>NC_089740.1:11639551-11979551 GCF_035083965.1 Branchiostoma lanceolatum
TTGGGGATTCTGAGGAGAAATATATTCACGCTTTTCTTAGGAAAAATGTTAATTTTTGGAGAGGAAGGGAAAATAAAGGGGAAATCGTGGGGAAAACGCATGCGGCAAACAATAAGAAATATGAGGCAAGGAGTGACATCATTCCCTTTGGCGATTTCCCCCGTAAATTACACCGACTAAAAAATGATTAGAGGCTGAAAATTGCAGACGAGATAGAGAAGAGCCTACCTGATTGTATTTTCCAGTCGTTTCTGCATGTTCTGTGCCTGAGACGGAGTATTTTTGTCCGGAGTACCGGTGAACTGGTCCGGACTCTCCCCCTCATCCCCCATATTTTTTTCGCTCGGGAGGCCGGATGAAGGCGACGGGAACTTTTGTCCGATCGAGCCGGTCTGAGACGCTAGAACCGCGCCGATCGCGACTTTTCGACAGGATTCTCCATCTACATGGTCTAAGGTTTCGTCCTGGCCAAAATTTAGGGGAAATTTCGGCGGAAAAAGGGTGGATTTTGGCAGAAAAACACCCCGGTTTGGGGAACTAGCTCTGTCACTCTGCCATATTGGGGACACGGTCAATTAACCAAGGAGGGGTGTAACCCAAATGACGTATTTTTTGTTCGTTACTGAATTTCAGATAAATTCATCAATTCCACAAACTATCTCAGTATAGATACATTAGAAATAACAAAAAATACTTAAAACTATAAGGGAAGTGAATCTATAGGTGACTAATTGGATAAATATAGTAAATAAAATAAAAATATTTTGTACGTACACCCATATCCAAAGTCCAATGACCCGTGCTTTGCAGCTGTGAAACGCATGCGATTTTCATGGGGTCACTAAGGTAAACACGCCCATCCCCTTCACTCAATACACAACATTATGCAAAAATAAACAAAACAATAACCCATCAAACCTATAGCCGAATATGTATAGACTTGAAGAACTAAAATTGCATTCTCCTGTGTAGCTCAAAATGATGGAGAAAAAAATTGAACATGCCCCTTTAATTATACCAGCTGTCCATCATAAATTTTCAGAGGCAAACAACAATGGTACTGAAGTGAACAGATTCAATGACCTAGATATTATAGGGAAAAGGTTATCGGGCTAATCATACAAGTGGGAGGTGAAAGTATGTAGTATGTAGGCGTCCAAATCATGTTTGTGTAAAATTGGGGTAACGTTATTAACTAGAATTCATACTGTCCGAACAAAATATGGTATTAACGAAGGTACCAATAACTATCAAGATCTTCATTCATATAGGTATGGATTTATCTTTGCTTAAAGTTTTTGTTTTTGAAAAGCAATCATAACTTTTTAGCTTTATCACAAGTACTCAATAATTGTGACAGCTATATGAATTATGTACCTCATGTCATATCTTATATATTAAAAACAATCTGGTGATACCAAGGAGGCTTAAACTTTGGTTAATTTTCCTTGGTGGTATATATTGTTCAAAAACATACGTAGTAGCTTTATCAACAAAAGTATAGTTATAAGCTGTAAAAATACACCAGCAAACAAACACACACAGAAAATACAAACATACATACACTCAGTTAACCATACGCATCATTTAATTTCTCTCTTCAGCTTTTTTTTCCTGCTGTTTAATGGATTATTTTCCCATTATTGAATGGTCACCTACAATTTTTGTCCATATCCACCACCCTCCCACTGTCATCTTTTTGTTCGCTTGCTCAGTAGCAGCGTCAAGACCTCATTTAACAAGAAAGTACTTCTTTTGTTGTAGTGCAAAACTTTAATATAGTTGAATGGTAGTCCATTCAGAATTATATCAAACACGCCTAAATCAAAATCAAACATAAACTGCTCATAGCCTCCTTGGCAGGCTCTAGGATCATTTAGGACACTGGCTTTTTCTGATGGCAAATCCGTTCTAATAACTTCTATTGCACTTGGGTCATAATGTTGCCTCCGTAGATTATGATCCGAAAGCAATAGAAACTGAGTGCAACAGAACTGATATGCAATCAGAAAAAAGGCCTGACTCCTATAAGAGACTGCTAAGGAGGCTAAACTGCCCACACCCTACTTGATATTTACATTGTGACCAGGCAGCGACACACCCAACACATTAAACCTATCATAATTCAATCAAAACATTCAGCAACCACCCTTGAAATTTTGCTGCGGAAGTGGTCCGATGCCGTCTGTTTCTTCGTCTTCGTTGATGGCGCCTTCTGAGAAATGTCCAGTACAACAGCGAGGTGACTCATCAAAGAGTAACAAGGACATACCTCTGTGTGGGGGTGGGGGGCGCCTTGTCAAAAATCTATCAGGCCACAGAGAAATGTTGACACTTGGCTGGGTTCACTGTCCTCTGAACCCACATTGAATACTGCACCTTTGTATATGTGTAGCATTTTGGTTGGGCCAGGCTATGTTCATTCCTTGTCAGAAAAAATGGGGCAGGTACTGCAAGAAAATGGTATGATTTTCCATCCCAACATCTGCTTGGAGATTACAAAAAGATGATATTGATGTCAGTACTCAACACAAGACCCATGGTTCCAGCTAACAGATCATTACTTAAATTTTTCTTGAGCTCTTTGCTGACTACGCAGTTAAACATTAAATAATTTAGGTGGCTATTTTGGTAAATAAAGATATCAAAGTTTTCACCATAAAGATTTCCAGACTGTACGAAAAACCTTGCTATAACAATTTGGATTCCATCAAACCAGTAACTTTATGTGTAAGGTTAAAAATCAATACCCAAATCCTTGACATTCCAAAAAAATCGTCATGAACCACATGTCAGCGGATGCTAAGCAACAGAGGTTTAAGTTCATGTACAGAAATAGCAATCAACAAACAAAGCTTTCAGGATCACATATGTTGTTGAAAACATTGTATTTGACAGGGACTTATTATATATAATAAGTCTTTGATCTTGAACTCTGTGGTGTGAAGCTGACAATGTAGTGCTGGAATCTCATAAGATGACAAACTGCCAATCAAGTGCACAAACAACATATTTTTCTTTGACCTTGACATTCGTGTCCCACCTCAAATTGCATCACAAAGGTTTGTTTTGACTGTGTAGACGAACATAAAGAAACACAGCATATTTTTGTGACAGAAGGAAGATATACTGGCATAGTTGCACCAGAGCAAGCCATACATGATTTGTGGACATGAATCTTTTATGGAACATAATGTCCATTTTCAATGTATCGAAACTGCAGCAGACACAACTAAAAGTGACAAAAGGACAGGTTGCCCCTATTTGATTTTGATAACTTTGACCTGGGGTTGAGTTCATTGCGAGGACAGCAAAATACATGGAACCAGTTGTCTTGCATTCATATTGTTTCCTGGTCCCAATTTTGTTCAAATTTTACAAATATACAAACAAACTCTCTTTCTTCTGTTTACTGTGTGATTTTGTGATTTTCTTCTGGTGTTATGTATCATTTTCTCTCTCTTTTATGTTCCACTCCTAATATGACCTGGTGACTTTTGGAGCAGTGTAGTTTTTGGTGTTGATATTACTAAGTATTTGGGATCTAGTTTGCTTGTGCGTAATCACTTTACAGTTCAAACAATGCAACATATGGTACAAAAACGTTACATATTTGACTTTAGTTAGTCTATTACCTACTTTGGAGCATAAAATCGAGCATACGTTTGCTAAAGAAAAGAGGGATAGCTATTATACGAGTATTTGTAGTGTAAATACTAGTACTACCTGTTGTGGTTTAGCAAGAGTTGCTTTCACCAATAACAGATACATATGAAAAACGTCACCGCATTTTGAAGGTGAAAACACTTAACAGAAAAATAAAGTTACAGCCAAACCTTCATTTTCATTATAACAGATGAAAAGATGGCATGTTTGGATGAGCACAGTTTGAAACAAACGACAAAAGCTATTAAATGGCAACTTTTTTTTTACTTTACAAACAAACTGGTTTAACAATCATTCATCAAACAAATTGAATGTTACTGACTTATAGATGACCATTAAGTTGATGTTACCACCATACGGATACCAGCTTTTGAAAATGTAAACATTCAACTTCAGAGTCATGATCAAGTACAATTTGAAAATGAGTGTGTTTTTTTTTACAAAACTTCATGACCTAGCCACAACTTCTAAAAAAATGTAACAAATTTCTCCTTTACCTTCTACAGAGCATTTTACAACTCGACCTATTTTGTTGACAGAGTTATAGCAAGCTACAGTATGAGTTTGAGATTTGCGTCTATACATCACTTACTACAAACAAGGGCATAAGTATAGACCTACATGTAATTTGTCCCTCCTCCCAAATGCTGTTTTACATACCATAATAAATGTCAACTGGTTACAGACATTTAATCACATATCAAACCTCACATTTAACCCATGACTACTCTTTTGCTTTTCGCTTTTTCGCTGACGGTCTCTCAAAGTTCTGTTTCATGCCGCCGGCCTTGTTGCCAAAGAACTTGGTGTTCTGTGCGGAATCTTGCGCCCAAGCGGAGTCGAACTGTGTAGTGTCCTGGTCAACCAAGTGAGTATATTTTGTACGACCGGACCGTCCAAAGTTCTTGACCTGTAAAAAGAAGAGTATACGTTTTACAACTGTGTACAGCCAAGCATCACGGGTCAACTTAGTGGATATTTCAAAATGTTTTGTATAGTTGTGCTGATACTTATTATTGTGCTGATACTTATCATATCGTTGACATAGAAGCTAATGGTTCTGGGTTCAAATCCCAAGCAGACCTCAATGTTGTCTCCTGGGAAAGACACTACACTTAACAGTACGCCTAGTTCCTCATCACTCGACTCGTAGAAACGAGTACCTAGCTTTGGTTAGGGGTGTATTAGTATAGAATGCAGCACACTTATTAAAAAGAGTATGGGTCCTTTCCAGTGTGAGTGGATCAATCTTAAAGTCCAGTCTTACACAGTTTGTATATGCTGTATGAAACTACATTTTGTACTATGTTATGCCTCAAGGTGGTTTACGGGCTTTGTAACAGAACTGAGTCAGCTCACAGATGTGATTTTTGTGGCAGAGACTGCCATTCTCGTATAGGGCTGTTTAGCCATAGTCGATGCTGTAGGGCTGTTGTGAATTAGGATTTTACCATGGTCAATACTGACCAATGGAGGCCATATATATAAGGTTTACGGTTTATGCAAAACAAAACAACAACAAAACAACAACAAAACTGCACACGAACCTGCATGACTTTGGGCAGGATGGTTTTGTCAAAGTGGTCCTCCAGGGTCGGCTGGGCGAAATCACGCTTGTACACGTCGCTGTCTCTGTCCTGTAAATACAAGTGATTATAATCAGAACCAGTTGGCCAACAACAACAACAACAACAACAACACGGTTTCATTTTCCACTGCCTTCAAAAAAGAAGTCAAACCCAACCATAGCCAACCTTAGTTAACATAGAACTTTCATTGTAGACTAGATAACTATATCGATTCCCATGTATTTCCATGTACTTGTTTGTCTACAATTAGCCTTCGGGCATGAACTTGAAATAAAGTTATTATTATAAAAATCTGTGCAGTAGAAGGAGTTGTGTAATATCATAAGAAAATTGTGCTGCGTACCTAGACCTGAACTGGACTCACTGGATGTAAAATCGTTTAGGTTCATGTAAAAAAAAACTAAATGTCTGAAAACAAATCTCTAGCTTATATTCTCCTTCTTGTTCTAGACCATTTTAAACCTTCCTTAGATTGTGAAATTTGCAGTGGAAAAATATAAAAACATTACAACTTATGTGTTTACTGTACTGACTGTATAATATATATAATTTTGCATGTATAGTTTCCAAATTGCATGTAAAATTCATGCCAATATATAATTTTTTATGTACTTTTAGCACACATATGCCATGGGTTTAGGTTCAGACTTATAAGTCCGTACCTGAACCTGAACCTCTGGATCTGAATCCAGACCAAAACCTGAACATGAGTACACAGCACTATAACTTATAAGCAAACATTTCAAGATTAACAGCAACCGTAGATCTATGTCGATGTGTTCCTCACCATGAAGAAGGCTCCTCTGTGGTAGTACTTCTGCAGGAACTTGTACTTGCCCTTGGGCGCCTTGTTTGTCACCTGTTTGGGGTTGGAGCGGAGCTCTGCTCGTCTTTCTTCCTCCGTCATGTTGTGCATACGCTCTACTTCCATCTTATCCTTCTCCAGGCTGTAAAGTAAGAGGAGTCATTCTGTTAACAAAATCAGTAACTAAAAAACAGTTGCAGTTCCAAAGAACAGCACTAGGGGGCATGCAGTTGTATCACTTTCGTTGATGAAAGTTAGACATCCAGGTAGTAAGATACGCCAAAAATAATTACTCAAGCAACTGGATAAAATTTTGAAACAGTCAGACGTTTCAGACAGCATCCACTGTCTTTCGTCCAGTTGTATCACTTCTTCCTGAAAGCAAGGGTTCTAAGATGGAATAACATCCTTATGCTATGTGTACTTAACTAAAGATTCTAATGTCAGTACAAGTTATTTCTATGATAGCAAACTTTTTTTAAGTGGAAAAAAACAGAAGAAGCACTTGCTCCAAGAGGTCGTGTACAGCTGATAAACTATTTTAGAAAAAAACTTGTGCTTATCTTTTTGAATTCTAATCTACAGACAGGAATTTTATGAGATAAGTTAGCATCACACTCTAACAAAGATATGTAGATGACTAGTGCTAGAACCAATATGGACAAAATAATCAACAAGAACCCATACTTCTCCCGTTCTTCTCGATCCCGTTTGATTCTCTTGAGTTCGCGCACTTTCCAGGCCTCGTATTCTTCCTCATCGTTATCGTCGTCTGTGTCGATGTCACCGAACTGGTCTTCTTCTAACTTGTTTGGGTTCTCGTATTCCTTTCGGGCTATGTCCTCAACAATCTAGTGACAGGAACAGAAGAAACAGTTTATAATGGATTGATGCAACTGACATGGTAATTCAAAGATGCAAATCTAAATTTGTACAATTTCTAAACATCAAAGATGCGAAAAGAAAGGTTTTAAAATTTGAGAAGTTGAGAAGAGGGCACACCTTGAGAGTCCCCTTTCTTCTTAGCTCTGCCAACTTCTTGGCTTCCTCTTCAAGTTCTCTGATCTTCTGGGCTTGCTGTTCTCTCTCCTGTATAGTCACCCTTTCCTTCCTGTGGTAAGATACATCAGAGTAAATATCATGTTGTCACCTAGCCCTAGTATAGTTCATCTAGATACCACTATGCCATTTTAGACAAAACAGATGGAGGTCACTGCTTCAAGACAGCAGCAAACATTTCTGTACAAAACAAAGACGGTAGATGCACACCACTTTATATTCTAACAGAGGATAAAGCATACAGTTAGTTTTTAAATTTCTGCTTCAACAATTTGTATTCTACAACAATGGTGTTTGTAAAATGGGTAGCTACTAAATGCTGATAAACACTTGTCCATTCTATTCATAGATTCTCTGTCAGACACTTTGATACAGAAAAGTTGACGTTAGTTGGTGAACCTACTTTCTGACAAAGACAGGTTTGAGTCTGGGCCCGGCCTCATCCTCACTGTCAGAGTATTCCTCGTATTCTGACGACTCTTCTTCTGATTCCTCTTCCTCCTCCTCTTTTGCCTCCTCTGCAAGCTCCATCACTTCCTGTATGGAGAAACATGAAAATTCTCAAAACTTACCAGCCTGTAATGTCTTTATTTGTTTGTCTGGTTGTTCGTTCACTCATTTGTTTGTTCTCATTCATTCATTCATCCTTCTGTCCATCTATCCCTTCACCTATTCATTTACTCATTGATTCCAAACAATTTAACATCTTAGAACAGCTTTGTCACTCCTTTAGACTTATAATGGACCACGACAACTATTAGTGGGAGACAAACAATGCCATACTATACAGTAGTGAACTATAGAAGCTACAGTAAAATTCCTATTTGCGTACGCACCCCTCCTAATGTACGCACCCCCTCTCCAGCATTTCGGTGGATAGTTAAGAGGTTGACATGATCATCCTTCCGATGATGTTTACCGGCTTAAAAGGGTTACTGAGAAAATGTTTCTGGGTAGAAAATATCAAACAATTTAAATATATGTATTATTTATTCTTTATTACTGATTCATTGTGTGGTAGCATTCCACACTTCATTTGCATGAAGATGTACCATACTCTCATGCTGATATGCGATTTTTCTGAGGAAGAACCCCTCCTAACGTACGCACCCGACTTTGGCATTGGCCTGGAGCACCTGCTTGCAATTTGAAAAGTTTAAAAAGTGTGTACGTAAATAGGGATTTTACGGTAATTCACTGAACATGTATGTTTGAATATCTCCAATACCATGACACAGAATAATTTTCATAATTTGATTCCATTCCTTCTTACCTCCTCTGCCTGTGCCCGTTCCCGCGCTCTCAGTCTCATCAGCATACGCCTACGCTCGATTTCCTCCTCGTCCAAGTCCTCCTCTCCGCTGCTCTCCTCTTCCCGCGCCATCCGCTCTGGTTCGTCGTCTTCGTCCGCCTCCTCCAGGACCTCCGGTTCCAGAACTCTCCGATGGCGAGCAACCCTGGGTGTGGGTAACCACGACAACTGTTACTATGGTAACTATAACATGCAATATGCAAAATAGGTGGCCCAGGACTCGATCCAATGGTGACGATTAAGGTTACAGAAGCTATGCAAATCCAACATACATCATTCAAAAATATCCATTGGAGTCTAGGGATGGATTCATTGCAAACAGTATCATGACTAAAAACTAAAGTTTAAAAAAAGACTGATATAAAAGGTAAAAAATTTACTTACAAACCTGAAGTACAGAAATTATGTGATAAAAAAATAAATACCTGTCCAACTCTTCATCACTGCTCTCGTCTTCCGCAGCGCGTGCTTTGAGAAGACGTCTCAGACGAGGGTCATCAACCTCTGCCATGTCCGCAGCGGTCGAGGCAGACGGCTGGATGACGACCTCGGGTTGGCGCTTCAGGCGGAAGTCATCGTCTTCTTCCTCCTCATCGCTGGACTGTGGAGCATAGTCGGGCCTATGGAAACAGAAAGGGAAAAGTGAAAGTGATCTCGAAACAGTGAACTTGAGGTTAACAGTTGAGCTACTCTTCCACTGTTCATGACTGAGAAGACAGACGATATGTACAGTTAATACAGATTCATTGTACTGGACAAAATCCCCTAGCTCTTTTCGACAAGTATAATGAACGGTGGACCAGAGCTATAGTTAACGGCCCCTTCAAGCAGTGTGCAAGCTGGGTGAGCAACAAGTTCCCCGAACTCACAACCTCTTGGTCCAGAGGCAGCGTCACTAAGCAATAGACTGCACGGGATACTTTAAGAATCATATCTGCATCAAGAAAGGATAATGAGTGGTAAACATCTGCTTCAACATTCTAACTTTTATCATGCAAGGCCAGAAATCCTGATAAAAAGGTTTCAGTCTTTGTTTTGACTACAAATGATAGGATGTAACTGGTATCATCACTACATACCTTTTTCCAGACACATATCGTTTCACTTTCACCTTCTCCATCGTAATTTCACCTGTTGAAAGAAAATTATGAGGATCATTAAATAATTTGAGTAGAGTAGACTCTTCAGACAGGTAAGTAACACAGCTATCATATTAACTTTGGAAAGACCCTAACCGTCCAATTTTTACTGATAAGTAGTTATGGGAATCCCACTTTTGCTAACAAGCAGAGGTAATCGAAGGGTATCCACAGTGGCGTCTCTGCCCCCCTCCCCATAAATTTATTTTAGCGAAAGATGTACTGTTATGTATACCTTTCTCATTCCGCACGGGTACAGCTCCAGCCGTAGACTGGATGAGGAAGCTGTTCCTCTCCATGGATCCCGGTCCCGGCCCCCTCTCCATGGCAGCCATGGTCGGCTTGTCTTCTCCGCTTCGGAACTCCACAAACCAAGGAAACTCTCTGTCTCCCCTCACGAGTTTTCTTCAGTGTCGCGCTTCAGCGAAAATCACCCCCAAATAACCTTAGAGCTCGGCTTTCTTCCTAAGATCACCCCAAGATAGACTTCAAGAAATTATCAATTGAACAACACTACTGTATATGGGTAAATAAGCCCTTAAAATCCTTTTTTTGCGTCAAAATTTTGGACAAACTGAAAACACAAACACCAATTTATTCCAAGATGGCGTCTGTATCTATCCCACAATGCATAGCAAAAATGACCCCTTATGACCTTTGTATAGGGACAATTCATTACTAGTCACTATTAAGTTACACAAATGCAATAGATGCAATTTCTATTGATTTTCAATAACATAAAATGGGCGTTAACTCATCAGAGATTTGATATTCGTAGTATGTGTTGTACTTTTGCATGTCTAAATCATATTTCAATGATCTGCCCAATACCCCTCCTCGTAGCAACGGTTGGCCCCAAGTGAAAAGTTCAACATGGCTTCCGGTAATTTTGCCCGAGAGCAGCTCGAAAAACATGGGTGGAAAGAAGGTATTTATTCGTTTCCTTTGTGGTGAAATACATTGCTAAAATGTCCGAGACAGTTTAAAGATTTGTTGGGAAATTTGATCGCCTGTTATGGCGATTTAGGAGGCAGAAATAGCTGTTCAAGTTGTACGACAAGTGACCACGTGTTGCCAGATTAAGGGGGAGGGGGGCTAAGTTAGTGTACGTTCGGGTTTACTTTCAGTCGACTCAATGAAATGAATTTATATCAAAGTGTGATGAAGAGATTAGGACTTTGCATTGAATAATCTATGAAATCTTATTAGAATTGGTGACATTTTTTTTTCCAAATGAGAAAATATCACAAGTACTACGTACTCAGATTTTTGGAACATGAAGAAGAATGTGTCACAAGATTTTGGTGGAAAATTTATCTTAAAACCAAATGTGCTTTGTTTTCAATGATGTTCCTTCTTGATACAGGAAGTGGCCTGGGCAAACATGAACATGGCCGACCTGACCCTATCAAGGTCAAGTTGAAAATGGACACTGCAGGGGTGAGTCCAAGTTCCAAGTTCATCATATTGTGGTACCCCCATATAACTACATGTATCATGCTGCTAGTCAGCCAGCAGTCACTCAGGTTTACTCGGGCAGTGGACAGCCTCCATTGCCTGTATCCCTTTGTTGGTATATGTAAAGGTCCCACTCCCAGACGTATTCAAATTGCTCAAGTTTTTGTATTTTTTTACAGACTACACCTATATATTATATATGCAGGGTTTTTTCTAGAAAAATTGAACAAGAGGGAGCACACACAGGCGAGGGAGCGAATTCTATGTATTTATTTAAAAATCACTCGCTGAGTGAAGGCTGTATGCCAGATATTAAGCTAAAATCTGAATTTGACAAGAGGGCGCTGGGCTGAAACTAGAGGGTGCAGCGCCCCTCTTTCCTGGTTTAGATAAACCCCTGATATGCATGATGAAACCTAAGTTCCCCCTTCTGAGAGACTCAAGAATTGCAGAATGATGATTAAAAGATATGGCAGACTCTGAATCAATGTGATTGCTCATGTCTTTGTCTGAGGCAAGTTATCTAGATGATCTGTTATTGAAAAACAACAAAGAAGTTGTTACTTACGAATAAGTAGTATCTGTGTGAGTATCTGTGTTTACATTTTTCATTTCTGGTCCTCATTTCTAGATTGGGCACAACATTGGGGACCAGTTTACCTTCAATTGGTGGGAACACGCCTTCAACAAAGCAGCCAATAATATCACAGTGGAAAGTTCAGAGGTCTGTACAAATTTTTTTAATGTTACGCTACTTTTTGTAAGGAATTTTGTTGTCATAGAGAAGCTGCAAGTTAAATGTTAACCTATGCAATATTCTTTTTTTTTCTCAAGGAGCAGGTAAGGTTGGAGTGCCCCCTTTTGGGAGACCAAGGAATTGCAGCATGATGATTGAAAGATATGGCAGACTCTGAGTTCAAGTGATTGCTTATGTCTTTGTCTGATGCAAGTTGAGATCTGGGGTCTGAAATTGTCTAAACAATCATTATAACAGCTGATTTGTTATAAGAAATTAAACTTTTCTTCGAAAACAAAAGTTTGGGCCGATACTTAGTATTTTAACATCACCATCTTTATTCTATTTTTCCCCAGTCTGGAGTGAGTGTGAAGAAAACAACAGACCAAGAGTTGAAACTCAGCACCAGTGAAAGTGTCATGACCGGAAGGTTTGACAACAAAGCCATGCTGTATGGAAGTTTTGTAAAGGTGAGCTGGCAAGTTTTACATTTTCCTTTCACCAGAAAAAGTTGCAGATTTGTAAGAAAGAGATATAAAACAGGCGTGTAAGCACGTCTAACCCTTGCATGACGAGGAACAACAGACGATAGTCCAGATAGTAAGTGAGTGTGAGTGAGTGTCTTTCATGTCCTATTTCTGACAACATTTTGTGTTACTGTGTTTTCCAGGGAGCCACACTAACCAATGGTGTTCAAGATGTGAAAGAAGATGACAGCCAATCAGACGACAGCTCTGATGATGAAGAGAAGGACTCAGTTTCAAAGTAGGGTAGCTTTTCAGTTGCTTGTAGATATGCT
This sequence comes from Branchiostoma lanceolatum, assembly GCF_035083965.1. Taxonomy (NCBI): domain Eukaryota; kingdom Metazoa; phylum Chordata; class Leptocardii; order Amphioxiformes; family Branchiostomatidae; genus Branchiostoma; species Branchiostoma lanceolatum. Next base: position 11,652,115 of record NC_089740.1, read on the forward strand.
TTTAACTTTCAAAGTTATCTCATTTGTTGAAGATATACTACAATACATGTATTGTAATTTTACTGTTCGATATGTTTTTGAAGTTTTTGTACTTTTTTATTGCCCTATATTAGGTTGACGGATGAAGAATTGTTCAAGGCTTGTGGAGGAAGGACTGCTCACAAGTAAGTCATTCATGTGAACTATCTGTTGATGGGCGTATGTGTCCAAAAAACCTTGGATTTTTATATAATCTTTTCTAGATGAAAAATAGACAATGCATGTGGTACAGTATGATGATCTCAGATATGGCAGACTCTGATGTAGACTGATTACTAGTATATCTATCTGATGTACCAAACATGCCTAACTTAAGTGCCTTGTAGCTAACATTAAACCCAATCATGCATGAGGTCAAACGTCAATTTGATACACTATCCCCCTTCAAAATTAGCATATGTCATTGAGTATGTCACATTAATGGGGTTTTGTTTCTCCAAACAAATAAATTAGATTAAAAGGCATTGCTTTTGTGTAAAAGTACAAATGTATATCACTATTCTGGAAAAGTGGCCCATATTGATTAAATGGTCCTTCATATTAAATATTTTACAGGGCTGCTCGTCATGGACACAAGTTAAACGGAAAACTCCAGAGGATACAAGAACAAGAGAGAGAACTGCTGAAAAAGTTCCTGGCCAAGAAGGAGAGCAGGACAGCCTATCAGGAAGAAGATAACAGCAACAGTAGCAGCAGTCTTTCAACCAATCAGAGCGATTCTAACAACCAGGTCAAACCGTCCTCCTCAGAGTGTGAAGAAAGGAAAGAAAGTGGAGAAAAGAAAAAGAAGAAGAAAAGAAGGAAGGAAAGAGAAGTTTCTGATGATGACAAGAAGTTGAAAAAGAAGAAAAGGGACAGGAAGGCAGAAGTTATGATAGACTTACAAAACAATGAACTTTGCAATAAAAATGATGATGAACAATGTGAAAAGTCCAGCAAAAAGAAGAAAAGGAAAATCAAACATCCTGAATCAGATACTGTTGTTGTAGTTAATGGAATAGAAAGTAAAAAGCTGACAAAGAAGAGTAAAAAGAAGAAGAAAGAGAAGAAATTATGAGTAGAGGAGCTAGCTTGATGATTACTGATGAGAGGTTGATGATAATTACTATTAGGCCATTCTTCCACTGTATTTAATGTGTATTTCAATTCATTGCATGTGTACAGACTACAGAATGTACGTATAGATATGGTTGTTTTTATGCCAAATTGTGATAATTCTAACATTTGACAATGAATTGTTGCAAGAAAATCAACAACATCCAATAAACTTTCAAAAATTTAAAACTCTGGTTTCTTTCATTGACACACAACTCTCAACTTTAGTTTAATTTTGTTTTCTATCTCATCTGTTGCACTCAAACTCTTCCCATTGTCATATGAATTCAATTTCTTATCTCTCAGATCCACTACATCGTTTTGTTCTGATCTTTAAAAACGAAAGATCACAAGTACAATTTATGGTATGTTTCCAGCCCCAAATACCCAGATCCATGTACCAACAGTCGAAAAGCAAGGTCGCTGCCCAATTACTACCAGTGCTCCTTCACTCTCTTACCTGATATTTCAGGGTAGTGAGAGTAGGAGTCCCAGTAGTAATCGGATGGCACCCAGGGTATATATTTCATCCTTAATTTTATGCCTGTGAATATGAAAAGCCCTATATTTAGCCAGCTATGTTGGCTATATGACTCCAAGGGCACTATACATGTAGTAGTCTTTTGGTCTTATTTTTGTTTTTGTTTTAATTTCACAAACTCAATGAGAACCAGGAATTTGAATTGTCGTGGCCCAAGATGCAAATTTGCCATAACCTTTCCCGTCGTATTAACACCCCCTTTGCTCGTAATGTGATAGTCTGATGGTCACGTGACTACAGGTGATCCAACATGGCTGCGGAAAACAGCAGACGATCCGGCGTCTCGGAATGGCGGTATGTCGGGACGGTGGAGCAGCTACGGAAACAGAAATGCCGGCGACTGTACGCCGCAGCCGGGCGATCCCAGGACGTGGCGTTGTTCTACGTCGGAGAGAAGTTTCACGCGCTCGAAGCGTCGTGCGCGCACGCAGGTAGGCATGATACGTTCACCTATACCTATAGTATATTTGTTATACAACACAAACACACGCACATGTGTGCTCTGAAAAGCCGATATATATGTAACGATATAGATCAGTGATCATATAACGTTAGCCATCTCGTTAAACCCACAAAAGTAGTTTTATATCATATTCTAAGTTTAATTTTATCATTATTATATGATTTTATAATAGTAATATTGAGTTATAATTACTTGCATTTTGGTACTTGCCGTCTTTATCAGTTTATGTGTTTGCACCAGTGAAAGTCCTGGGTGTTTTTTTTTTTTCTTTCTTTCACATGGAGTTGCGATATTCCGGCTGTGATATATCATATGTGTTTAGATCAACCGCGGCTTCCAATTGCAATTGATATATACGGCAGACCGAATTCCCTGCTAGAGTACATTCTGTATACTTGAATTCGGGATAAAATGCCCTATTTTTTGCTTCATAAATGTGGTAAGAACATTGATAGACGTGATGCACTAAAGAAGGCTTTCTCCAAAGCCGTCGCGTTCATCATGGGATTTTGTTCAACCTTCACAAGAGCCATGCAATTCGACTTTAGAGCGCTCGGCGCTGTTCCTGTGTGATCCCTCGTAGACAAAGTCCTCTCTGCTGAATAAATGTGCAAGTCAAGAATATCTAATTTGACATCAAGGTGCCCCCAGGACGCTTATCAAAGAACCGAAGCGTGAAAACTGCTCAAATTTGGCGGATATGCACATACTGAGTCAAATCTGCTGCAGACATTACTAATTACGTTGTATGCACAGCAGCTAACCTGGAAACCATACCGTCGGGAGCTCTCCGGTTTCTCTGCGGGGTTGGGAATGAGGGTTTGCGGAAAAAGCTGGGCTGTCTACCTGGCCTGGCTAGCTGGCCTGTCTACCTGGCCTGTCTACCACGTCAGGCTAGCAACCCAGAAACTCAGAAACTCAGAAACCCCCATTCATATCCCCACAAATTGTGAGGCCCTAGCGGAACGTTTCCAAAGCACACCCGTTACGCTGGGCGCGGCACAGCACACGCCGATCGTCATTCGAAACCGCGATTTTCGTCCCCTCTTCTTGATTCCTACGAAGTTTACATGAATTGCTTCATCGTCTGAAAACGAACAGGTTGTTCCCATTCTATCGCCCTTTGTTTTAAATATGTTATCCAAAGGAACTCTCGAAAACTGCATTTAGCGAAGTCGCAGACGTCGCTGATCGCCATCTTACTTCACGTGACCATGTTCTTCAAGCTTGCTTCACTGGAGGGCGCTGTTTCAGAGTAGAGTAGAGTTGCCTCTGAATACATCGTTGTTGACAGGTTGTATCAATATCTAACTTGGAGCCACCATTTTACGTCTCTTCCGGCTCCAGCGTAGACACCCTTCCCTAACCGGTGTCTCCCAGTTTACAGGGGCATCCCGGAATTGAGTATCAAACCCAACTTGTGTGAATCTCAATGCGTAAGTTGTGGGACAGGGTGAAGTTGCGAACACAACGATACTAACAGTTTAGATAAACAAAGGAACCATGTGTCTTACGGTTGGGCCGGCTGTAGGCGGGACGCGGACCGGAATATGTAACGTTCATACCACGTGGCTGTCGGCGGACGTTGACAGACTAAAAATGTATACATTTCCGGTCCATGTTTACCGTCTGCTTTGAAACAAGGCTATCTAAACAAACTATCTTAATACCCAAATAGGTATCTTAACACGCACGTTTAAAGTTAATAAACAAGAAGGCTAAGTTTTTGGAAAATAAACATGCCTTGCAACGATTATGGTGTATCTATGGTATATCTTTTTATTGATAAATTGATATCTGATACAATGTTACACTATAATACGTTCTGTTTCTAACCTCTTTATTTTTTATTGAAATAAGGTGAATGCAGAGTTGTTGAACCTACAAGCACGACAAAACAATGTCTGGACGCTGAGATGACAATGACCTTCATCCTTGATCCTTGATACGGCCGTATCTGTCCTGCCCTGTCCAGAAAGTGGCCACGATCGGTGTATATTTCACAGTGTGCTGATTACACGGAACATAACGTAAACGGACAGTGAACAGGCCTAGGGTTCCTTGTTTTATCTAATACATAGAAGAAATCTTTATTGACACGACAAAAGTACAGCGACTTTCGTATGGTCTTCTACAACTATACATGCAAAACAAGAAACAATGGTATACAAAATGATTAACCTCAGTACATGTATATGGATACTTCACTACTAGGGGGGGGGGGTCGAATGCAGAGTTGATGTATGTAAGTCTGCTTACACTTTCATGTCCATTTCATACCAGTCTCAGGCACGAGTGCCATGTTTATTATCAGCTTCTGCCAGAAGGTGATAATAAACATGGCACTCGTGCCTGAAACGGACGTGTCTGTCTGTGCGTGCGTGCGTGCGTGCAACTTTGCTGTGATGGAGATATAATCCGTCGTGTTGGTTGACAGATGGTTCAGGCGCCGGTGACAACATTCCCATGTCTTCAAATTACACGGGTAATCATTTACAGGGGCAAAGAGTAGACCGTTGTATACTGCCAGTCTGTACCTACCTGGCATGTGGTAACTTGGCGCCACTATAATCCCAAGTACGTAGAAACCTGACCCCAACCCTGTGCGTTTATTTCATAACAGCTTGTGGGCCGGTTGAATGAATAAACAAAAAAGATGGGAGACTTTCGTCAGAAGTAGACCAGAATGACAATGAGAGACGTACGTCAGAAGTTGACAAAATTGACGATATCTTTCTAGCATGTACCATGTATACATATATGTTTCTATAAAACGTTTTGACAGTCCGACGTATCCACGTTATCATAAGTAGCGCAGGCATTAAAAGCCTGGAGTTTTCGTTCAGAATTCAAAGTCAAATTAAACCAAACAGGAAAGATATTTGCTGTGATAATCACTAATAACAATATTGCAAAGACCGCAAGGAAAGATTGTGCCCCGATTTCTTTTCAGCAAACTGCAGGAGACTCATACGGTATTTGTGTACGGCAAATTACGAAATTGCTCCATGCAACAGATGAGAACACACAGAGCGCAAAGGTAATAGTTAGGCCATGTGAGACCTGGGTCACAGTGTCAGCTAACTGCCAGGGGGTAGGGAGGGTTCATTATTTGATTCACATAAGGACATTGTTATCTTACAGCCACACAAGAACAAAAGTATCAAACTGAATCAAATCTTTAAAGACTAACAGGCACGAATTCCAGCAATCGTTACAATGAAATGGAAAGTCAAGTTTATAAACAGTTGGGAAACTGGGAATCAGAATCACATTTTTTAGATTTTTGAAAATAACACACATAATGCTCTCAACTCAAACAGTTCCAGTACTACAATGAAAAGGAAAGGAACATTTTAGTAACTCACAGTTAAAAAATCCCAGTTTAAAATCTGTATGTAATATTTTGAGACCACGGGGATGAATTGTAAAAGGAAACTTCGTGGTAGTGGCCAGGTTCTGAAAACAGATAGGACATGTACGAAGCTTGTTTACAGGTCATTCTGCTTCAATATAATACCTTTTATCTTTTTTATAATACTAGTATGATGTGTTGAAAACAATATCTTTGATTCATATTGATAGAAAGAGGATCTTCGGGGATGTGGCCATGTTCTAAAACAGTTAGGCCATGGCTGAGGCCTTTCTATGCGAAAATAGTGAAGCTCCCCCACTCGGAGTCTAGAAAGCCCATTGTGGGAGAAGCTTCCCTATTTTCTCATAGAAAGGCCTCAGCCATGGCCTAACTATTACAAAGCATACGGGTTTGCGGGTCTGCGTTATAATGCTGGATATTGGCGCAGACGTTATAGAGGAACTTGTTGCTTCGTAACTATGGGATTGATTTCAGTTCAGTGACAAGAAGGCGGGGCCTCGCCCAGGCTTTCTGGCGTGGTGACCGGGGGGTGACCTGGTGCACATCCTGGGACAGCTGTCCTGGGACGTCCCCGGCGGACGTACTAATTGGAACAACATACGGCCTGCAGGCACAGCGCCCTGCCTGGGTTAAACTTTGCTACATAAAAAGCTGTTGTTTCAAAGCAGACGGTAAACATGAACCGGAAGTATCAGTAATTTTTAGTCTGTCAGCCATGTGGTACATACGCCGGTCCGCGTTCAGAGGCAACTGAAACAGCGCCCTCCAGTGAAGCAAGCTTGAAGAACATGGTCACGTGAAGTAAGATGGCGATCGGCGACGTCTGTGACTTCGGTAATGCAGTTTTCGAGAGTTCCTTTGGATAGCATAAACAAAGGGCGATAGAATCATGAGATGGTAACAACAGGTTCGTTTTCAGACGATGAAGCAATTCATGTAAACTTCGTAGGAATCAAGAAGAGGGGACGAAAATCGCGGTTTCGAATGACGATCGGCGTGTGCTGTGCCGCGCCCAGAGTAATGGGTGTGCTTTGGAAACGTTCCGCTAGGGGGCACGGCTGCACTGGGGCCTCACAATTTGTGGGGATATGAATGGGGGTTTCTGAGTTTCTGAGTTTTTGGGTTGCTAGCCTGACGTGGTAGACAGGCCAGGTAGACAGGCCAGCTAGCCAGGCCAGGTAGACAGCCCAGCTTTTTCCGCAAACCCTGGGAATGATGCCCGCCCGCCCAGACAGATGCCACAGATTAGCCCGCCCGCGGGGTAGTTAGCTCTACGGATGGCGGCAAAACTATACGGTGGCTGCTAAACTCTATCTAAGACAGACTGACAGAAACGGGTCAATTTAGCAGAGTGGGCCCGGTAAAACACACCGAATTAGATACGTAGCCACAGGCAAAGGCTATTTCCATATGGCCCTGCTGTGTGCGTGCGGTGACCGCCCTATGTTCCGAAATCCCTATGTTCCGAAATCCCTATGTTCCGAAATCCCTATGTTCCGAAATCCCTATGTTCCGAAGTCCCTATGTTCCGAAATCCAAGTGAATGTTCCATCACACATATACATCGCATATTCATGACCTCAATCCGCGCTGAAAATTTTTCTTCGTATACTGTAAGTCTATTATGTTCGCGAGCACTTAATTTCGCGAAACTTAGCAAGACAGCAGTTCGCGAGGTTTTTGAGCAAACGGGTGTTATCATTTTTTTCGGTAGCGCAAGGTAAAATTTTGATATTTCGAACCCTCTTAAACGCTATTTCCGCATTGGGAGAGGCAAAATTGTTGAGTAAAGGTATGTTTTATGCGGCAACATTTACGCCGAGGAGAGCTTGCGGAAGTTTCCTGCCACGCATATACGATTTATTTACATGCATTTAATTTTGTTTCCATGCCGAGAAAATTAAGCGAATGTTGTCTGCAGAAGAGGCAGAATACATTTTCATCGATATCGAAACGAAGGCCGCGAAAAACTGCTTTAATTGTTCCAAAACGCGGTTAACGTGGGTAGCTTTTGCTACAACTTACAAACTGTTGTGAAAGACTCGCGCCATCTTGATCACGTGAAACACTAACGCTTTTTCAATCAACCAATCAGAGCACAGGTTATATAAGTTGAGCCAATCAGAGCTCAGAACATGCGGGCATGTTCATGACTTCAACATGGCGTCCTCGGCTGCTTGAGTCGGCTTGTGTACGGAAATTACAGCGGTGGAAATACGTTTCATTTTTCAAGTTTATCTTTTATGTATCCCGATAGAAATGGAATTGATCGATGGCTGGACCGCCAATACATATTCTTTTGAGGTTTTCGGCTTTTAGTCGCAGGAATAGTTTGCAGAAAAAGTATGACATGAATGACGCTTGTATAAACTTAGAAAGACCGACTTGAATCTTGACAAACAAGACCAAACAAGTTTTTGATGTGAACAATATATGCGAAAGGTGTCGACATCGATTGTATTCAAGAATAACAATACCAAAAAAACTAAGGAGTTGGATTTTCTGACGGAGGACGGTGTCCTTACACACGCAGCGTATTAATAATTTGGATACACACAAAATAATGCGATTTTCTCCTATACCATCGTTACTGAAGTCACTAAAGTGTTCTTTCTTTTACCGTTCGTTGTAAGAAGTACTTAGTAAGTAAATAATGACTAATTGGATTTCGGAACATAGGGATTTCGGAACATAGGGATTTCGGAACATAGGGACTTCGGAACATAGGGACTTCGGAACATAGGGATTTCGGAACATAGGGATTTCGGAACATAGGGCTGTAACCGTGTGCGTGCGGCAACATGTGTACATCTGTAAATTGCTGGGGTTTTATTCATGAAAATCACGGAAGGGTATTAAGATGTTAGGAAGCACGCATGCCATCAAAGATTGATCAAGGGGTCATCAAGGGTCGCAAGGGAATATGCTCTTAAGAAAATGAATTGTGTGACCAAAAATATGGAGTCAAGGAAGTCGGATCGGAAGGCAGGATTTTATCGCTTTAATTTTGAATTCTCTAGGCCATGATCAGTCGAAGAGTTTCGAGAATTCATTTTGAAGCGACATGAAATTTATCAGATAGGCCGGGTTCCTGGACGTCCAAAATATCGCCATCATGAAATCAACATAAGATCACATAAAGCCTGGATTTCAAAGGTGACGCTATGTGCATATATAGCTTCATGGAATAGAGGAATGAGGCTTCAAAAAAATCAACGTAATAAAGGTCAAACTTCCTGGAATTAATATATAACGCTATATACAAATGAACACGAAGCGTCATGGAAATGATAAACGGCGCAACATATGCAAATCAACATAAAGCACCCTGGAATTACTAGATAATGCAAATCAGCATAAAACACGACACGACTTTATCAGTTTGTGCTCATAGTAATCATCTTAGATAACGCCTGCACGATATATAGGGACTGACCGTTTTGTCCTACGGGTATAATGTAACGGAAGGGACTGTTCACTTGATCACTAGTACTATTGTGGGTTTATCGTGGTATGGCCAGAAGATGTTGAAAAATGCATAAGCATCCATGCATATGTTACGATCTTTGGTACAATTTTGAATCAGTCCCTCTGTTTTCCTAACAGCTGGTGCTTCAAGTTGTGGTTCTTTTCAGAAGGACCATTGGACCAGGGAGACATTGAAGAGTTGAACGGCTGTTACACGGTGGTCTGTCCGCTACATTTTTACGAGTTCGATATCTCCACGGGGAAGTCAGAGTCAGGTCTACAGGTAAGGTTTACTTGTCGGCTGTGTGTTTGTTCAGTAGCGTCTTTAACTGTTGGGGCATCCAAGGTTCAAATTCCCCATTGTTTACCATCGCAAAGAAGGTTATGTTTCGGATCTGTTTATGTCTCTGTGAATAGTATAAATCTACTCGATAAGATGTGGATGGATCTTTATGATATTTGATAAGTTGGTTGGTGAAGAAAATTCTCTTTGGTGGCTTTCTTTGGTGCAGGTGCAATCACAAGACCAACGAGGTACGATTGTCACGCTAACGCTGTTTATTTCCTTCGAGTCGTATACATCAGCAAAAAAGTACATTAACATAACATATTTCACTTAACCGGGCTTTCCAATCAACACACAGTGCATTAATACAAAGTGCATGAACAAAACGGGACCAACTCTTGGTCACAAATTACACCCTACAAATGCAATTTCAGATTCACAATTGCCGATTGACAGAGCAAGGGGGAAATGCAATTGAACTCACCAAAATGTTGCTTGGGAGCGCGAGTTACCGAAACTAGAACACTTTTCAAAACGAAACGTCTCAACCTCTCATGCAGCCTACGTGGATGTTAGACCGTCGCGCCCGGCCTCAAGGTCCAATCTCTCGCTCGCTCTCCTATTCTCACTCTGACCATGCAAGAGGTAGAGATACGTGTAAATGTAATATATCTAGACATTCAAGTCTGCTAGGTGTCTGTCTCCGCTACTGATTAATATTATTCACACACGAAGAGCCGTGCAACCCCGCGACGAACCTCCTTCAGACGAAACCCGTAGATAACCGGGTTGATTGCAGAGTTCAAGATGATGAAGACCATCCTTCTGTACACGGAAACCATGTCTGTTGAAAGCTCAGCCAGTTTGACGAAGAACGGCATCCATCCCACCAGGAACACGATGGTGATGATGACGATTGTGATGGCGGATTTTCTGTTGACGCTCGGCTGGGCACCCACAGCGGCTTCTTGTGCTGCGATGGCGCTCACGTGCTTCCACAGGCACCAGAAGATACCCAGGTTGAAGAGGAAGATTGCCACCATCGGGATGAAAACAAACACGACGGCAACGATCACGTATTTCTTAAACAACCCTGCACCTAACGGGACACACGCCTCGTCGAAACGCCCTGTGCATCGCTGGTCGAAGAGGGGCAGCATAGCCAGGAGCAGTGACCACACCCACACGACAACGATCACGACCTTGCACTTGTCGTTGGTGACGTTGCTGACGTAGCTCATCCCGTGCACGATGAACCAGTAGCGCTCCGCCGTTAGCGCCATGAGACCGTAGGCGGAGGACATTCCAGAGAGTAGGATTAAGAAGAAGCGGAAACTTAACATGAAATCAGAGGGGACGGTCTCCGTTGCTACAACGTACACATTCGAGATACCGCCGATCATGAAGCTTATGCCGGCCAAAACGTCGCTTGCGGCCAGATTAGCCATGAGGATGTAGGCGGGCGTGTGGAGATGTTCATACTTGACGATGGCTGCTAGTGGGAGGCTGTTTGCCACAACCGACCAAACGCCCAGAAATATAGTGATGCCTATGATGACCAGAGACTCGGTAGAGACGAACTGTTGAAGAGGGAAGGAAGATGGTGCCTCCTCTTGCAGACATTCCTGAGCGTTTGAAGTGATATTTTCTCCTAAATCAGAGCTGTTGTTTATAGCCGCAAAAGTACAGTTTTCAGACGAACCATTCCGGATCCGCACTGTTGAATTGCTGGGCTTGTCACCAGCCTGGTTTGTAACGTTCAAGTCGGATCCAGGATTCCGATTTCTTCCAACACAGCGGCTTGTTACGTGGAGAATTACCAACACCACTCTAATATAGCTACCTCTGTACATCATCACTCCGCCCTGAGTTTCTGAGACAAAACACGGTCGGCGTCTTATAAATGGCATTTTCATTAATATCTAGGACACCTTCGCTTTTCGACTTCCCCTTTTAATAGACTTGCAATCGGATGTCCCGCAGAGACCAGCTGATCCCGTTTGGCGTTTCTTTCTTCCCCGTTTTTCTAATTTAGTGAGTAGGAATATGAGGTGTTGGTGCCACCTGGGTGCATTACTCTTTTAAGCTCTGGGAAGGAGAATCAGCTCCGACGAAAAGTATTGTGTGTCCTTTAAAAACCATATTCACAAGTTGGTATAGACAATATGAGCCTTTCACACGTTGGACGTCATGTGTTATTTGATAAAGAAGATCATCAAGTGATATGATGTATACAAATGAGAACCTTCTTTGCATAACCTATTAGAAATTGTTCGAATGCGTCAGTTGTAAAGGATAAAATCATTTGTCGAAGGTATGAGGTTTTCCTAATTTTTTCGAGAAACCCTAACTTTACCCAATGTGTAAAGTTTGTTGACATGTACCTGCATGGATGGAAATCTACACATGTATTAGCTCCATCATTGTTTAACCATTGTTATCCTTGGACAACGTTTAGTTTATCCTTTGTTCAAAGATGCATGCTGTTGTTTTTCAGCAACAAACATACGAAGTAAAGCAAGAGGACGGCAACGTCTACGTCAAGTTTGACTGTGAACTTCACCTACGGCGGCCGGAGAGAAAATAAAATCAGGAATTCATTGTTAAAATCAGACTGCAAGCAACTTCTCTGCTTTATGTATTTAAATATTGTAAGACTCAAAGAAGTGTGATATTTTTTGCTTCATCTTTTTGAGTGAATTTATAGGAAACCAACGTATCTGTTGTGTGCAAATTGTATATCAAGTGTAGTTTCAAAGTCTAGTTACTTTTACTTGGCTTGTAGAAGATACAATGTATTATAGATAACATATCACTAAGCTGTTGCAAGTACTACTGGTATCATGTAGATGTTGACATGGATGTCATTGATAATTTTTGATGGTCACTTGTAAAAGTCTGGCTCAAAATCCTATAACAATAAATCTTAAGATGAATGTGACCATAATCACCTTTAATAACTACATGTAAATCATTCTCATTCATACTACAAATATTCTAAATAATTAGACATGACCATTGGTATACCATATTATGAGTATTTATTTTTGTAATAGGTAGTAGTAACGAAATTGCTCAGAAGAAAAACATATAAAAAGCTATACTAGAAAGTTTTGTGCAAAGTTAATTATTGTGAATGTAGACTATACAGGATCTTACTCTAGTTAGCTATTTCTGTTCATCACAGAGGAAACTGACTAAATTTTCAGTCAGTACTTTGTTAAGTTTCTACCATACAAATGTACATAAACAGTTAGATTACTAAGAAGCTTGGTGTCCAAACATACTACATGTATCTTAAAAATGTGTATGGCTAGTCACATAACTTGCATAGCATAATGAAATACAGTCAAACCTGTGCAACTAGTCACCATCTCTGAATAAAAGCAACCTAGCTATTGTGGCCATATTTTAGTGGCCACCGATTAGATAATTTTTACCACTGACTCAAGCATTAAGAATCCTAACTATAGTGACCACCTGTATACTGTGACGATTGTCTTCAACTCAAGTCCCTTGAGTGGTAATTACTCCACTACAGGTTTGGCTGTATTTACTGTTGAGACTATGTCAGATTTAGCATGTAATTCATGGATCCAAATCACACAAAAGAGCTGGATATCTCAGGATTACATAGCGCATTACGAAATGAGAAAAAACAAATAGAAACCTTCCAAATACTTCTTACAACTCATTAGTAAAAAACATCAAAATACATATATAAGTAATTACATGATATATAACCTTCATACTACTGCCTGATGTGATAACCAATAGAGATTACTAATGAAAAGTCTACTCGTACATGTACATTTGTATTTTAGCAGTGAGAAGGTTAAATACCAGTGTTTCTAGCCTACCACATACCTCACATTAATATCAAAATATCCAAGCTGCTAAATATAGGACTGTTCCACTTAGAAGTCTCACAAAGGGGTGGTCTGGTATATTCTCTCACCTTTGCAATCTTTCTATGTATGAGTTGTTGATTTCTAAATATTTTCTTACGCCCTGTGAAACATTTGGATGGAACAGCCCTAAATGGAACGATAGTTTACATCTCTTCAGACATGTGTACATCTCAAATTCTTGATCATATACTTATCAATGTAAATCTTGACAGGGTTTGAGAGGTGTAGATCTATAATGGTGACCTAAAAGACCACCATCAAAGGCATCATATTAAACTTCAGCAATTATTTTTCATTCCTTTAAGTATGGTTTTACAGGAATATGGTAAATCAAGCTTTGGACATCTCCAAAAAGTTGTGACAGAAAAACAGATGTTTTTTTATTGAAGAGGTAGAGCTTATAATATCTTACTGAAGAGGGGATAGCAGAATAAATAAGAATGGTTGTTACAGAAGATGTTTGATTTCGAGTTTAAGTTATAGGAAGACTGTATGACACAACAGACGTGATGTGATGATAGTTGACTTGTTTGATGAGTTGGGTTTACGTGTCTCCAGTCATGATGGCATGGAACTCTTCTTCATTGACTGTGAAAATAGAGAGGGAACATTTAGAGATACAGTATACAAAGGTGTTGGTCCAAGTTGGTCTGATTAGCCATAGTCCCAGTTTGCAATCATCTGACACGTCAAACACCTGTCACAGCAATAATGGCACCAAAATCAAAAGGTATTGAATGGGCAGCAGTTGTTGCAAGTGGGCCATGTGTTGTGTTATGAGGGGGCTGTTTCTATCATCAACTTTAGGAGAAAATGTTTTCACCAGAAAAGGCAGTGTTTTTGAGGGCATTTATGAGATGACCAGAAGAGATAATTATATCCAAACACAGTAAAAATAAAGGCTGTAACTTACTTTCACCGTCCCCATCCTTGTCAAACTCATCAATCATGGCTCTCAGCTCCTCGTCCGTCATGTTCTCACCGAGTTCCCGCGCCACTCGGCGCAGGTTCCGCAAGCTGATCTTTCCGGAGTCGTCATCGTCAAACAAACGGAATGCCTTCATGACCTCTTCCCTGGGGTCACGGTCTAGCATCATGTCTGTCACTGGGAGAAATCAACTGGGTGTTATCAGAAATCAACTGGGTGTTATCAGAAATCAACTGGGTGTTATCAGAAATCAACTGGGTGTTATCAGAAATCAACTGGGTGTTATCAGAAATCAGCAGGGCCTTTTACAATAGAGTGTTCCTCTTCAACCTCTTTTGAAAACAACATTTCTATGTTGTTTACGGAAGATTATATCTTTCCCGGACATTTTCTGACATCCGAATAGAGATATTGTTTACTTACTGACTTCCGAGAAATCTTCGTAAGAGATTTTCCCCGTGGCTTCCCTATCGTAGTCCCGCAGAATCTTCAGAACGTCAGCCTTCTTTACATCGAACCCAAGAGCACGCATAGCCACCTAGAAGGGAACAGTACGCAATCTTGGTCAGTTTTCAAAACAAAATCTAATTCATCATAATATGATCGATCTACCAAAAACAGTGAAGGAAATTCATATACAATGTTTAATATAATTGTATACATTCAAGTTAATGATTAGTAACTCCTAAACTTGAATTAATATATATATACTGTAAATGCAGAAATGGTTTTATGTTTGCGGTTTTCGCAATGAACTCTTTACCGCGAACTTAAAACCAAATTCCATTGTGACTGAAGCACTATTATTGTTTCAAAAGCGAACTCAAAACAACAGCGAACACTGCATTTTCTCCCTACGGCGAAATCAAATTCCCACAAACATTTCTACATTTACAGTATACGTATATTATAATTGTCGACATTTAAGTATATGATTGGAAATCATGTTATCTATAGATTTTTCTCCAGTACAAGTTTTGTTAAATCTTGAGGGTTGTAACATTACCTTGAGTTCATGGTAGTCAATGGCATGATCCTTGTCAGTGTCAAACAGCTCAAAGGCCTCCTTGATTTCTTGTTTCTGTTCTTCGGTCAGTTCCCGGCGCTTCCGACGTTTGGACTTGTCCATACCGAAGTCAGATCTGTGGACGGAACAAGTCAAACAATCATATCCAGCACCCCTGCAGATGGTATACTAAATTATGGTATCTTCCAGGGATTGGGTAGGGGTAACGCCAGGGCTGTCTCCAGCTTTCAATCATTGTCTGTCTGAAATTGGGGAGGGGGAACACTGCCCTAAACAGCTAATATCCCCCTCCCCTCTGATAAGGCAGTTATCTGGTCCAGGTGATTCAAGAATAACCAAGAGAAGAGAGAAAAGCATCTGTAATCTTATAAAATGATGATAGTGTGATTGAATGGCCACTTCTAAAATAATACACACATATACTATTTGACATGACAACCATGACAAGACTACTGTAGTACAAGTATGGCCAGTGTCAGTAGATAGAACCTTTCACTCAGGTCTTACAAAGCTTGTACTGTACAAAACTAGAGTTTTGTGCCTTGAGGCAGTTTAACAGCTTAATTAGGACATGACACTAGTTATTATGACACTTGGGACTAGCTATAAAGTTTAAACAATAACATTATAATGATACAGTATGCATACAAACTACAATTCATGTACAATCAAATCTTTTGATACGTTGATGAAGGTTAGACATCCAGGTAATAAGATACGCCAAAATATATTACTCAAGCAACTTCAAAATCTTATCCAGTTGCTTGAGTAATATATTTTGGCGAATCAAATCTTTTGTTTGGCAATGCTCTGACAGTACCCGAAAAACAACTACAACATGGCAATTAAAGATGGCAGACTTCACCCCTACCCCCATACTGCTTTGTGGCCCTTCTAGTTAAACACACAATAGTGGCAGAACTGAGGATGTTACATTTTGTAGGGACTGACAGTAGGACAAAAATTTAAACTCAAATTCAAAACATATCGCTTGCTGGGGTATAACGTAATAATCACGCAATGACTAGACTCCATATGATCAAAATTAGGGATAAAACTGTTTAAATACTAAAATCAATCAACTGCAAAACAGATACTCTCTATCCTTTCAGAGAATAGATAAAAATACGCAACGTTACTATGTATCAAGATCAACAAAGGGCCACTTGTTTGCTGATGCCCCCCTCCCCAAACATCGCCTCGTAAAAAACCGTGTCCAATTTTCACACAAAACCAAATAGTTTAGCACACTGTGGTAGTTCTTCTACATCTACAATATCTAAAGATGCTCTCACCTCAAAGACAGACTCATATCTCACTTAAAACGGCACAAATTGAAGAAAAACTTGGACGGAAAAAATACAAACATCAAAACTGGCCAAATCAAAGATGGCGGTTAGGTATCTAATACGCATGTCCGTAAAAAAAAGTCCCGTCATGCCATGCGCATAAGTAAACTTCCAAATGTCACCTGTTCGTACTAGATACGTGTGTAAAACTTAGACTTTTAAAATATTTTACAATTCTCCATATTTTTTCCAAGAAGAGGGATGTAGAAAGCATGATTTGTGTACTTCTAGAACCCTAATCTGTTTAAACATCGATCATTTGTTCATGATTGAAATGTGTAAACTGTATGTGCAAAACTATAACGTTAACGTTATAACTTTTATGGTATTTCACATATTCCATATAGTATTGTAGAATATCGGGATAAAGAATTAGTAATAAGAAACATATTTTGATAGTCTGAGCGCCCTAATCCGTAAAATAAACCCCGAGTTTTGTTGACACCCAGCTGACCCCTACAGGTAAACAAAATGACGTATCGTCCAGTCGCCCCACCTTGCATCACATATCAAACAATGTCGCTGGGTTAAACTGTAACCCATTGCAAGTCAAACCAGGCAAACACACCAGTCGGCCATCTTTTTTACTGCGTTTGTTTCAAACCCAGACTGCTTCCAGTCTCGAAATATCGTTCGGTCAAGACGTGATTTGAATAGTTTGAGGGAAAAGTTTTCTTGTAAAGGTTTGGAAGATGAGTGAAGCCGGTTCGTCTTACAAAGATGGGGCGGGGATCAAGTCGTTTTTCGACGATGACCACAACCGGACCGTTAGCAGTATGGGAATCGACGATTTCCGCTACGAACCCAGGGACCACCGAGAGAGGAAAAAGCGGGGCATGTTGTGTCCATGTCTTACCACTATCTTCGTCTTGGTGCTACTGGGAGGCCTCGCCTGTGTCGGCTATTTCGTGGTGTTCAAAATAGCAGTTGAACCACAGCTAGGTAAGTTCTTCGACTTGTTAATCTTTACCTTGAAAATTTGGCGCCATACATGGGTTCAAAATGTCCAACTGTCCATAGTACAACGAGCTACAATGATAGTGTTTCAAGGTCCAGTTTTGAATTTAAAAGCAAGTTTCTACATAAAAGCAGGAGAATGTTTTCACCATTTCCTTTGTTATCACGGGTTAAGGAAGACTTTGTTTGTTGCTATTCATGTCGTTGTGCTAACTGTTGATGTGCTTTCAAAATCGCCTATAAATCTTTATGTAAGACTCTAAATCTTTGTGTCGAAAACAAATCGTTCATGTCACTGTCTGGTATTTATATCGTACCGTCAGTAGTAAAACTACGATATCGGGATACAAAGAGACTTGATACACAAGAAGTCGGTTGTTTCAACTGTTTGATCTAACCAGGGCTTAAGTTTCTAGGCCACTACGGTTCAACTCTTTATAGATAGAACGAAAAAAGGGAAGTATTTGTTACAATGGCGGCTGGTTTACCGCTGTACAATGGCGTAGGTCAACATCAGCCGTTGAGGTGGGTTTTTTTTTTTGCGTCTAAATGTTTCAGAAATATTTCAGCTCAGATATGTACGATAGAGAAGTAGAAATCGGTAGAATTGGAAATTGAGTAGTCGTATCACTAGGAAATAGGATATGCATGTAGAATGGGCATGAAGAATTCTGTTTATTCAAGCGGCGTCTGAATTATCACTGTTGCCAATATTCTCAAACTGCAAATAATTTCTATAAACTTATAATGAAAGTACTATCCTTAGCAACTAGTTTGGCAAATTTCTTTAGAATAGAATTTTTGGAAGAGAGGTATAACATTACATGACAGCGATCTAATTGACGGTGTTTATGTAGCTATAACTCGAATGGTGTTGTGTTGCAGTCGTTGATTGTTACAATGCGTTTGACCCAGTGAATGGGTCTTTCTGCATTTTTACTCTTACCGACCCCTGTAGTATGCAACTCCTGAAATGCAACAGAGGATCGAAAGTCAATTGAATTGAACTGAAGTCGTGCTATTGATTTCAACCCTTTTAGGTCACTGTAACGTTTTCATACATTGTTAGAAATGCATGTGATGTTCTTCAAAAGAAAGGAACAATTCCAGCCAATATTTCATTCATCCCCTTTTACATTTCGATGTTTTTGAGCGCAGATTACCAAATTAATGCACAATGCCCAACGTATATGCAAAACAGAATATTGTCAAGAATAACACGTCATTTCCATATTTCAAGGAGGTTTCAGTTTGAACTGGTTCAACGTTATTTTACCGTTACAACTAATGATTGCGACATGTAGTAAACAAAGGTCAACGCTTAACTAGTGCCGAATGTTGTAGTGCTGATTCAAATCTCTATCCTTTTTCATACCTCAATTTTCTGACATATACGAAAATCTGCACGTTTTTGTCATTTTTTAGTGTTTATCATGGTCAAAAATAACATTTTCAATGAACATTATTGTGTGAGCCAAGATAGAAAGGAGTATGGGTAACTGAAAAAAAAACCGACTTAGCTGTAATTCGTACCTCTTTTTAAAGAGCTAGTTGAAGAGCTATCTATGTAGCAATATTCACGGAGAGCAAAGAAACAGGGGGAGGGGGTATATTGGAGGTCACAATGTCAGGCTTGTTAAGTTTGTTATCTTCACGCCAGCTCAGATGAATCACCAGGCCGGCTTAGTTTGTTTTTCCTTGTCGCTTCACTGAGTGGGTACTAAAGCACGGTGATACAGTAAGCTAACATATGGCGGCTCAGTCCTTTACATGTGATTGCACATACTTCATCACCGTACTAAAATAAAGGTTTCACGCCATAGTCCTTGAATGCAACTTTGCAACTGTGGCTCGAATAAATCGCCATGTACAGTATCTGTGTTTGTATTGTTTAGCCGATATAGTCGTGCATAAGCAAAAATATAATTAGGCATTACACACAACAATTTATTGAAGTTCTATTTTATCTGAAGGTTTGCGACTTGATTGCGTAAAGTAGTTTCTTTAACTTAATTCGACAGTTTTGTTCCTGACAAAATCCATTGAAGTCGCCCAAAAGTTGCAAAGATGAGGTGTAAAAACAGCCTTTATATGAATCATAGACGCCCACAAGATAGTCATTAATCATATTTGTCACTGCTCGTACCAGGTACAACATGGGATGAATAATCGGATACAAACAACACCCGTCAGTGGAACCGCAGAATGCGTACGGTTAATGTTTAACTTCTGCTGAATGGACCAAGTCTGAGTCATGCCAGAAGGCTCTTAAAGTACTATAGTAAATGAGACATTCACACAAAAAAACCCACGCGTGTTATGCACTTGAAGTTAAATCTATACCATTACGTCAGGTGTTTTGGTAAGGGCGACCAGTTACCAGTAGGAGGTGGGCAATCGACAAAATGTACCGATGGTGTTATGAAATAAGAAAAGGAACATAAATACTTCTCATATTTCATAGCGAGGTACCAGTCTTTTATCATCGTGGTCAGATGCAGGTCACATAATTTATAGGTCTACATGCTAGATATGAAAAACTATCACGCATATTTTTATCGGTTATAGATAGTGGTGTGGATCTAAACCCGAGTTTAGGTTTAGGTTCGGACTCGAGTCCAGAGGTTTAGGTTCAGGTCCAGACTTGAAAGTCCGGACCTGAACAATAATTTTGGAATATTTTTTCGTGTTACATGTAAAATTGCATATAATTTTATTGGCAGATATTTTACATGTAATTTGAAAACTACATATACGGAATTATATACAGTCAGTAATTAACAAAAAAGTTCAGTTATAAACACAAAAACAGCAATGTTTTCATATTTTTCTAGTGCAAATGAGTGAGAGAATTTTTTTTCAAGTCCGGACTTGTTTCCAGACGTTTAGGTTTTTTTGGACTTGAACCTAAACGTTTTACAAGTCCGGAACCGGTCCGGCCGGACCGATCCGCACCACTAGTTATAGATATATTCGATTTATTCTCCAACAACATAGCGTTGATTCGATAATGACCTTACCATCTCGCTGACTTCCCTTTATGTGTTCAAAGCTCTTGTTTCGTCGTTTATAGAATGTCAGATATTATGTCGTAACAAGTTGAAAATAATCACCTTTCTCTTATTTCTTTTCAGAGAAACACATCGGAAGTGAGTACTGTTCTTTTTTATTCATTTTGAACCTCTAGATGTGGTATGGTTGATAGTAATGTAAGTTTAATGAACCGACACTTGTATCACTGAGATGATTTTTTCTGCTAAAAAACATCATCTTTTTAATTTTTTGCATGTTTGCACAGTTTTAAAGGATGACACGTTTTCGACAGTTACTTGTTCTTTTCGCACTGGTTTGAATTTCATCAATGTTACTATGTGATCATGTTTTAAATCATTGGAACTTGCGAAGAGAATACTTGTCTGTACACAACAATGTGATCACCAAGAACTACATTACATTTTGCGATGTCTGTACATTTTGTCTGTCAGTGTATGGGCCATCACATACTAATCTCCAAGCAGACCTATCGGCGACAAGGCAGTATCAAGATGGCCAACCTGTACCAAAAGCCACCGGTAGACCTAGATCTGGAGATTAGCAAAATGCATGTCCTGATCTCTTTAAAATTTGTTCCCCAGTAAACGGCACGTGGAGTGAGTGGGGCCTGTGGTCCGTCTGCAGTACCACTTGCGGCCGCGGGGTGCAGAAGCGCACGCGGGACTGTGAGAACCCGCATGCGCACCCCAACGACCAGCCCCTGTGCTTCGGGGAGTCGATAGAGAACAAGCCGTGCAGCGCGGCTTTGGACTGCCCAGGTGATTAGAAGAAGAATAACTTTATTGCACGACAATCGTGCACGTTACAATGTATGGCAACAACTATGAAACATAATACATAACAAAAGTATAGAATAAAACTTAACATCCTAATTACTAAAACCACAAGGGCTAGCATAAGTCTTTGATATAGTGTTACAATCCATTAGATATGGCCTGGTCACATGTACTCATCGCACGATTGTCGCACAATCGCACACTGGGGGCATTCTTGAGATAGTCAAGCATTTGCCATGCAAACTTCAGCTGTCTTTTTGCGGAATAGGCTGTCTAAGGCTGGGTTTACACAAGAGTCGACTCAGGACTATGCAAGGAGAACCCTAAGCCACCCAAGTAGCGTATTCTAGTAGGTAAACTTCGTTTGAGCAGCCCAAAGCTCCTCACACACAGCCCCGAGTCGACTCCGAAAACATGTGTGTAAATTGGGCCTTAGACCCTTATCGGTGGTTGGATCTCAGTTATAGTCTGCCAAAAATTCTGCAACTTTAAATTCGTGCGACGTTCTACGGCTACTGTGTCCCCCTTAAACTATTGTTTGAGTGTGGAGAGTCTTAATTGTCACATCGCTTTACGTGATTTACCTTCCGCCATTTTGGTGGATTAAGTTATCATGTTGGAAACGTACTGATTTCCTTCACTCAATATTTCATTTATTTTCCGCACATACCATGAGATCACTTTAAAATACTTTTTTTTCATTATCTGATTGAACAATGTTTTCTCTCCTAGATTGCGCAAGAATATGCGATGTGGGGTCGCTGAACGAGAACTGCACGGCCTGCACTTGTAAGGGCCACGTGATGCTGGGCTGGGTGTATGACGAAGTCACGCGAGATCCCGTGCAGTTTACCAAGGTGGGTCAGGCATACCAAGGTGGTCATACTGACGTACCCAAAACACTTGTACAGTAAGACATATCAAAAGCAACTTTCCTGACATCTGAAAATGATAATTACATTTGGTTTGATTTTATTGCCTACCATACCCAGATTACGTTTCCGTTATCTTATGTTGACTTCTCCAGTCCACTTTTAAGTTCAGTACATTTGATTTTGTATAATTTTCTGTTTACCAATTGTATAAGTTTTTGCTATTTACATTTCACCTAGTGTAATTTGACTCCAGGTAGACTACTGTTTGTCTATGTAACACTGATGGAGATCTCAATAAACAAACAAACAAACAAAAGCAAACAGTCGTAAAGGGACCCCATTTCAGTACCAAGGACATTGCCCGCAGACCTAACGCCCATTTTACCCCGACCACAGCGTACCGCTCTCCCATAGCATTCCTCTCAAAATGAGACCAGAACCCCCCGAAACACCAACTTTCCTTACAGTTGAAAATGACAAAAGCAAGCAGCCATAAAGAGATCCCATTTCAGTATTAATGACATTGCCCGCGAACGCACTGCCAACTTTGCCCCGACTGCAGTGGAGCGCTCTCCCATAGCATTCCTTTCAAAATGAGACCAGAACTCCCTAAAACACCAACTTTCCTTACAGTTGAAAATGACAAAAGCAAGCAGCCATAAAGGGACCCCATTTCAGTACCAAGGACATCACCCTAGGACGCACCTTCCATTTTACTTCGACCTTAGCGGAGCGCTCTACCATGCATAGCTCTAAACCTGGGAATCTCTCTGTGTCCCTCACATGTAGGTATACTTGGGGGACTCGGTACAGATCCTGGGGCTGAGTAACAGAACGGGACAGTTCGTCATCCACGGCATCTGCGCGAACGGAGAGAACACCGTGCGACTGGATCGTGATGAGTACATGCCGAAGTACGTTTCACCTTCCAGGATGAACGAGACCGCCACGCAACTCGTGGCCCTGATAGACCCGTACGGTAGGCAATCTCTTTCTCAGTTTTCTTCCTGTGATAAAATAAACTTTGTTTGCAGGCACGGTAGGCAATCTCTTTCCCAGGTTTCTTCCTGTGATAATATAAACTTTGTTTGCAGGCACGGTAGGCAATCTCTTTCCCAGGTTTCTTCCTGTGATAAAATAAACTTTGTTTGCAGGCACGGTAGGCAATCTCTTTCCCAGGTTTCTTCCTGCGATAAGATAAACTTTGTTTACAGGCACGCACGTGATAGTGACGTAATACAGCGTCCGCCATCTTGGCTGGTTAAACTCTCGTACCCCAAAATTAATTCTTGCCTTTTGCACTTAGCGAGCAAAAGGTCCTGGTTGTCAGTTATTATTCCTTTTCTTTTTTGCTGTCGATGCTTTCCGAATATCCGGTCACCATCTTGAATCTAAGTGCTCCATGACCATGTTGCAAAGTATATTCTATCGATATTGTTATGATATTTATGCTTTTGAGCTCTTTCTTTTGCAGAGGAGCCGTACTTTCTGGAGCCACAGGACAAACTACGGTTCGAGGGGCAGTCCGTCGTCATGTGTTGTCGGGCAGTGGGCACTCCGGAACCCGACTACTTCGAATGGTGGGTTGAGAATTCGTTTTCCTCTCCGTTGTATTTCCCCTTTTGTCCTTCTTCCAAGTCCACCCTGATAAATTCACAAACTCCTCGTCCCCTGTCTCTCTCTCTCTCTCTCTCTCTCTCTCTCTCTCTCTCTCTCTCTCTCTCTCTCTCTCTCTCTCTCTCTTGTCCTCATTCTGTCTTTTCCTTTCTCTTACCCTCCTTTTGTCTTTTCCTCTCCTTTCTCTCCCTTTCCTTTCCTTCACCGATTTTAACGGTTCTCTGCCTTACTTATCTTTAAACTTCAGTTTTAATGCCATGCGTATACGTATGGTATCCGACGATATTGCGCCATCTATCCCGTTAGTAAATGTTTCTTATGATTAGAAATTGTATCCAGTTGCTTGAGTAACTGCCATTTGTCGTTTCTTATCATTGTACATTGGTTTTAATTAAGTGTCAACACTGCGTTTTCCAATAAAGTTATCTTGCATCTTGTATTTAGTCAGGCAGGCATTTTCATACTGTTTTCAAATACACGAACAACATCGAATGCCTCCCCACAGGTACAAAGATGACGTACTTCTTGACTCAGAGAAGTGGGGCTACAACAACACCAACGAGCTCGAGATCTACAACATCACGCGAGAGGACGCGGGAGACTACAGCTGTACGACGAGAACACCGGCGGGCGAGTCCACGTCCAACATCACCACCCTTACCATCCATCGTAAGTACAGCCATTGAAAAGGCATGGCACGTACAAATAGTACATGAGTTTAGAAGTGGAGTAGGACCCCTTCTCTTTAAGAAAAAAGGGGAGGACGAATTAGAAAGTGTAAAAAAAAAGCAAGCTGTCAGCTAGCAAAAGGTGTAGTAGAGTCGACCCAACAACGAAAAATTGCCCGATTCCATGACTGCATGTACACTCCAAATTCTCATGCTCTGGTTCTAAATGCCCGGACCTGTACATTCTATAGGTCCCATGTTTGAAATCTTACAATAATCTCTAATTTTCTCATGCTGTTGTTTCTTTCAACAGAAATTGATATGCATTTACCAACTTTTCGACCAAACTCTAAACCATCTTCAGGAATAATGCCCCACAATTTGTTAGTCATGTAACATCTTACGGTGACGTAAATTATGAATCTGATGTGGTTGCCTTCCCTTCTCCAGCGAATGGTACGGAGTTCTGCAACACCGTCCCTAACGCGTCATACGTCCAGCTCAGCGTGCCTTGCCAGGACCCCGAACAAGGCAACAAGTTCGTCACGGAGGTCAACATCGGCGTCTGCGCCAACGGTACCATCGTGCCGTGCATCGTCTGGAGCGCGTACAACTACACCAACCCCGGCACCTGCGAGGATCCGTTAGAATACTGCTGCGGACCCGTGGCCTTCAGTACGAAGAGGTTGTTATGTCCCTTCGTGGCAGGTACTTTGACGCCGATTGACTACCCTATAACGACCGCCTGTGGTTGTAAGAAATGCGACGACACTTTTATTCCGACAACCCCCGCTCCAACTACCTTCAATCCGATTAATAACGCCGGATGAAGCTAGATAAAACTGTAGTCTCAAACTCTAGGCCTTTTCCCACAATAGAAACGTTCAGCGTTCTGTAGTAGCTCAATGACAAGTTATTAGTTGGTCGACCATTTCGTATGTCTGAATTTTGAGGTTGTTGAAATGTACCCAATGTTGATTTCGCCGTGTTCCAATCACTAGGGGATAAAATTATCCTTCGAAAAGTAAGTAAAAATTTCATCATTTTGCTGAGTTGTTTCCACGACACTTTTTGTATTGTCCAACCATTGAACAGTTTTCTGTCGTGTTTGTGTTGTTGTTGACGGTTCACTGTAACAGTTGTTAAAACGTTGTATGAGGTTTTGGGGCCGTGTTTGGTTTGTTATAATGATAACACTTCAAGTGATGTTGAGAAGAAATGACTTCAATGTCCACTGTTTAGTACTTAACAGATTAGTATGTAAAGTTTTCAGACTATAGAAATACGACAATATCATGGCAGTTCTGACGACAATACTTTCTGTTTTTTGTTAGACTCTGGTTACCGTTTGTTTAGAATTGAAATCTTTTTGTTACGATTGTAGCATATTCATACTGAAACGTAATTTCGGTAGCTAACGTGTGATTAACTTTTGTCTACATTCCTATATTAGTCATTGCAGTGCCATTGGGTACTTATTGGTATTTCTAACATCATGTTCATTGTTTATTTAGAGTTTCTTTTAACAAAACCTGCTGACGTTTCGGTGTCTGTCAGACACCTTCTTCAGAGCTTGACAGACACCGAAACTTCAGCAGATGAGATTCCCTGATTGTGTTAAAAGAAACTCCAAATATCCTATGTTCTACCAACCTGATGAAATTGTTTTCGGATGTTCATTGTTTTATTAAGGTTGTGAAATGTCCTATCTACTACTAGTCTATCTCCTTACTGTCGTATATTCTAGTGTGTAAACACAGCCTTCAAAGCCTTTGGAATGGGTAAAACTGTGCAATGAATAAATAAATGCAATGATTCTCTTCCTACACGTGGTTACAAATTTCCCAAACACAGCCATACGCATTAATGTGTGGTAAATTGCAAATATGTGCAAAGATGCCCGAATAGCTTGATTGTATCTTAATCTTGGTTGGTCGGCTCCCATGGTCACGGTGGATCTCACAGATAAATCTTATAGATTCACATACGATTTCTTTTTCAGTATCCCAAAATGAAATGAACTTAAGAAGATTTTGCACTAATTATAGCAGTACACATGGTTCTTCTGTGATATACTATGCATGTATATACGCAATACTACTGTCCTCTTACTTTACATGTACTTAAACTGTAAAAGCGCAATGCTACATTGTAGTGTATTTTGTTTATTCCATGTTTCACTAATCGTCAAACAGATCTTTGGGGGTCGAATCTTGACGGATTGAATAATCCCTGGATGCCGTGTGGCCAAATATTGGACTCAGTCGGATACCATCACGATTTTATCCCCAAACATCTGCTTTGAGATAATATACTTATGTCTGGAGTGTAAGGTTGTATTCAAGTTGGTGTACCTTTTTGCTACGTTTGGTTTGGTATGCCAAAGCTCCATACATTTTCGTCGGGTACACGACAAATATGTTGACAAAGATTTGTAAAAGTTGTTTGGTAAAAGCAATAAATATGTACGTTTGCAGCTATGAAATGTTAACAATTGTGTGTTCTTTCTATAACCTAGATTGTGTAATTGTTTAGTGGTCAGTATTCTCCCTTCTAGACCAAACAAATATTTCAACATTACTGTTGTCCTTAGGCTAAACCTTCGTCTATTGGGACAATACGCAATCTTACAGTCTTTAAACTGGGACCGTATAGCTTTCTCGCTTGTGTTTTTTTAATTCTATTGATTCTTTCTCTTTGTGTTCTGTCCCAATTGCTCGTTCACTCTGTCTCGATCTCTGATTCACCTGATTAATGTCTATTGGTGTTCACCTTTAGTTGACTTCCAAACGCCACAAGTGTGAAATCCCCGTCATCAGAGAGAGACACACACACTTATACACACACATACACACACACGTATGCACACACACACATACACACACACGTACGCACACACACACACACACACACACGAACACACGGACCCCAAAACATAACATTCTTGACGAAGGTAACTATTTCCATACAGCCCAAAATGACCTAGCTGACATTACCTCCATTTATATCTAACCTTCGCCACCTCACAGCCAATATGATACCAAAGACCATATTCGGTTATATCGCCTTGAAATTAATCTAAATAACCGGATTTACAAAACAAACATAAGCTTTCCGGGTCACCTCACAAGAACAGTTGCGTCGAATGCCGCCATTGACGCTTTTGTTCAGCCCACCCCTATCAATAATCATGCAGTACACAAAAAAGCACAAAAACTATTGACACTCTCGGTGCGTTTAACTCTTTATCAAAATAAACAATCCGTTGGGGGCCCTTTTCATGGCACGCGCGAGTACAAATATATAACAGCAGTACAATCTGGTTTAACATGAACGTCGCTTGATCATCAACTTACAAATGCTTTATACATAAATGTAGAAATTGTCTCCTTGGTTGTTCAATTTCCGAACTCCACTGAAGTTTCACTTCAATTTCCGTCGTCAATGCTCGGGAATGTTCGGCTTTTGTCGCATACTGTATTTACTTAGTTTGTATTGGATACAAGGCCGATGATTGGTGATGTAAACACCATAATAAATCACTATTAGCTCAGGTTGCAGTCATATTTGTAAAAAAACAAAAAAAACTCCCCTTACCTTGTATTGCATTTGAAGAGTTGTTTGCCCAAACGTTTTGTTTGTTGGTTTGTTTGTTTCTTTATACATATATATATCCAGTAAACCATATTTAGGCGTAACACACCAGTCTTGTACAGGCAATACAAGCTTCGTAATTATAAGACCGGACTGTAAGGTTTGATCCAATCACTCCGGGTTATGGACCCTTACTCTTGCCGATAAGTATGGCGGCTGCTCGGGGTATGGCTCTACTCGAGCACGAGACCTCTGACATTACATCCCATCCGAGAGAACATCCCTAACCGAAGTCTAGGTACTCATTTCCACATAAGGCAAGTGAAAAAATAGGTGTAAGGTGCCTTTCCCAAGGGCACAGCATTGGGATTGGGGTCTGCTAGGGATTCGAACCCTGAACCCTTATATAACCCTAAACACAAGACCAAATTGCAACCAAGCTATCTTATAGCAAGCAAAGGCCTAAAAGTATACATATCGTTATGCTAAAATGTACAACATTTAATCGTTGTTGCCCCAAGGCCCACACAGTTGAACATTGTTGGAATATTGCATGCCCCATGTGTTGCCACCAGAAAAAAAGATTAATCATTTCAAAGTTCCTTTGTTAGGTTGTCAACTTTGAAGGCCATCGGCCTCTCGTTTGAGTGTTCTGAAATACACACTGCTAAAAAGTAATTCTTAATGTGCTCAAGCAAAAACAAACACTGCTAGCACTGTCCAGCACCAGACTCTAAACAACGAGACATCTGTATTTTGGATGGTCGTTCAAAATGGCGGAGACAAAAGTGACCGTCGTCCTACGAGACACTGATATGCTCTTTTTTCATCAACGTGTGAAGTATCGGTTACAAAAACAGCAGGCACAGAAGCCTGGTACAATGGCCACCTGTCATCTGTATAAATAATGGCACCTGCTGACTGTTTAGGTTAAAGGTTAACCCGTCTACTGTGCGAGTCTTAGGATATTCTATTTTAAAAGGCATGGGGTGGTTGGGCTGTCATCATTTCTTTCATTTACCTGCATACGAATTAGTTAATAATCTTGATATAGTGTGATCAACCTATGGAAACTGATACTGGAATAGCCCTTTTTACTGTAAGCGCTTAGAAAAATACCAGGTAATTTCTAAGATGACAAGTGACAAAAGAAGACATAAAGATTTCGTATAGATATAATCTGACATCACCGGAGCGGATGTGTCAGGGTGCCCGGACCTCACAGTAAGGTCTCCCGCCGAAGACTCGTCCTTTGTGCGGTGTTAGCCGGACACACCTTGGTCTACCGTCCCCTAGGGCAAGTGTCAACTCTTAAAACAACCCACAAGCCTGTATTTCCGTGACAGACTATTGTTATCTATGTAAAGAAATATCCTTCAACTTGCCACCCAAGTGCAAGCTCATAGCGCCAGGGAGTCATATAGAGAAGAACCTGCTTTTTTTAAAACCCAGTATCAACTCAACTGCGGCAACACAACACAAGGTACGGTAAGTTCTCTTTCCGACAGCTTACAGATAGATACAATAATTTGCTAGTGTATCATACTAAAAAAACGCGAACACAACTGTCACATTTTTCATTTATATTTACTCAACGTTACATTGACGCATAAAAAATCACGTAGGAATTGGTATCTCACTTGCATTTTATGGTAGTCATACGCGATCGTTGCTAGTAAGTTAGGTATTCGCACACGTATAATGTAGTACATATATATAAATATTTCATTCTATGAATCTAGTGAGTAAGTTTGCTTAAAATTCATCAAAGCCTTTTCCAGTGAAAATACCTAACTCAAAACAAGGTCACCAGACATGGAGACAGGTGGAAAGTAACACACACATAGCACCATTTCGTTAGCTAATTAGTGTTCTACCTCTGTGTGTAGTTTTTGTGCTGGGAAATGGACCCCTACATTTTTGTGTGCTATTGGCGGAACATTTAAAAACACATATGTCAACCTGGGCACAGCCGGTCGCCCGAAACCGACTTGATGACAACTCAAGCTCGCATGGACGTCAAAAAACACAACTAGTGGTGACAGAAACGCGTCCAAGTCTTGTGGCCATTTTAACAGGGTCATTGGACAAGGTCAAAGGATGATTGACAGCTTGCGCAGACGATATAATCGACAGGTAGCCCTTTGTGGGAATACTTTTCCCAGACAACATGATTTCATCACTTTTCGTCATATTTTACAATGTTAAACGTATTTTCTGACTACGTATTTGCTAGAAATGTTCGTCTTGGCTCCTTCAGGTAAATCAATCTGAGCTTGTTTTGAAACTGGAATCCGTTACATTCTCTGCTTGGGAACAGTGAACCACAGTTCACGCACCTGCATTACGTCATCGCTTTTTGTTACAGTGTTATAGTCGATGTCAATCCCTCAAAAGTCGTTCTACGGAAAGAATCTGCTGGTTGCAAAATATACGTACCAATATACGTACCACCACAGTTCTGTATCTTCTTGAACAAATATTGCAAAAGGAAACTGTGCTGTCAGTAGCAAGTTTGGCGTGGTTCCCGCCTGTGGTTACTTCAAATAATACCTTTAGAAATCCACAAAATCCCTGACTATAAAGAATTGAAGTAGTCACAAGATTGAAATCTGTGATCTACGGCTTGACGAAAGCAAAATTCAAACTGTCAGCATGAACTTTAGGGAAAAATGTTTTGAGTTACTCACGTTGAGATTATAAGCTCTGTAATTCTGCACTTTTCCAAAAGTTTAAATGAGCTTTCAGAATCTATGACGCTATATACGTTGGTGTACTAAAACCAAACCACAATCGTTCAACCGGTAGCAAGTTACTTAAATAGCGACTTCTTGAATCGACGATACTGTCTTAGCTTTCTGAGACGCATGGATGTCAAGTGATCGTGACCTCTAAGAAAAACTGTCTGGCGGACCAACCACTTAAATCTAACGACCAGGTGATGACAGCGCCCGCACCTGCCGCTGCAATGGATAGAACAATCTTTTTGTTTGTTTACTTCTGTCGCCGTTTTATTCGTCGTCTGTGATGAAGAAATGCTCGTGTTTTGTTGTAAGGGTCTAGTCACATTTGTCGTGCGATAGTTTTACGACATTCTTGGGATAGTTGTGAATGTGTCGTATACAATTTAGTTGTCTTGTAACAGGAAATAGTGTCTGTATACATTATAGCTTCGCAAAAAACAACTACGAATATGATAGCCATGCCAAGCAGTGATATCGTTCGTCCCTCGGCCATTTGCTACTAAGGAAGGTGTACTTGAGGTCAAGAATGTCTTAAGAAAGGGTGAAGGATGAATGCCATTAATTGACGTCTTAAAAGCTTAATCCCTCAAGTGTTTGTGGCTCCGCCCAAACACAGTTATAACATTACGACAACAACGAAAGCTAGCGCTCATAGATAACAAAAGTGGGTATACTTCACCGCCATAGCGGCACCTGTCTCCGCCCCCTCTCCCTGAGTGTTTGGAGGGCAGAGAACAGGCGGGATATTGTTTCTCAGTCGGACCTTTCAGTCCCCCGTTAGAGGGGTCAGGGTTTATCTAACCCTGTTAGAGCCAACCGACTCTGCTTTCGTACCCCCATTCGCCCCGCCGGAAATTCCTCGCATTGTGTCGTACAATAATGCTGGGCAGGTGACTCGGGCCTCCCAACAAAGGCCCTCACGCTCGCTCAAGTTTTGTTTGGCCGTGAAACAAGGCACATGCCTGCGAGCTGACGGCGGGTTCCATTTAGTCCACTGCAACCCTACACTCGCCACTTCTCGTCCTTGCCCTCTATGTAAACATTGTCGCCCAGTTCCATAGTATAAACGCTGTTAGCACTCGCTCTTTGCTTTCAGACTAGACTGGGCGGTACTACAGGGCTGTAGCCATGAAGAGCGAGGGCAAGAAAACGGAACTTACAACCTATAGACTAGTACTTCTAGGGGATGCTGGCGTCGGAAAATCAGGTAGGACACTTTCTGGAATCTTGTATTTCATAGAATTAGGGTTCTATCTGTGCAATTAACACTTGTATGGTTAGTCTGTAAAGATAACTAAAAGAAAGACGCATATTGAAGAACAATTAAACCTAAAGGAACTAATTCAGTATTTCAGACCAGTTTTAATCATTTATTCTGTAGAATCGTTACAACATACATTTAGACTTGTCCAAAATTAACAAAGTCTAGAATATAATTATGTCTAAATCGTATTACAAATGCACTACGAGTGTAAAAGCGTGCCGTCTTTCAGACAGTCATTTTAAAACACGGGCTTTTCTTTCTGATCAGACATAGACATTCCTTTGTGCGTGTGTCTAGAAGTGCCCCCTTTACAATTACTACTGGACACTTAAACGTTAGAGAAGCAGGCTACTGAGTGATTTGAGCCATGGGTGAATACTTTCAGCGCGTACGCTCACAATGAGAGCAATGTTGTACTGCGCCGTTTTTCTGGGATCCAGAGAGTACCTAGTTTCATAGTGTTTACGCAAAACACGTCTTAGACAAATTTGCTTTTTGAATAGTTTATTTCTGAAATCTAAGAGCATATTTTTGTTTTACTGTGAATATTTTGGACTGTATTTTGTGCTTGAATCGAAGGTTCCGTTGGAATGATGGTGTGCAACGTTCAATCGTCTGTCTACTTGTATTGGTCACAATGAACAAAAGACCACAACAAACGGATTTCTAAACAACACACATACATGTACACATGTATTCATACAGTTTCCGACCGTGTTCAAAAGGCATTTCATTATATTTCAACCGAGAACTAGAGGGGAAACTGTTTAGAATTTTTCACATATCGTCGCCAAGGAACGTTATAAACACTACAGTGAAGGGTTTGCTCAGTATGAATGTAGTGATTCACGTCCGCACCAAAACATATCAGGTTCAACGTCGCCATTGTCGTCGTCCGTTTGGCCTGTCAATCAAATGTTGCTGAGGGAAACAAAGCCTTTGAAGATGGCGATTCGTGGCGGGTAAGAAAAGAAAATTACGCAGTACTGATTTATTATGAAAGCAAATACAAGACGTTTAGCGCTGCTGACTACACAATATCTTTACATTCCATTTATTTGTGTGTGTGTAATTATCACGAGAAAAGCCTTTATCAATAAACATAGGTGCTGAAAAGAAAGATAATAGAAAGACATATGGTATAGACGTACAAATATGTACGTGTATACACATAACAACAGGAAGGACCCCCTTTATACTCCATCAACGTAGCAATCCTTCAATTCTCAACAACTATACAAGTATATCTATAGAAATAGATAGGGGATGTCAAAATTTGATATTGTGATGTGCTGAAAAATAGCCAAACAAAGAAGGAAAACCTAATAGCAGAACATCTAAAAACCTCGCTAACTGCAACTACAGCGGGAATGTGGATGAAAAACAAAGAATATTCTTAAAGTTTTGTATGTAATAGTGTGTTCGCCTTTTTGTCCAGACAAACTGCAATCAAGATATATTTTCCTCAGCGTCTCTTGGTAACTCTACCACGGAAGTGCTCCAGGCTTTAATAGAAAGGAAAACCGCAAGCTGTACACAACTGTTAAGTCTTTCCCTTGATGCTTCCCCTGTTAACGTTCCTCGCGGCTTTTAAAACATTCTTGTGGCCAGGCAGACTCAAAAACACAGACAGCAGGCGGCCATTGGCACGTACTCAAAACACATGCATGCTTAAACCACAAGTATTCGAATGAAAATACCCCTCCTTTACCACATACCAATAGCTGACCAAACTCAAAAGAAATGGAAAATATTTTCATGGACTCTAAGAGAGCAATCATTCATAGCAACATCTAGATATTCATTCTCCATACGTCGAAATATCCTCCAAACGATATGGACAATAATACAGCAAAGCATATCAATATACATGTATATCAACACGTGTAGTATCATGTGCCTGTTGCTTAGAACTGCTATAACGATTACATTCTTATACTGTTTTATTCTTGTCTTATCATAATTGACCATGTATAGAAAACATTCTATCAGATGCTCAGTTAGTTTCTTCTTTACAATTAGTGCCAGTGATACTCCAAAAGAGCCCAACTCTAGAATTAAAACACCACGAAGTTCAGAAATTCCTCAGTGTTTTTCCCCTGTGGATGTTTTAAAGAATGTAGTCACTGTTTACTTGAGAAGTTGGTAAACTCGGTGTGGTTTAACGTTGTTTGTTTTTTCCAACAGCGATCACAGTACGATACTTGTGTGGAAGATTCCTCCACGAGTACGACCCAACGTTAGGTAGGTACACTTCTATTGAATAATCCTGTTCCAACTGCTCATGCGTAGCGAGATGCATTGTGGGTAATATGTCAAAGGTGAAGGTCCATAACTTGTAAATAGTTCTATGCTTCATACATGTCCAGAATTCCAGACGTTTTTTTGTCTCAGGGGCCTTCAGCTTAGACATATTACCCACAATGCATCCCGCTAAGCATGCGCAGTTGGAACCATGAACAGGTTTATATAGTGTCTGCTCTTGACGTCACCACCGCCATGTTAGTTGGTTGAACCTGGAAGAGTCCTAACTATAAAGCTGTTGGTGTGTTATTGACACCGCGAATATGTCTTTTGTATTTCGTCTGTACTACAAAATATTAATGTTTCGATCGCGAAATTTCAGACACCCAAAAACTTTCCCTCCTCGAAAATAGATGAGTTTACAGTAGGTCCTACATTTTGAATTCATCTAAACTGTGGTTTATTTACCTGAACTTTTTGATGATTGGAAAAGTAACTTTAAAGCTAAATAATAACTTGATAATAACCTGAGTTCAGTCTTTTAGCCGAACACCTGCTTGTGCGGTCTGGGTTTTGTATTTCTCTATTTGTTGATTTATATTTGTCCAGGTGTGTTATGTGTACTAGTGTTTATTTACTTTAGCTTTACCAATTAGATCTGGCCTGTCTATTGGTGTCAAGTCCTGTCAGGGCATGTTTTATTTGAAATTCCAGGGGACAAAATTAGAACATTTGTATAAACTTTAAAAAGAACTTAAAGGACTATGCGACACACTTGCTGGATACTCTGGTCGCAGTTACATGTCGTCTTTAAGTTGGTTAAAGCATATCTTAAGAAACAAATCTAAAGAGATTGTTTGGTTAATTTATAATCAAATGACTGTGAATCTAAAAACGCACTGAGAACATAAAGGCATGTAGCGTGGTGACAAGTATAAACTAAAAAGGGTTAGCAAAACATTTCTTAGGGTTTGCAACGACTTTGTTTTAGCGACAAGAAACGGTTCAACTGTCGTTTTACATGTATTCAGAAGGATATGTTACAACTGGTCCGCGAAATAGCTACGTTAATGTGTGTCCGTTTTGTCAACTTCCCTTCACAATTGCTCCATAGACGCCGACGGAATGTTAGATATTTTCTACCTTTAGCCACTGTATATTCTTTCCTCACAATCAAAGCCGCGACCCTTCCAAAATAAACACACAGGGGTCAGGGCATGTTATTTTTCACCCAGGCCGAACAATAATTGTCACCTACTGCAATAACAAATAGGCCAGTGCCTGAAATAGTCGAGATTCAGTTCGGTGACTTTAAATGGCAGTTAGAAGAACGCTGGCAACGGCCAGATTTAAATGGTAGAAAACATTCCTAAGACACAGTTCATTGTTTATTACGTTATTTAGTTCAAAACTAGCGTTAAGAAATGTTTCCCTTTCAAATAAGAATGTTATACAATGGTTCTTGGCATGCACACTTCCTCATGGAAAACAGCGTATTTTGCCGTTTAGTTTACATTTTCATATACATTATGCGCATGTTCAAGTGCAGTATCAAAGTCCCTTCAAAGCCAGTGCAGTAAGCCGCCAAAGTTTAAGCGTAATAAAGGTGATGTCTATTGTGAACTTCATTTTTCAAATGTAGCCAGTTCTATGTAGTGAAGTACATTATGTACATTCTGCCGACAGGGGCGCTTTCCCCTATGGTTTGACGCTGCCCTACTTGTGTTAACTGATGATCGTGTAATTTTAAAGATTAGTTTGTAACCGAATTTTCCATTGATATTTCAGAGGATTGCTATGAGAAGGAAGAAACGATAGACGATCAGAGCATGAAGATCCAGATATTTGACACAGCAGGACAGGTGAGTTTTTTTTTTTTATAATTCAATATTATATCGTCAGAAAATTGTTTAATTTATCTATTCTATGGATTTTCAGTACATGGCGAAAATTTTTGAAAAATTTCAATTGGTCTTTGAACTGAGTGGGTCAAATTTAAAGTCAACAACTGTAGATATGAAAAAATACAAAACGTTACACGTCACTTTTTGGCAAAGCCTCAGGGGCGAGCCAAATGCTTATCATCTTTGTAAGATGTTATTTGTAAAACATGTCTCAAAAATAACACAATGGAATCTCATTTTCTTTGACAAAATTAGGATGGGATATCTACAACCGGAAAGGGATACCTTGACGACGCACACGGAATAGTCTACGTCTATGACGTCACGGAGCAGGGTTCGTTTGACGTCGCGTCACAGTTCAAGGCTCACCTGACCGAGATAAAATCCAAACTTCCCGTCCTGCTTATCGGAAACAAGGTCGACCTGTCACATCTCCGACAAGTTACGACGTCTGACGCCGAGGCGTTCGCAAAGCAGCATGGGTGGAAGTTCGTGGAACTCTCGGCTGCCGTCGACACCGAGTCCGTCCGAGAGGCCTTCCACGATCTCGTGAGAATAATCCGCGTGAAAGAACGAGAAGAGGGAGACAAGCCCAAGAAGAAGATGTTGAGAAGACGGTCGACGTCTAATTTCTTCGGACTTGGAGGAGGTGACAAGGAGAAGGCTGAAAAGAAGGATTCGGGAGGGAAGAAGGAGGTTCCGAAAGGGAAGCAGTTGAGAAAAAGATCAACCTTCTTAGACATGAGAGACTTCCTTAAGGGGCTTCGGGTGGTCCATCCTAAGGAAGATGTCTAGATACAAATACAATCACTCAACCGTGTACAAAGACATGAGGAAACTTCACTTGAGGAACGGATGGCTTGTGAATTACCACGGAGTGGAGACGCAATCTTGAGACACAGGCTGACATTTTAAATATGTAAATTGTAAGATAATGTGACCGTCAAAGTTCATGGGATAAGCATGGCATGTAACAGAGAAACAATACCGTACTGCGAAGTTCTCCATCAAGGAAATAAGTCAATGTTTGGCGTTAAGAACACGCAAGGAATGCACACAGTGAATACTAGTACCTGTATCGGAGGATAAAACGAAGACTTGTTCACGAACATTAGAAGATCCTCACATTGACTTGATCTGAGCGATCCTGATGGCTTGTTGTTTAATTTCGTATCATTATGTGCGCGGTTGACTGGTGAACACACGAAAGTGCAGATGAGGCGGGCGGCTGGACTGAACTTTGCGTTATAAAGACATAAGTGATCGAAAGGCAGGAACGTCAGTGACACCTAGCGACTCATTGGTAATGCTGCAGCCTGTTCAATGCTACAGGTGTACGGTATCAAACGGCTGAATGAATAATATCTAAAGCCTTTTAAATCCACACTACCCGAGTAGCGTTGTTACCTAGCCTTTGTTATCTTTACTGTATATATACCATCAATGTATTACAATGATGCAAGTGAGGAATTCCGTACTTTATGTAAAAATGATATTGTACCGTAATTATCACATAAATCGAAGTAGAGGAATTAAGAATGGCGAATTAATTGGAATACTATATCAGAATAAAGTAATTTCAAAATGTTCATATTCCTTGGTAATGTAGTAAAATAGCCAGACAATTTTGCATATGTTATAGTCATTTCCTGTCTTTAATTTCAGAGCAGAAAAAGGATCAGGAGGACAAGTTCCTTATACTAATGTACAGTTAGTTGTAAACAGGGTATTGAGCGAAGCATGTATATTTTGCTAATGTTCCATCGTCATATTCCAAATATTCTGTAAAAGTAGTCAAAGAACACCGAGTAAAACTCATTTGTTGCAAGGATAAAATAACTTATCACTCACATTTGTGTCGTTATCAATATACTATACCATTTTGAATAAATATGAAAACACTGATTGAATTCCTTTATTTTGTGATTATTGGCGTTTTTAATAGGTCATTTCTTGTTCATGGCCTCTAAAACAGCTTACCCCTAATTCCATAAAACCCACTTTCTTCCCCTGATCACGCAACATCTGACTTTTTTAACGTCATTAGGGCTCGACTCAAAGGTTCGACATCATTTCAAGCATGCACAGGTTCGGGTGGGAGGGGGTGTTATACAGGATTTTCTTTTGACCTCATTCGCGGCATGTTGGATTACAGTGCATACATGCAATTACCCGCCAACATGGCCGTCAGGGGATTTGAATGATAATTACTATGACGTCAATGAAAGTCTATATAGAACGATCACTGTTCCTCCAACCGATATCACAGCACGTAGAGCAAGAAACACGACCTACAATATTGAGTCAAAACCCTATATCTGCTTGGAGATTGGTGTTACATGTTTGAAACGAACGTCAGGCCCATTTCCAATCTCATCTCCACCTGTAAAAGAAATATTTTTGTGTAAGAAGAACGCTCTGTTTTGAAATAATCCCCATGAGATCATGGATCTTGTTCAACTGGCCAATCAGACAGCAGTTCACGTCTGGGAGCGGTTTAGTGGCGTCACAGGTACAGACCGTGTTCAGAACTAGGGCCAATTTAAGACTAGTGCATTTCACTCAATTGGAGTCGCTCTCTCAAGACATAAGCCATGACGCAAGCATTTCAAGACTTCCTGAAGACGGTGGTCATCCCTAAAGGTAGGTAACGTTTAGCAGTTGTTATTTCAAAGCCTGGTCTAAGGTAATCCCGTATATCGGGTCTATGAAATGTTTCAGGCCTTGGCCCATTTTCGTAGAAAACAGGACTTCCTGTCGCCATGTTTGTACCACTTGAGACAAAGCTGTAGTCAACATTCAGGTCACGATTCATAGTGTGTCTCCTCCAACGTTGCACGTAGAGAAGATAAATGATATAATCTGGGTTACACTTCCACGTGGACATGGACTTAATAAAATTTATCGCCTGACGCTTTAAGTACAAACACCTGTTCTCAGTCATTGTAAGAACATCCATCTGGTTTTAACGTATGTTCGGTCTACTTCCGTGTTTGCTTAATGATAGTCTTTAGTAGTACTCTTTACACAATTGATCCGTTTTCCTGACGATCGAAAAGTAAAGCTCTTCAAGCAACAATGTTTACTCTATTTTACATACCAATGAGTTCTCAACATAACGGGTGACGTTGCAACGCCAGATTGTCAGTTTTGAAGTCTCAGCAGTAAAGACGACAGTTCCTGTAATTGTCGCCGGGCGGCGCTCTCAGTCAGCACAATTTGTGGACTGTACTACACTTGCAGTATCCTTGACGCAAAGATGATCTTCGATTAAACTACTGTTTTTGCATGGTTCGTTTTTGCTATACTTTCCGTCAGAATATCTAAACAAGCATCACGGAGCTTATGCAGAAAACAAAATAGATGACAAATTGTATTACTTCGTTAGCTAACCTAATTATATTATTAAAGTTTGAAACCCTAAGTGATTCCATGTCATTATTTCCACACAGATGACTTGGAATTCGGCAAAGTGGTGACCCTCACCTGCACCGAGACTGTTGATGTGTCACCGGAAGTGTACTGGTCGGCATTTGATGACTACTTCCGGTTGCAGTCGTACGTCGGAATGCACGAAAACACCAAAACAATCAAAGGTAAATATTACCATTATCAATAGGCTATTTTTGGCGACGCCTCAGGGGCTTGTTAGCGATTCTTGCATTGTATGTATATCATTACCTTTAACGCTGTTTATGTCTTTCTATGGAGCTAGTTTCAGTAATCTAAATCTAAGGCAGGTAACATGTAGGTTGTCAATGTTATAGAAATCTGCGCCTTGGATGTTAACGGTTTTCCAGTGATTGTATGATGTAAATTTATAGTTAGAAATGCTCACAGGGGATGTGCTGTCACACTGCGTTTATTATATATAGAACTGTAGTTATGTGCCAGCCATACTTTGTAACCTTGTGGAATTGTTGCACAATAAAGTTATCTATCTATGAAGTGCATGATCAGAATGGCCGCAAGGTGGCGTACAATACTCCCCTCGAACGATCCATTGACCCGACTATATCTCTCAGGTGATGGCGGCGTGGGAACGGTTATCGAGTTTGACTTCATGGGCGGGAAGACAAAGGAAGAACTCGTGGAGAAAGATGACGCCACAAAGACTTGGGCCATCGAGATGCTGGGTTCCAACCCAATGTTCACTAGCTACAAGGCTACGTTTAAGGTTAAATTCTTCGAAATTCTTGGCGTCGTTTTGCATTAGTGTAACCTTAGCAACAAGACTGACGCTCTCCTTAATTGCTCGCCAGTGACCTTAAGCGGGTATCTCCCTGAACCCGCGGCATGTTCACCCCGACCAATCAAATCACGTGAATTCGAATCGCTTTGAAACTCAGATTCGTATCAGCCATTTCCCGACAAATTCCTTTCCAAGTTGCGTTAGCGACTACATCTGACAAAATAAACTCGCCAGTGAGATGTTGGAAGATGTTTTCAGATTGGTAATTTTGGCACTTTGGAAGTAATAAAAAGTGACCGCGATTTAACGTTTACAAAAAACAGTTTCTGCTACTTTTCTTTAAACGTTAAATCGCGGTCACTTTCTATTACTTCCAAAGTGCCAAAATTACCAATCTGAAAACATCTCTGGAAAGCTGACACCTTCCAACATCTCACTGGCGAGTTTATTTTGTCAGATGTAGTCGCTAACGCAACTTAGAAAGGAATTTGTCGGGAAATGGCTGATACGAATCTGAGTTTCAATGCGATTCACGTGATTTGATTGGTCGGGGTGACTTTGGCAACCTCGCTTCGACCGGGTGGTTTGACAAAGCGCTCAACGAACTTTATCGATAAAAACAAATCATTTTACTATTGGTGTGTTTTGCTGTCTTTTTAGTCATACTTGTACATTTTGCATGGTATTCCCACTATAAAGTGACAAGGGTAACCACAAATCCAATTCAAGTCGTAGCGAGGTCGCCAACGTGCCGTGAGTCCAGTGGTATACCCACTTTCTGTGTCAAAATTTTCCTATCATTTACCGTCGTAATTTTCGCGTTTTGAATGTGTAGTAGAGAAAAAGGGGATTACTTAAGAAAGTGGTAATGTTTGTACATGTTTGTTTATTTGAAGGTGGAAGAGGACACAGCCGAAATAGCCAATGTGACCATGACAGTCATTGCGACTTCTGCCATTGAAGACGCCGAGAAAAGAAAGGCTCAACTTGCCTTCACCAAGTACATGTTGCGTAACCGGATCACCGAGGTACGAAGTAGCATCTATGATTTAAAAAAGCATTAAAAAAACATATCGTTTTGATACGGTAAATAAACAGCATGTATCACTTTGGATTTGCCTTGTCAGTAAAATGATAATGTTTTACATTTTGGCATGGGCTCTCTGATTTGATATCATATTGAATACAATGCAAATGGCATGTGGATTTTGGCGCAGTGCATTAATCTATTTCTCTAAATACAAGTTCATCTTACCATAGAAAGAACTACGCACTTTGAACATTATTGGATATTGAATAAAAAAGACTCTTTTTACACAATTGCAACCAAGAGGTAAAAAGAGTCTTTTTTATTCAGTGACTTACCTGATGAAACTACTAAGTTCACGAATTAGTAGCCGGCAACGTCGTTTCTTAAATACGACTTCTTCTATTTCTTTCCAGATTCTCTGCCTTCTTGCGGACAACAATGGCAACGTCTTAGACTTTGAGATCGAGGTCGAGTGCGTCTTCAAGAAGATGTGGGATGCCGTGGACGATTGGAGCGGCTGCTCGTGGGTCTGCCAAGCCACGGGCGCCGAGGCCTGCCCCCTACCGGAGAAGCACGACCTACGCAGGTGTTTGTTTGTTTGAACCTTTGTTTCTTCCTGATAAGCTCAAATCGGCACGCAGGCCGCTTTTAATTGAGGTCATGAGGGAAGAGGTAAGGGTCAGATACAATATAACATAGATACACATTGATTTGAGTCCTAATAACTCTATCAACATATATCATTGCATATTTATGGTACAACAATATACAACTGCTACAACATACAACATATAATAGGGCGAAAGCTGGTTCATGGTCCGTGTCCGTTCGTTTTTTCATTTCCGTTACTTCAAGAGTCTCTTAAAGGAAGTCAGATACGGAGCCGTACGTGTGTCTGGCGGTAGGCTGTTCCAGATATTTGGTCCGCGACGGTTGCTTCTTCTTTTAATGTACGAAGGTCCATGTGAAGCACCGTCCACAACTTTGAAAAAGACTGTGGCCTCTCCTGGAAACGCCCAGGCAAAGACTGTCTTAAAGTTACATTTCAATTTCAGTAGGTCAACAACTCAACCTACAGTAGGTCAACCTAGATCTGTCAACCGTGATCTGGACTGTCTGACTTTCAGCGTTACGGTGATTAAAACACTTCCTTGGACGTGCGCTCTGAGCGTTACGCCAATTAAGACCCAATTCCTTAGCTATCCCAAAATGTCCTTAGATGTAGTCGCTAACGCAACTTAGAAAGGAATTTGTCGGGAAATGGCTGATACGAATCTGAGTTTCAATGCGATTCACGTGATTTGATTGGTCGGGGTGACTTTGGCAACCTCGCTTCGACCGGGTGGTTTGACAAAGCGCTCAACGAACTTTATCGATAAAAACAAATCATTTTACTATTGGTGTGTTTTGCTGTCTTTTTAGTCATACTTGTACATTTTGCATGGTATTCCCACTATAAAGTGACAAGGGTAACCACAAATCCAATTCAAGTCGTAGCGAGGTCGCCAACGTGCCGTGAGTCCAGTGGTATACCCACTTTCTGTGTCAAAATTTTCCTATCATTTACCGTCGTAATTTTCGCGTTTTGAATGTGTAGTAGAGAAAAAGGGGATTACTTAAGAAAGTGGTAATGTTTGTACATGTTTGTTTATTTGAAGGTGGAAGAGGACACAGCCGAAATAGCCAATGTGACCATGACAGTCATTGCGACTTCTGCCATTGAAGACGCCGAGAAAAGAAAGGCTCAACTTGCCTTCACCAAGTACATGTTGCGTAACCGGATCACCGAGGTACGAAGTAGCATCTATGATTTAAAAAAGCATTAAAAAAACATATCGTTTTGATACGGTAAATAAACAGCATGTATCACTTTGGATTTGCCTTGTCAGTAAAATGATAATGTTTTACATTTTGGCATGGGCTCTCTGATTTGATATCATATTGAATACAATGCAAATGGCATGTGGATTTTGGCGCAGTGCATTAATCTATTTCTCTAAATACAAGTTCATCTTACCATAGAAAGAACTACGCACTTTGAACATTATTGGATATTGAATAAAAAAGACTCTTTTTACACAATTGCAACCAAGAGGTAAAAAGAGTCTTTTTTATTCAGTGACTTACCTGATGAAACTACTAAGTTCACGAATTAGTAGCCGGCAACGTCGTTTCTTAAATACGACTTCTTCTATTTCTTTCCAGATTCTCTGCCTTCTTGCGGACAACAATGGCAACGTCTTAGACTTTGAGATCGAGGTCGAGTGCGTCTTCAAGAAGATGTGGGATGCCGTGGACGATTGGAGCGGCTGCTCGTGGGTCTGCCAAGCCACGGGCGCCGAGGCCTGCCCCCTACCGGAGAAGCACGACCTACGCAGGTGTTTGTTTGTTTGAACCTTTGTTTCTTCATGATAAGCTCAAATCGGCACGCAGGCCGCTTTTAATTGAGGTCATGAGGGAAGAGGTAAGGGTCAGATACAATATAACATAGATACACATTGATTTGAGTCCTAATAACTCTATCAACATATATCATTGCATATTTATGGTACAACAATATACAACTGCTACAACATACAACATATAATAGGGCGAAAGCTGGTTCATGGTCCGTGTCCGTTCGTTTTTTCATTTCCGTTACTTCAAGAGTCTCTTAAAGGAAGTCAGATACGGAGCCGTACGTGTGTCTGGCGGTAGGCTGTTCCAGATATTTGGTCCGCGACGGTTGCTTCTTCTTTTAATGTACGAAGGTCCATGTGAAGCACCGTCCACAACTTTGAAAAAGACTGTGGCCTCTCCTGGAAACGCCCAGGCAAAGACTGTCTTAAAGTTACATTTCAATTTCAGTAGGTCAACAACTCAACCTACAGTAGGTCAACCTAGATCTGTCAACCGTGATCTGGACTGTCTGACTTTCAGCGTTACGGT
The DNA here is from genome assembly GCF_035083965.1 of Branchiostoma lanceolatum. Lineage (NCBI taxonomy): Eukaryota > Metazoa > Chordata > Leptocardii > Amphioxiformes > Branchiostomatidae > Branchiostoma > Branchiostoma lanceolatum. The sequence continues at coordinate 11,696,445 of NC_089740.1, forward strand.
GATTAAAACACTTCCTTGGACGTGCGCTCTGAGCGTTACGCCAATTAAGACCCAATTCCTTAGCTATCCCAAAATGTCCTTGGAGTTGAGTGGCTTGTCCTTCGGTTCACCAAGATAAATGCGATTCAATATGTTTATCAAACCTACATCAAACTATATCTATATCTATCATCACTCCGTGGCACAGGAAGGTGTTCTTCGGCGAGAGGGCTCTGGACGAACGCCTGGTGACTGTGACTGACAACCCGCCCAGCCTGACCTATGAACTCGGGAAGAGTGACGCCATGAAGACGCTGTTTTACCGCGGAAAGGTGCGACTGAAATCGTGACCATATATGGTCATCATCTGTTTGTATAAAGAACCACTTAAAGACTGTGACTGCTTGACAAATTGAACAATTTAGTTCAACTTTTGTTTACTGATCACCAATCCAAATCCATTTTTACTGATTCTTGTGGGGTCTGAATGCTTCATTATCTTCGCCGAGGAACTCGTTATCTTCGCCTAAGAACTTTTAATTTTTCTGTGTTTATATGTAGGCAAAAAAAGTGGCGGAAACTTTGATGGATCTTAATGATTTTTAGTATTTTGGAAGAGATTGTGGGAACAGAGGTCAAGTTTAAAAATGATTTATTTGGCGCTGTCCTACAGAACTGCAGCAGGCTTTGTGGGTGTCGCCAGCATAACTATTATGATATTATGATATTATGATATTATGATATTATGATATTATGATATTATGATATTATGATATTATGATATTATGATATTATGATATTATGATATTATGATATTATGATATTATGATATTATGATATTATGATATTATGATATTATGATATTATGATATTATGATATTATGATATTATGATATTATGATATTATGATATTATGATATTATGATATAATGATATAATGATATAATGATATGATATTATGATATAATGATATAATGATATAATGATATAATGATATTATGATATTATGATATTATGATATTATGATATTATAGTGAGAGTGAAATCACTGCCTCAATTCCACCGAAATTTACGACAATGATTCTATGATTCTATGATTCTATGATTCTATGATTCTATGATTCTATGATTCTATGATTCTATGATTCTATGATTCTATGATTCTATGATATTATGATATTATGATATTATGATATTATGATATTATGATATTATGATATTATGATATTATGATATTATGATATTATGATATTATGATATTATGATATTATGATATTATGATATTATGATATTATGATATTATGATATTATGATATTATGATATTATGATATTATGATATTATGATATTATGATATTATGATATTATGATATCATGATTCTATGATATTATGATTCTATGATTCTATGATATTATGATATTATGATATTATGATATTATGATTCTATGATTCTATGATATTATGATTCTATGATTCCATGATATTACGAAATTCGGTCGAGTAGGATAGGAGTGTCCAGAATTTTTTTACGTCTGTCTCACGTGGAAGAATTTATTATTATTATCATATGTTATAGATTACAAATGGGAACACAGTAACTAGCAATTCTTTGACATATCTTCCAGGATTGATGTAAGCGATTTTACACTTTGAAGTTGTAACTGTGATTCTTTTGTGATTCTCCAGGTGGCGCTGGAGAAGATCAATGACCAGAAGACAAAGGTCAAGTACACCGCCATCTTCCTGCCCCAGGCGGGAGTCGACGCCAAGGCCGCCATCAAGCCGCTCATGGATTATCGTCTGCAGTTCATCAAGACCAAATTTCAGGAAGAGTGAAATCACTGCCTCAATTCCACCGAAATTTACGACAATATTGATGTTGCAAATGCTTAGTATAGGGTAAGAATGGTAACAAAGGGCTATCAGCTTCGCCTCTGAGGCGTCACCAAAAAGCATACCTGCACGGTCACTTGAAACTACTGTGTGTAAAGTTGAATCTATCGGGGCAATGTGAAATTCTCCAATTTGGTGTGGTATGATGTTTTGTCATTAAAGAAACCGTATATGCAGATCTTCTTGCTGTGATCATTTTATTAATGTAATATTGCCATCGAACATAATTTTGCCACCGGAAAGAAGGTTATATTTGATCAGCGTTGGTTGGCCCGCAGTTTGTGGGAAGATTACACACATGAGCGGAAATGAACTGGAGCCTTCAGAGTTTTTCGTTTGTTCGAAGGTATGCCTTGTCCAAAGAATGAATGAATTCAAATCAATTTTTGTAGTTACACTACGCCAGGTAACATTACCTTGGACCTTCAGAAAGATTAAAGGCAACAGAAGTTATTCAAAAAAGTTAGCTTTACATGTAGTACACTTCTCTACTTCTGCCCATCCAACGAATAAATCGGTTATTCACTGCGTGTAAAGGGCGTAACTAATAAGCGGGTTAGAAAAGTATGACACAACACGCAAGATTGCCAATACGATTTTACACTGGAAACATAAGAGCGACCCCTGGCAGCCTATGAAATAAATGCTGCAGATTGACAGAAGCGTAACTTAGTATGTGCCCATTGATTGGCCAATCAATGCTACGCTGGCCAATCAGCACATAGTGACGTTTGCTGTGCGGGAGCATCAATAGTTTATCCGTAATTGCATCATTTATTGAATGCTGGCAATGGTATAGTTAATCAATCAGAATAGAAATTAGAAATTTAGAAATCTGGTGGACTTTCCCATGGCTCGTTTGATAGTCAATCAATATCCATGGTATGGGTACTGTGGGTTACTTTGTGTCATATTCCCGCAGAACACACTCAAGTCTACACGGATTGGTTAATCTAACTTATTTGACCAATCAGCATCCACATCAGGAAGTTGACAACTTTAGTTGCAATTCTACGTTATTCCGCTATACAATAGTGGCGGCCTTGTACCGCTGCGAGTTGTTCCCATTAGTCATTACCAAATCAAGGACGCTCCATTTGAGAGTCCTTTTGAAATGTTAGATTGTCCTTTGTTGGAAATAGATGATAAATTTGCATTGTATTTTTGATACTTACTTGGCATTTTGACAAAATGAAAATGTTCCGGACGTAGACCTCTTTTGATCCCTGCACCTGAATTTTTGTTTTAGGTAACGTTACCAGCCATATCTAGAAATTAGCCATTGAAATTGAGGGCAACCAGAAATACGATCAAATACTGATGGGCAACATAGCTTTTGACATAGGTTGCCTAGGGAACAACTGCTCTTATCAAAAAGAGCTTTTAAAACCCTGTTATTGCTATAAACGTGTACTTCTTTGTTTGTTTATTCGTCTATTCTCTGCCAAAGCTCTGAAGTCGTTAAAACTTACTATCTTTCACCGCAACATCTACCCTGAAGTTAGGCTGACCAAGGAGGTATATAAAACCTCCTTGGGCTGACGTTAGAAAAGCCGGGCTGTCATAAAACGCTTCTTTACAATCTTCAACCCCCAACATCTGCTTGGAGATTCGCCGTGATGACCTTTGACAAATATTGATGACAGCGGCTCCATGGTGTGAAAGCATCAGAAGACACCGATGAGAATTTATAAAACAGTAATAAAACGTTCAAAAACACATATATGCCTGCAATGGTAACCATATTAAGATGAATACAATATATCTTTGAAGATTTTTTTGGGGTCAAATAGTGATAAAATGTGCTGTTAGCCGTGGAAAGAGAGTAGTACGTTTGTCTGCGGTGGACAATTTTTGTGTGATATTGTCGACGAGAAAAGATAGCTTCCCCAAGATCCTCACATTTCTCACCTTGTTTTATACTTTGTTAACCATTTGTACAGAAGATGTAATTTGTCGTAGATAATTATGACATAAGTGACACACAGAGACTTGAGATAAGCTTGAAACTATGTTTGGAGACGCGAAAGACGTCATGCAAGGTGTGCAAGGTAAGTTCGCTGTCGGGACATTTTTTGAGACAGGTCCAAAATTGAAGACAAAATAATTTGTTACATAACTTGTTATCTAACGTTATTATGGAAATTGATTTTACGAAAAGTCAGTAGACAATCTAGATAGACAATATGGGAAATGGGGAAGTAAAGAAACTGTAGATCTTTGGACTGATTGAAAGTTTAAAGAAAGTGAAGTAGTAAAATAAATAGGGTGTGTGGGGGGGGGGTATGCATGTAAAGTTTCTGTCTATAAAAAAATTTGGGCACTATTGACAGGATAATAAGACGTTTCTTTGTACTATTGGCAGGATAACCTTGTGAACAACACCTCATGATCCTGTCAACCCTAACCTTTATATAACCCTACCCTTAGTATGATATTGAATATTGTTAAATGGTGCAAAAATAAGACATTCCTGATGTTAAAAGATAAACATACAAAAAATGACCCTGTTGGGAATTGAACCCATAACCTCTAATTCCAAGGCAAACACCCCCCTCCCCCCGCTGTCGCAACAGTAATTACTAAATCATGAATGTATACTGATTCAAAAGGGTTCCTTTTCTTCATGTCAATAAGAATTTGATCGCTATTGACAGGATGTTCCTGTCAATAGCCATGGCATTATTAATACTTTGAACTATATCTGGTGTGAGATCAAAGATTTAAGATAGAATATTGGATGCACACCCACGTATACATATGTTAATAACTTAATGCCCATAACAAATGAATGTCAAAACATTCCACCGTTACTTAGCGACCAAGGTGTGGAGGACACAATAGCCAGGCTTAATGGTGATTCAATTGACTTCAAATGGTTGTTTAAACTCTTCAGATTACCTTTGTTGGTGTAAAGTATTTGTACACTTCAAAAGAAATGTTATCTGAAAAATCTCTCTGAAACAAACATTGGTTACACAGTGTATTTAATACTCACACACGTATATAATGCTTTTGAAACATAAATAGGGAAGCAGTAGCTCTTCAACTTGAGCTTTAAAGCAGATAATATATTTCCAGTTATCTTATTTTTTTAGATATGTATAGGTGACCACACTGACTGAAGCACACAAGAATCCAGTATGACTGGTTATGCAGAAAAGATAGATCAGCAGTTGGAGATCCTGTGGGCTAAGGAAGAGTACAACAATGAAGAGTCCAAGAAGGCCGTCCAGGGTATCGGTGAACTGTACTGGCAGAAGAAGTACAAGGAGAGAGGGACCAAGAGAGCCATCGCTGATTACCTGGCCAATCAGGGAGCAGCAGGTAGTGATCCAATCATCATTAGGTTTTAAAAGACTTCAGAAAATATCTGGCATTCATGATAGTATCTGATACTTGATAGTGCAGAGCTACTGTCAATGTTGAAATGTTCGCAGTGTAGCTTTTACAGTGACATGTCCAGCGCTAAATCATGATACCACAAATAAGTGTTTTCATTTACTACTTAGAACTGTACTACAGAATTGTTTCAATTGTGAACTTTAGACACTGCCCAAACCTCCTTTTCCCTTCTACAGCGAAGTTGATTCTCTGCAAAAATAAATGAATTTACATTTCTTAAGGACAATTGTCAAAGAGTATAGAAAGTAGTGGGGTTTTTTAAAATCAAAAAGTCCTTGCAAAATTAGAAATATACCTTTATGCTAAAAAGATTGTCATATCTATCAAATGTAGTCATCACCTACATTGGTACTAGTAAGTGCAAAAAAAGTTATTATGTGTATTTTTCTCTTACTTTTGTTTGTTTCAGAGTTGTTTGTAAAGATGATGACGTCCCTGGGTAACCAGGGGTTGTTTAAGGACAACGTTACGTGGTACGCAGCGTACTACACCTACAACACGACATGGAACTTCAGCGACGCCAGCACACTGCTCTGCCGTAAGCTCGGGGAAGCCGGGATCGTTCGACTATTACTGGCCAACGCTGGACACGAACCATTCAGGGAAAACCTGAAGAGTAAGGTAGGATGATACTAGGATCCCCAACTTTTTTTCTGTAAAATATTTACTACATACATGAAGAAGAAATTGGAAGTCAGGTTTGTTTTAATTTCTAGATATTTGATAGCATAGTCCAACTTATGATTTGTTACTGATATTATTTTGTAATCATGTTATGATCATATTTATTTAAATTAGATCTTGGCTTGAAATAGGAAAGCAAAATGTTAATCTGTGTTGGTGGAAATCATGATTATGAAATGGATTGAATATCCAACACAGAAGGAAATTGGAAATGCCATATTCTTATCATCATGGTATTAATTCCATAGTAAGAATGGATTTGTCTTCATTTCAAAGGAAGAATAAAAGGCAACCCAAGCAATATTAGGGCCCGAAATTTGGATTTTGAAAGTCAATTTATTCAGTCATTTCTATACATGATTAGTGCAAACAACGCTATCACAATGTATATAATATGACTTCGTTGTAATGTAAAAACTCACTCAAAATTGTCGCCGGGGTTTCTGTAGGCTCGCAAAACTAAGGGAATCATTGTATGGTATGTTTTTGCACGGGTTTAATATGCTCAAGGTATGAAGTTATTAGCAGATACGCTAGACAGTGTTAGTAAATGTCACTACAATAAAGATTTCAGCATTTCTTTGTTTCAATTTTTTTGTTTCTAATATTGCTTTGGTTGCCTTTAAAAAAGAGTTTTCTTTTTTCCCCCTGTAGAATGTGTTATATCTGGTGAAGTCGTCTATCAGTATCCTAAACAACATGACAAAGTGCCCAGAGACCAGGCAGTACTACCAGGAGGGGAATGCTGTAGAGGTCAGTCTTGTAACCAGCTTCTTCTTAACCCCCATGTGTAGCCTCTCTGGGGCATTCCATTTGGAACGTCAAGATGGGGGTGGTCAGAAACATTAATTAGGATTGTCCCTTATGTTCTCCCATTCTCATGTTTATCATATGTCTTCTCACCCTCACTTCCATTTCACAGTGGAAAAATATTCCCTTATTACTGCAATTACTGTTAAAAAAATTGAAATATTACTGCAATTTTACATGATATTCACATCAAGTATAATTCTACATAAACTATTAGCAAGTAGAGGACACATGGATAATGTTACAGGTTCGTTAATGGAATCTTAATGGGTTGGGAAACACGACATCACATGATTCTATGATTGATGTTTCCCATGGGAAAAAAGATATTCACAATCTCATATGAATCAATGGCTGCTTGAATCTGAATTTTCAGTTCATGAAGCAAGGTTTTGGTTTGTGACTGCTGGAAAATATACATATAACCTTACATACAATACTCACATTGTTAATTATATAGGCATCACAATTTTGATTTATGCACTTAAAAGTAAAAATACTTCTATTTGATAATCTAAAGTTGAAAGTTGAAATTTTGAAAGTTTATTCAAATAAAATACATCGTAGCCCATGGGGCTAAATTGCGTATTTTATAACAAAGAATTGGTCATAAATCACAAGCACTGTCCTTACAAACAGACTTAATACCATAATATTGAAGACATATTTTTGTACATGAATACATTTTGAAAATGGCTTAAGATGGAATATGATGATCACAATCTCATAATATTTTCCATTATTATTTGTTCAGGTGTTGCGGCCGTACATGACGTGTTCAGATGCCTTTGTCAAGTCTGTGACTATGATGACCCTGGCAAAGATCATTGATGAAGAGCAGAGTGAACTGTTGGCAGAAGACACAGGTTAGAATTACAAATGAAGCACAGGCCTTTTTTTAACCCTCTTCCTGCTGAGATACAAATGTAGCCTGCTGATTTGATCTTGATCTTTTTCTTGATTGGGTACTGGGCAACACCCCTTTGTTGGAGTAAAGCACCCAGAGGCTACCAACTTCAATTTGCTGAAGAGTTTGTAGCCTAAGGTAAGGGTTGTAAGGTTTGGACCATCGCACACCGGGGCATGCCCCTACTCTTTTTCGAAAGGTGTGGTGGGTTCTTTTACGTGCGCGGGGTATGGCTCTTCCCAAACAAGCAAAAATATTGAGCCAGCGGTTACTACGGAGGATGGTACCCAGGCTATACAAGTCATCAACAGTGCAACAAAAATGTCCACAAAATTAGGATGAATTGATTGGAAATAGCATGTCAGAGGGTTAAGATTTAAAAATGTCCCTTACACTTTTACAGTTGTACTATAAATTTTGAAATATTTGTGTTTGTTTTATTTATTCTCCATCGAAAATTTTATACACCAAAAATATGTCTTTGCAATGTATCACTACAAAACTGTTAAAACAACTTCTATCCTGAAATTTTCCTAAATAAATAAATAAACGAATTTACAGTAATTTTGTTGTTACAGGTGCAATTGATTTTCTGATAAACATGCTTCGCCGAGCGTTGGAAGCAGCCAATAGAAGGGCACGTGGGTTTAGCGTAGCCGAACTGTGTGAGGGACTCGCAAAGTTAGCAGTCAATGAGAAGAACAAGAAAAAGGTAGGAACCATCTAGAATAGATATATATTGTTAAGGGTTTAGATTATTTGATGTAATATTACCTTACCAGTATCTGCTACAGTGTATGCCTGTTTTTCTTGTGTGTTTTGCTGAACTGTGATTGATATGTTGGCTGATGAATACAATTACAAGTAAACATATAGAAAATATGCTTTTTAATAGCATTTCAATGGAATGATCAAGCCTTTAATTATGACAAAAAAAAGATTGAAACAAATGATTTAATTTCAACATTTGTCATTATCATGAAAATAACTTTTTTATGAACAGTTTTGTATTTTTTCTCATTTGCATACTATTCAGTGACTGTCCCATGATTCTCTCTGGACCATCTTTAACTGATTTATTTCAAATGCCTTTCAGATTGCAGAGAAGGGTGCCTTACCCCTGCTGGTCAAGGTGCTCGAGACGGGAAACGACTTGGAGAAAGCGGAAGCCGCGAACACAGTGTGGACGCTGGCGTTCGATGATGATGTCAGGGAGAAAATAATGGCGGTATGATGTTCCACAAATTTCTTTATTCATGCCAGTGATTGATTGGATGGTTGTTCTGTCCTTCTTTTTTTACGTGATGACTCTACAAAAGTCAATATACTTAGCACTCAAGGGATGGCCTGTAAAAACTCCATCCATCCATTCCTCCATCTGTCCATCCATTCATCCGTCTGTCCATCCATCCATCCGCCCATCCATCTGCCCATCCATCCATCCATCCATCCATCCATCCATTTATCCTTTCATTCATTTGTCCATCGATTTATTTCTGTCCAGGAACCTGAGCTGATCCCCAGTCTGGAGAGATTAGAGACCAGTACCAACGATTCCCTGAAATCTGCTGCTCTCGGTGCATTATGGGTCATCAGGAAAACAGGAGAGGAGAGACCAAAGACTGCTTCTAAAAGTAAGACCCAGAATTCACTTGATTCCTTTGATTGTATTATGATGTACATTTGAGCACTGCAATAATAATGATAATGTCAAACCTGTATATAGTAGTAATCACCTCTGCTTAAGGACCACCTGGCCACTGTGGCCACTTTCTGATGGTCCCTTAGATAATTTTTCCCATTGACACAAGCATTGAAAACCTGTCTATAGTGACCACCTGATAATGCGACCATTTTCAAGTCCCTTGAGTGATCATAATAGACAGGTTTGACTGTTGCATGATTTTTTTCCCACTCAGAATCCAAAGACCGTCAGCTGCCACATGTCATGATCAGTTACCAATGGGACCACCAGAAAATTCTCATCAGCATCAAGAAGAAACTACAGGTATTTGTCAGAACCTTCTATGTTGTGGGCTTGAATAAATTTCTAAACAGAAACTATGCGGCTACAGCGTCTTTCTGAAGATATGGCATGAGTGTGTACGGTTCGCTTGAGGTTTTCCAGTACTCGAATTTGCCTTCTATGTAAAGCCTTACAGTATACAAGCATATAGTCTCATCGCATACTACATACTATAGACTCTGTTATAGAGTAAATTAGTTTCCTACAATTGTTGTTAAGTATTCCTCATTAGAAGTGGCTACATGTACATGTTGTATCTTATACAATTGATGTGCAATAAAGTTGTTAGAAGTGTAATTGTCATCTATGGATTATTATAGGCAAAAAGTAACCGATTTTACATGCAGATAAATGAATGTTTCAAGAGATTATATAATTATAAGTGGTTATAATTGAACATTCTAAGGTATCCTTGAATACATGTATGTTATTTACAACCTTTTCTATATTGATTTTTCTGCCTGGATTTATACAGATTTCTTGTATTGTGGCAACTATTTGTCAGAAAACATGTTCATGTTTTACAACTAGCACGTGTGTACTATATATCGTACTGTTTACATTTCTCTCTAATCAATGCTATTTTTCAGGGTGGCTGATATACATGTATGTAACCAGGCAGAATAACATTACGTCCCCTTACTAGTATCTTTACAGGCTGTAACTGCTGAGCGACCAAATAAACATTGACAGATAGCTCAACAAGTTGTAATAAATCTTTTACATTTTGTATTTCTCACTCATACATTGTGCACCATATTCCAATCATAAAACCAAGGTTCACACAAATCCAATTTCCGTTGCTCCATGTTAAAAGGAAAGTGATCTCAAACCAGTTTAGCTCAAATGAACAGATGACCTAATCTTCCACTGGTCGTGACAGAGAAGACAGATGCTATATACAGTATTCACAGGTTCATTGTACCGGGGAAATTCCCTTAGCTCTTTTTGACAAGCACAATGAACAGTGGACCACAGCTTAACGTCCCGTCCTAAGGACTGCGACCTTTTCTGGTAGAGTGCATGTCGGGTGAGCGACACAGCCGGGATCGAACCCGGGGCTTGTACATGTAGTTCCAGAGGCAGGGCCGCTAACCACTGGACTGCGCACGCTACCTATACCTGCTAAATGTATTGTTTAGCTCAGCAATGCTATCTTGTGGAAAGGGGGCCTTGATATAGGTAAAGTTCTACTCTTTTTCTGTCCTACAGGCAGCAGGTTTCAAAGTGTGGATGGACCTTGAGCAGATGGGAGGTTCCACACTCCAGGCCATGGCTGAGGCAGTAGAGAACTCTGCTGTGGTCATCGTCTGCATGTCTCACATGTACAAGGAGAGCCCCAACTGCAGAACTGGTCAGTATGCTAGACTGAGGAGGAGTACTTCTGGTTTTATGTTATTGTTTTGTTCTAATCATGTGTCAAATTTATAAACTGTATTTATTATCATTGAATAGATTTTTGTCTGTCTGTGTGCATAATGTGTGTGTGCACCTGTGTGTGTGTGCACGTGTGTGTGTGTGCACGTGTGTGTGTGTGTATGTACATGTGACTGCTTTAGTTAATCAGCTATTCTTCATACAGCACTGATTGTCCACTTGTTATAACTTTTTAAATTTAGTTTAAGGTTGTCCATGAGTTGGGTTGTACAGGATGTGAGTTGTGCTGTCCTAACTCTCATGTTGTCCATGAGATGGGTTGTACATTAGTCTGGCTGTGAGATGTGCTGTCCTTTATTTGGCTTTAACTCTCATGTTGTCCATGAGATGGGTTGTACATTAGTCTGGCTGTGAGATGTGCTGTCCTTTATTTGGCTTTAACTCTCATGTTGTCCATGAGCTGGGTTGTACATCAGTCTGGCTGTGAGATGTGCTGTCCTTTATTTGGCTTTAACTCTCATGTTGTCCATGAGCTGGGTTATACATTAGTCTGGCTGTGAGATGTGCTGTCCTTTATTTGGCTTTAACTCTCATGTTGTCCATGAGCTGGGTTGTACATCAGTCTGGCTGTGAGATGTGCTGTCCTTTATTTGGCTTTAACTCTCATGTTGTCCATGAGCTGGGTTGTACATTAGTCTGGCTGTGAGATGTGCTGTCCTTTATTTGGCTTTAACTCTCAGGTTGTCCATGAGCTGGGTCGTACAAGCTGTGAGACGCGTTGTTCTCTTCTGGAGCAGTGTGCTGTGTACCACTCCCGTACAGCATTCCACCTGCACTTGGAATCTCACTTCCATCCTCCATTCCGTAGGGACCCTCGCTTACTTTTACGCTTACCATTCCGGCGTCAGTGGGCAGTGGCTGGGTCACTGAGTGGGCGGCTGGTTTCCTTACGTTTGATGCCTGTTCGTTAGTGTTTTCCAGAGGCGTAAAATTGGTTTCTGCATTACCTCTTGTATCTGGTGGGGAGTCAGGGTAGCCTATTGCATACGGCTCGATCTTGTCGTTGTCGGCTTGTCCTGGGCTGTCAGTGCAGGTCACTGTATGAGCCTGAATGGTGTCCTTTTTTTCACATGTGTGGTCACGAGCTAAGGATGTCGTGGAATATGGAGGCAGCTTGCCGTTTTTCCCTTTCCCTGACACGTCAATGTAGGTCACGGCATACGGCAGGATGGTATCGTTGTCTTCTGCTGTCGCTGTTGATTGTCCTGGGCTGTCAGTGCAGGTCACTGTATGAGCCTGAATGGTGTCCTTTTTTTCACATGTGTGGTCACGAGCTAAGGATGTCGTGGAATATGGTGGCAGCTTGCCGTTTTTCCCTTTACATGACACGTCAACGTAGGTCACGGCGTACGGCAGGATGCTATCGTTGTCTTCTGCTGTCGCTTCACGAGCAGGGTTGGGTGGCTCGCCTGTGTCCGGAGCTCTGTCGGGTGCCTGCATTTCAGCCGAGTCAGCGTAGACAACTGCATACGGCTCGATTCTATGGCTTCCTTCTCCTTCTGCTTTGGTGGATGCCGTATCTTCTTCAGTTGCGTTGTGATTTGCTGAACATGTGCCTCGACAGATGACAAGGACAAGCCCCGATACAAACACAAGGAGGAGGGGCACAACAACAGCACCCACAATGGCATACAACTGTATGTTCCCGTTGTGCTCAGTGATGGTTGGCCTTTCCCAGAGAAAAACGACATGGTCCATCTCTGTTGTATACTCAAGCACAGACATGTTGTTAGTGTATGCTGTCTCTGCGTAGTACTCGGTTTGAATGGTCTCGTTGTACAGTTGCATGTTGGCCGTTGTGACGGATAGTTCGTGGCATTTTAAGGATCCGATGCCCTGTCGTGACCTGTCCGCATTCGCCTCACCGACATCCTTCCTCATGGTTGTGAGGAGAGTACCACTGTAGGCAGCTGGGGATGCACACTTCAGGGAGTCGCAATACAGAAGAAACTTCAGGCATAGCGTTCGTAGGTTGCAGATGAACCATGTTAGGCTCTCGTCACATTTCAGCCTGTTGTTTCTCACCACAAGACTGAAGTCCTCCCCTCGATTCAGATGTAGGATGCTTCTGTCGATGGTAGTGATGTGATTGGATGCTAGGGTCAAAAACTGCAGCGCTTTGATCTCCAGAATAGCATCGATGGGTACGAAACTCAGGCGGTTGCTGGACAACTTTAACACCCTGAGGAGAGGCAGGCTGCGAAAGGCGTGCGGGGATATGACGGCAATGGCATTCTTATCCAGGTACAGGTGTGTTAGGGACTCCAGCCCAACAAAGGTGTCTGGTTCTGTGGATAATTATAATGCTAATGAATAATTGATAATGATCATAACCAAAATCATATAATATTATGACATTACAGACTATGATTACATATAAATGAAGATATTTTCTGCTATGTTCTGCAACTTTTCAATGTTAATTTGCAGAAATTTTTAACCAGAATAATTCCATATGGTACTGTATAGTATTTAATACTAATAGAATATAAGTATGAAGTATAGTCCCGCTAAGACCTCCATGCAGATTAGGATATCCAGTTACAATATTTTGAGGTACCGGGTATTTTGAATACCAGTGGCGTAGAACCCAGAGGTCTTGGGTCAGAATCTTCTGACATGGCCCGTTGATATTATGTCTTTGGGAAAGGCACTTTACACAAAATTCATCACTTCAATCCCTCCCTGACAGTTGAGAATGAGTATCTAGCTCGGTTAGGGACGTCCCTCAGATAAAACATTAAATGGAGGTCCCGTATTTGAGGAGAGCCACACCTCGAGCATGAAATTCTGTCCCGATATGCAGCTTGTACTAACTTCAGTACAAACCTGGTGTGTTACGCCCTGGGGTGGTTTTCCGACCTGTCAGACTGAAGCTTATTTTTCACATTGGACGGCTTGATGACTTATGAACTGTGGCCAATCTCTAAGAATTGCGCAATGAGAACCTTATAGGTGCATTACTGCTGAAAATGTTATTTAGAGCTTGCAGACTTGTCAGCCGATCGTTTTCCTGCTGTGTGACGGGCATAAGGGAATATCCCTCAGGCTGGCAAAATGTCATGTATGTTACTTTATGTCATACCTGGGCCTGATACGGGTGTTAGGGACCATGTGATAACTATCCGTATCACATAGGGTTCGGGAGTTGTATCACACGGGCTTCCATAGAATATTTCGAGTGCGCAGGTTGCTCCGCCATCAAAATTTCGAATACTGGATTCTGAGGTTGGAATCAATGTTGTTACAGTTTTGTGTTCAAGGACACAAAACTCCCTCAACTTTTGGCGCATTCCACATTGAAATGTGTGTTTTCTCGGGTGGGTATGACATAAATGAAATACAACACGGTGTATTCCGCATCACCCTTGGTCCCAGCCTTCCCACAGGTCGGATCGCCCGACGGCCAATTTAACTTCTTGGTTGACAGATTTTTTATTTTTTTTAATTTTAGCGGACATCCTTAAAACAGAAAGCTGGGGTGAAAACTTGCACCTGACCATGTTCACTCCCTGAAACTGTGTGCACCAAAGTACAATCTTTCCTCTGAGATTCTGTTTTCATGTTGATTTTCCAATCTAGCATTTTTTCAAAAATTCTGTTAACCAAGAAATAAAATTGGTGTGGCCTAAGATTGCCAGGAATGGCACAGAATGCTGAGAAAGAGACAAGAACTATTAATGCAGGCCACTCAAATAATTGAGGAGACCTCTTCAAGTACAAGTACATTTGTCATGTAAGCACAATATACAAAATGTATAGAAGCATCCAATATTTATGCAGCCCACTGCATATAAGTGGTACCTACTTTAGTTTTTGCTTTCTGACAACAAAAGCATTATTATTGAACTATGATCATAGAAAAAACTACCGTACCACTATCCCAACATTGTCAATTCATAATATCATAAAATCACATACTATTACACGTACCTAGACTGGAAATGCGATTGTCTGAAAAATGCAGCCTTATCACATCTGACAAGCCTCGAAAAGATCCCGACTGTACCGTTGAAACATTTGACTTGGTGATGTACAGGAATAGAAGGGATGAAACGTTTGGGAAGTTCAGAGATGATTCCAGAAGTGTCGGGAAACGGAGAGATGTGATTGTAATGTGTCGCACGCGAACATCGAAAAACTTTGGTATATTGTCCAGACACGATGGGAAACTGTACAATCCTCCATGTCCGACCCAACTGCAAGGTGAACCCCTCCAATCTTTACCAGGGCAGCTACAAGTAATTGTTCTATCGGTCGTTCCACTTATGTTAGGAGAACAGTTGTCTGGACACCATTGAGGCATTTGAGATGCAACCAGCACAAAGAATAGAGGATTGGAGACCAGAAATAAAATCAGTGTCCTCCTTTCTGGTGTAGCAGGCGTCATATTAGCGTAGGACAGCCCGGGGATGGGCGCGTCCTGACTTCAGCCTGACCACACTGCGCCCGCGTAGCCCCGCCTCCCGAAAATGTGATAAAAGATGGTTGTACGCCGTCTGTAAGTAGAATCAGAGTCGAGGATCGTCCCGTTGTAGCGCCGGTTTAGAATAGTATCACTGCCCTCAGTCAACTTCTGTTCAGCCAACTTCCGGGAATTTGTGTCTCCTTATATTCTTGGTTGTTAAGTTATCTGAGTCACAGAGTTTCCTTGGGAAATATCAGAGATATATCTCTGGACTTGCGTTTTTATGTATATCACTATTGGTGACTGTGACGCAGTTGCTAATCATGAATATTCAATATTGTGACAGTTCCAAATTAGGCTGAAGAAGATATTGCCCCCTATAGCAATTATGGTTTGGTGCAGAGTATGGTATAAGTATAAATGGGCATGAATGTGCAATCAAGATTGCTTAGCCTGGAAACGTTGACTCAGTCAGTAATATATTAGACTTTTTCTTCTAGTTCTTTGCCACTGACTTACCTGTCTTTGGTTTTGCCAGGTTTCCAGTTAAACAGTACACACTGTCTCAGACGAAGTATTTTGTAATTGCCAGCTTCACATTTTTTAAAGCGATTCCTTCCGTGTGCCGGAATGCCCTGACGTCAAGAATGTGCTTGCGCTGACCAAGTACATGTATATAGACGAACACCTTTTGCAGCCACAATCATGCATTTCATTCAAACTATATAAAGGTTGCTATGCTAACACTGCACGGAACTAGAATTGCGTCGCGGTGGCACAGTGGCAGGCTGTTTGGCCCCAGAACCCAGAGGTATTGAGTTCGAATCCGGGGTTCCCTGATTTGTCCCGTTGACTTTGTGCCCTCAGGGAAGGCATTTTACACGAATTTCCTCTCTTCACTCAGGTGTACATGAGCACCTAGCTTTGGTTAAGGATGTCCCAATCCAAAGGACTGCAACCCCTACCGGTAGCATGCAAATCTGCGTGCAGAACCTGGGTAGCTGATCAAATTGCAACATTGTGACTCATTAACAGGATTGCTTCCCACTGAACCACAGCATGCTACTTCTGTACATGTGTTGATTTCTGCAGCAAGTCTTTGCCATCAGTGAAAAAAACATGTTTTACATGTTGATAGATATGATTTTACAATTTATCAGAGTTAATAAAAACCCTAAAGAATCCAATAGACTTTATCCAATATCAAAAATATAGATTTTCCTCATTGGTTATGCAAATTAAGTCCCAATTTGCATGATTTGAACTTCATCATGTACATCTTTGTCTATTAGCTACCTGCATACTAAATATCATGGAAATCTGTCGATCCTTTGTTCTCAGACTGTTATTCTCCGTGGAAGACTTTGACAAAAATGTTGTTGCAGTACCAGAGCAAGCTTCTACAAGGCCCAAACCTTCACCACTTCTTCCTTACATGACAAGCTATCTGCCACTAAAAAAAAAAAAGATGATAGCACGTCCAGGTCAAAAGGAAGTTCTGCTGCAGTACCAAGGTCACATACCAGGGAGCCCAGAATCCATCGTCACCTTCGTCTTTCCAACACCTACCCGCATACCAAAGGCCATTACAATCCTTTCAGACGTTCTAAAGTTGTTGTTTTTTGCTTGCGGAAACATTAAATTTTATGCTTGCGGAAACACAAACACACAGACACACCCAAAACTATAATTATCTCCATTTTTCAAGGAGATAACAACCCCTCTCATGTACTTACCAAGACTGGTGATACGATTATCAGCTAGGTAGAGCCTTTCCACACGGGGCAGACCTCTAAAAGCTCCCGGCTGTATCGTGGAAATGTTTGTCCTCCAAATGTCCAGGAAGAAAATTCGGCTGGACGAAATGTTCAGGAGTGTGGGGGTACGGAGAGATGTGATCAAGATTGACCGCGTGTTCTTTTTGAAGTCTGTCGGTACGGTGTCGAGACACACGGGAAAGCTGTACGTCCCCCTGTGTCCTACCCAGCTGCAGGGGGACCCCTCCGCGTTTTTGTCTGGGCAGGGACAAGAGAAGACTCTCCTGCTGACTCCAAGAACGGTAAAACAGTTGTCAGTTGTCATGATTGGGGATTACGAGTAACAGAAGCAGTGCCTTGTTTTGCAACATCTTCATTGCTGACTGTGCTTCGCTACACCTTCACGGGCTATTTCATTAGATCTATATGAATATTAATTTTGGAGCTATAATTTGATTATGGATCTCCCCGAGAAATGGAACCTAGGAAAACGGAACCCAGGCAGACGAACGCTCAACTTCATTCTAACCCTAAGGAGAGACATAGCACACAGCTGAGCAGTACAGCCAAGTTATGGACTCAGTCAGGAGTTTTTCTTTAAAAAATTGCAGAGCGATCAAGTATAGTGGAATGGTGTGGGAGGGTGGCTTCCTCCCCTGCCCTGGTGTGGAGCTTTAGAGAATTTCAAGTTAAAATATTCTAAGGCTTCCTGAGGGGGAAAATTACTGTCAGACAGGTCCCAGTTGAAGACTGTGGCCACCTGTGACCTAGTAGCATCCCTGGTCAATCAGAATTTTATGCTAATGTCAAAGGATCTGCTCTACAGGGTAAGGGGGTGCATGGTCATGGCATGGGGGCGCAGCGCCCCAGTTTCCCTCTTCAGAAAAAGCCCTGAACACCAATGGAGGACAGGGACGGGTGGCGTGAGGACTCCCAAGTTGGCATCTGATGATGTCCACAACAACCGATTTCCCAGCTGTTGATAAAAGTGGGATGCAGTTGCCATCATTTAATTGCAGTGTGTGTGCATTTCACCAAGTTGCTGAAACATTAATTTTTTTCTTGACAATGAAGTTGTGACGCAGTTGCCAACATTTAATAGAAGTGTGTGCGCATTTCATCGCCAGTTGCCCAAATATTAATTTCCTTGTTTTTTCTTGACAGTGAAGTTGTGACGCAGTTGCCAACATTTAATAAAAGTGTGTGCGTATTTCATCGCAAGTTGCCCAAATATTCATTTCCTTGCTTTTCCCTGAAATTAAGTTCTGACGCAGTTGCCAAAGTTTAATGACGTTGTTGCAAATTGGTCTGTGCAAAAAGCCATTGCCTTCTGGGCATGAGTGTGCAATTATAAAGATTGCTCATGTCACCCAGGAAGTGCCTGGGATATCTATACATTATGTACTACTGACATACTGCCTAAGTAGCCTGTGTTTACACATTCAAGCTCTCGGCCGGAGGTTACTGACCCCCTAAGGGGATGGCGGTTATGGGACCGGCTGGCCGCTAGGAACGTGATTTGTCAGGCTAACTGTCTAAGTAGACTTTTAAAGACTGCTTTGTTCTGTCCATTCCCTGTGCCAGTCATAGACAGCTCTTCTTGTCACTGTCACTGTCAATGAACAGACTGGAGATAAAGAAAGGATAGATACCGGACTTTCTTCAGAATTTATTAGGGCTGGAAGAAAATCTAATCTGAAACTCATGTGTGTACTAAAGGATAGAATTTTCCCTCAGACACTAGCCCTGTTGTTTTCGTATTGATCTTTCAGTTGAGTATTTACCTTTTTAAACTCTGTGAATTCGTTCACACTTGTTTTAAGAAGAGGAAAGAGACATGTAAACAATAGATTTAGTGATAGTAATTAGCCTTATATGTGTGACTGTTTTATAAATAATAGATGTAGTGTAGCATAGCTTAATATATAGTTGTATTGTTTCTTCCAACTTCAGGAACACTTCAAGTGATGATTCTTCACGTCAAGTGTTCGAGTAATAGTGAAACGACAGTTACTGCATTTAGCCCATCTGGACAGGAATGAGCAAATAAAGATCATCATTTTAAGTCTGGAAACCAAACCATGCTACCAACAAAGTGAATTAGTTAAGCCCATATTATATGCATGCACATCACTGTGTTGTAAAAGAATTGAATGTAAAATTTACAGTTGTTATATATCTTTTCCATTTTTGTAGAGGCTGAATACACGTTCCAGTTACGTAAGGACATCGTGCCGTTAATGATGGAGTCCCACTATAAACCTGACGGCTGGCTAGGGATGATTCTGGGAGCCAAACTGTACATCGATTTCAGCGGAAAACAAGCGTTCGACTCTGCCATGGCTAAACTCATCAAGGAGCTCGGGGTCCGGGGGAGGGAGGACCTCCAGACAGGTGATGAATGATTCAGTGGTTGGTACTGGATATGTGTCATTTTGTTGTCTAGAAAAAAGAAGTTCATTGTATTGGGTTGGGTCAGCATACAATAATATAGAATGTGTTTCAATGTCTGGGTCAATAGTTTTGTATATGCTCACTTATTATCATTTCTTTGTCCACTGTACAATCATGTTTAATGTTATATGCTTCTTTCTTTTTTTTAATGATTGAAGGTGAAAAATTATGCATGAGTATGATAATGACAGAATTGTATTACATTACACCAAGATTAGTTTTTAATTTACTATCATGATATTTCTGATATTTATAAACAAAGAATTTCGGTACAATAAATGAAAATTTTTTCATAAAGGTACAATAAATCAGAGAATGGTATTTAGATTATTGAGATAATTGCAATGATTAAGAAATACTGCTAGATATTAGAACTGTTCTCTAGACAAGAAAAATAGAATTATGGTCTATAACAACAACAGGATAGACAAAAATTAAGGTGCCTCACTGCAATGTTGTTTTATTCTGATCTGCACAAATATAACATGACATGCTTGCTAGCAGCCATAAAAATCATTACTAACTTAATTTGTGCTCTGAGCCAAATCTGTTTTGAGCAAAGCCCAGGCTACATGTTTGTCCCAATTATATTACTACCGAGACAGCGTCTGTAATTAGAACAATTTGCAACAGCGTAGTACAATCATGAGCCATCTTGGGAACGGCGGGTGTTTTGGTGATTTTTAGTGCATTTGCCAACAGAAGCCATGCCCGATGATGCTATACAATGTAGGTACATTGTACAACTTAGTAATTTTGTTTTGTAATATTCATTATTAGCAGATTTATAACCAACAGTGGAAGAAAATTTTGGCGAAGCATGGAGAGAAGATACTAATATCACATTGGCGTCCAGTATTGATTTTGATATTACCATTATGGTTGGATAATATGTCAGCTTGAATAGTTACGTAATGCAGATTTTGGGTTTGCTCAGCCAAGACCCCATAGCCTATTGATGTTTTGGTGATTTTTAGCACATTTGCCAACAGAAGCCATGCCTGATGATGCTATAGGTACATGTACATGTACCACTGGACAAGGAGGTTTTGCACTGGGTAATTTTATGATATTCATTAGTAGCAGGTTTATAACCAACAGTGGAAGAAAATTATGGTGTAGCATGGAGAAAAGATACTAATATCACATTGGCATCCAGTATTCATTTTAATCTTAATCTTAATATGGTTGGATATCTAAGCTAAAGTCTAAGACAGAGTATATCTAGTCTCTAATAACGTTATACAAATTGAATGTAGATTTTGGGTTTGCTCAGCAAAGACCCCATAGACAGTATTGTTGAAGTGCAGAATGATTTTGATTGTTGTCAGAGAGGCATGCAGAAAGGAGCGAACAGGAGGTTCTACCAATGATAACCATGGTGAAGCTACATGTTAACCCAATTGGACAGGAAGTCATGTCAAGTTTATATTGTCTTAATTTGTTTCCTCAACCAAGGCCCCATAGCTAAAAGTGAAGTTTCATCTGATATGATGTGCAAAGGACAGGGTTTGGGGTTGAGATGGCATGTTGTCATCACATCTCAAGATTAGGCATGTCAAGTTTCAGAGTGTTTGTCTCAGCCTAGACCCCATAGCTCATCCCTGAATTTGTTTGTTTGATGTTCAGATGTTGTAGTGGCCAAAGCAGTAACAGAGGTGGGGGCAGGTGCACCGGCACCCACGCTGTCGTCCCACTCCCTGGACAGGGACGCTGAGTTTCTCAAGTGGACCCAGGAAGACGTGGCAAAATGGCTGGAGAAAAATGACTTGGGAAGGTAATTGATAAGATGTCTCCTGCTTTAAATTTTTTTCTGTTCCACTAATGTTAAATCTGTCATTTAAAGCCTACAAAACTGCATTTTCATCAATTTCATGTCATGAAGTTCCCATTTTTGGGATGGACAGGTTGACATTTTTTTCCGTCCCAACAAGCAAATTTCCGTCCTGGGACGTAGGGACGGGTCCTGGAGACTGCCCTGTTGTATATGCTGTGTACATTTCTACTATGTATTATCATTGGTACCACATGTATGTGTAGTACTATACAGAACATAACCCACACTTAACATATGCATGACATGCCATGTATGTTGTAGAAACCTTCAAAAGGGGATTGTAACAAGGAACTGTAACAAGGGACAGGACAGTAAATAATAAAGATGAGCGTTGTAAGCTCAAATATCTTATTATTGAAATCAAAGTGTAATGTGAGTTTTAGTGTGTAATAGTGCCATCTATCAGTAATATCTTGAAGTGCATGGTACATGTAACATGTATCAACTAACAGAAGTGTTCCTGTAATAACAGAAATATTTGTATTGTAATAGAATTGTTAACTTCTCAGACATCCCTGATGTTGTTTCAGCTTGAAGAGTGAGTTTTCAGAGTATGATGGCAAACTCTTGCGAAGACTTCAAGGTGTAAGAAGTGAGGTACAGTAGAACGATATTCTTTATACTTTTTAGGTAGTGAGGCTTTAACAATGACATTGTTTGACTTATATGGCTTACACTTAACACATTTCGTATTCGATCTAGCTGTATGGCCTCCGTCGGTCAGTATTGACCATGGTAAAATCCTAATTCACAGCAGCCCTACAGCATCGACTATGGCTAAACAGCCCTATACGAGAATGGCAGTCTCTGCCACAAAAATCACATCTGTAAGCTGACTCAGTTCTGTTGCAGTGCTCTTTTCTGCGGATCCGCTTTTCTTCTGTGTTGTGCATCAGTCTGGCTTCTCCTGATTTGAGCTGTCTGGACAGTGTGTCTCTCCACCTGGAACGGTCACTTGCAAGGTCCTCCCAGTGCTCCGAATCAATATCTAGAGCCTTCAAGTCCCTCTTGCAGATCACCTACTGAAAATAGTTGACAGAGGTTACAATTTGATGCATCAATGTGACGTTTGGGTCTGATGTCACAACCAGCAACGAAATCAACACCTGTCCAATCGCTAGTCAGGAAAGCAAACAGTTGTCAACCTGACAGGTGCAGATTGGGGTCAGCTGCCAATCAAAGACTGCAGACTTGTCAATCATCGTACAGAAATGGATTATCAGCAATTACCTTTAAAAGCCCTCCAACCTCAGTTGGGGGTATAGATTCTACTTAATTTATGCCAAAATTTAAAACTTTTCAGTCAGTTTGAAAACGTCAAATCTCTTTCTTGATACTCACAGGCACTGTTCCTAATCCTGAGGCCATAAGTCACCTGTGACCTAAATACCTTGCTTATAGACTTTTAATCCTTTTAGAGAATGAGTAATACAGCCTTCTCACCCTTCTTTTGTTCATTAAATCCTAGGTTTAGAAAATTACCTGACTTTGCTCGTAATGTGTTTGTATTTGTTGTTGTGGAAATCCCTGTTTAAACTCTGCTGTTTTAAAGATCGTACTAAAACAAATCGTAAAATATTTTGATAATGTTCAACAGAACTGATTGTATTACTATTAGGAAGGAAAAATGTAGTATCTTGCAGTTACATGAAATCATGATGATTAAGCAGTGTTTACTTCTGAAAAGTATCATTGTTTCTTGTGGTGCTAGTTTCCAAACTGGTCACCGTGTTCACTTGATGTCAGTTGCAGTCATATCTGGATTACATTGTGACAAAAACCTTCAGTCTAAAGATTGATTTTTTGAATGGTGCAACAGTCAATAGCAGAAGGATGTATACAAATGTATTTACCGCAAGCGTGCAAGTGAGTGTTGATTTAATAATGCTATAATAACATTGTTGTTGAATGCAGTAAGAAAATGTTGTACTTTGGTTTCTCACCAGACTATACTCAAAACTTTATATTTTCCGAGAACCATGATTATAATAGTAGAATGGAACTCATTGTCATCAAGTACTGTAGGAGCATCTTCACTATTTAAGTAGCTTTAAAGAACAGTTGCAGTCAGATATGCAAAAACTAGGTGTAACAGACTGTTCGGTGTAATATAACCAGCTGCTGCCGCGCCGCGTGCCTGCAAAGCTGGTGTGTTACGTCTAATGGCGGTTGTACCGGCTATATAAACTACGCACAAAAAGTTTGGAAACTTAACTTTGGTCGATCATATCTCCGTTGTTTCTTGATCAATATCAATGATTTATATATCATAACAAAGCTTGTGTGATTTTCTTTCCCATGCTACCAAACTTGATATGGTTGTAAATTAATACAACGAGCACCAGACCTGCTTATGCGAGCAGGTCACATGAAAAAAGTGCCCAGATTACCCTACTGATGTCAAACGCTCAATTCAGTAATTTTTTCTTCTGCTGGTAGCACATGGCTTTTGTACGAGGGTAAAATGAAACTTGAATCAACAAAACACATTAATATGAAAGCCAAGGATATTCTTCATCCAAACAAAAAAAATGCGTAAAGGAGGCTCAGGTTATGATGAAGGTGGCTTAATACTGAGTACACAAGCCATGCATTGTCACCGCAGCCCGGCACATCCTCCTCATGCTTGTCACCAGTTTTGTTACGCGGCCCCTGGCTATTCTTCCACAAGGAGTCGTCGCAGGTCGACCAGTGTGTGTTCTGTTGATCATGTTTGCATGCACAGCTCGCCCAAGCTGATCAGTGATCACAGAGTCTGAGACTGTGTTCAATTGTGTTGAGATCTGGGCTGCAGAAGGGCCATTCTATCCTCTGTATTCCTGCATCCTGGAGGTGGTTTAAAATGACTCTCACTCTGTATGGACGTGCAGCATCATCTTGCAGATCTTGCATATTGCAGAAGTAAGGATTTTGGAAATGTGACTGGATTGAGAAAGGTGTCTCTATGTCTTGACACATCGAGGTTGCATAGGATGATTAGTCTGGTTTTTCCTCTGGCAGTTAACGTTGTACTGCCCCACACTATGACACATGGCACTGACTCCAACAAAACAATCAGTCAGTCCGACTGTCTATCTGTGCAACAGTCAGCGTAGGGTTCTCCTCGTTGCCCACACTTTCATTTACCCATCCAACATTCTAAATAAATCTACTCTTATCTGTAGCTGTGAACATAACATTCCCCCACACACTGTTCCGTTCACGATGTGGACAACACCACCACAAATGGGTTTGGCGCTGCGCTGACTGTTTGACACTAGCATGGAAATTTGGGCACTTTTTTTCTACAACCCACTCGCGTAAGTAGGCCTGGTGCTCGCTCCATGAGATTGCAATTATAATGAGTTGGGTATCATAGGAAAGAAAATTACACAGGCTTTCCAACGATATACAATGCATCGAAATTGATCAAGAAACAACGGAAATATGATCAACCAAAGTAAAGTTTCCGAACTTTTTGTGCGTAGTTTAGATACAGATACAGATACTGATTTCAATGTACAATTATATGTCCACCCATCCAGGCCCCAGAGTTTTTCTACACCATGCTGACAACAAAGATGGGACTGAAGACTATGCCGGATGTTCTGAAGTTCACCGAAGCTCTCGACAACCTCACAATCTGATTGGCTGTCGTTGATTACATTTGACGACTGACAAACATAATTAGTATCTCGTAAGGGTATTAAAATATCAGAAAGGGATAGAACAATGTCTAGATAATGCAGCAATGGGCAAGTCACAAGTTAACTGCCATACTCTTTCCCTAAGTGCTAGCCTCCTTTGCAGACCTTACAGGTGTGGCCTGCATTTTCTTGTGCTGTTTGCTTCTTGCGTGTTCAACATTGGTCCAGGTTTTCCATGTACTTAATAAAAGTTCAAAGTGGAGTCTGCGGAGGAGACTACGTGTATAGGAATAGTCCGGGGAGCAAACCCACGACCTATAACATGTATACTAGTACTCTACCCACTAGACTAGCAGTTTTTACACCTATTTATTGGCTGTTACTTGGCTGTTAATTGGTTGATAGTGCAAATTCGTTTTGCCATCTTTCCCATCTGTAGCTAAGCACAGTGGGTCACCCCTACTCTTCAATCACACTTTTTATGACACTGTCTGGTGCATCTTCCATAATATGGGTGTTGAAAGCATTTGCAGCAAGGAAAGAATCTTTCAATTACTGAAAAGAAAAGATGTGGATTTCTATTCTTTTTGTCTTCCAGGTGAATCCAAGCCTTACCCAAATCTCCTCCTAAGGCATTTAGAAAGACTATTTCCTTTTGAGTAATCCAATTATATATATCTTTTTACTGATGAAGGAAAGCTAGGCTTAGTAAGTTGATGAAAACTATAAGCTGAATGCATTTCAACGAGCTATGATGCACAACGACTTTGTGGATAAGTACCTACTTGAAGTAAAAAGAAAGGCAGTCACTCTCTTATTGAGGTGAAGAACAATGCTTATAGTGCAATACAGCTTTGCCACGGCTCGCATTATTGGCCAAGCACACCGTATCACCCCTTCTCTCCTTGATAAGTGTGTTGGGTTTTTTAACATGCAGAGGTTTAACGTCTGAGGATATGCATATGCAGACAAATTTAACACTTATGATCATGATTATGAATTCAAAGAAAAACAGAAAGACAATGAATATACATGTACGCACATGACTGCAAGAATGTTGAAGCACAATTGCTGTGGACCAATGAGATTGCTTGTTATAACTCAGGTGTCTATAAATGAAGCTTAGTCCTTGAATGTTTCATTATCATCACCGTCGCTGCATGTCAGCTGTTGTTGTTGGTGTTGTAGCAACTGTACTGATGATGTGTGCTGTCATTGTTCTCCATTGTGTCTTGTCAGCTGCTAGTCATGGTGACCCTTTGATCCACAACCCTTTTATGTCCTCATACAATTGAAATCAAAAGGTTGATATGTTGTATGTATTACTGTATTTGCATCAATTACCAGTTTGAATGTTTGTACATATTTTAGAGAAGTGGTACAATTTGAGATTCCCTTGCAGCTCAATTGAAATTGCTTTTATGGGGGACTGAATTATTTTCTTGGTTGATTTCATATCTTGTGATGGGAGGTATCTTTCTCACAGACTCTTGAATGTTTTCATTATGATTTTGAATACTGATTACGGGTATTGCATCTTCTCATTAGAATGCTCTAAATCAAAGTTAAATCCAATCTTAATCAAATGGTGTATCAATTCCCATTCAACAAGTTTTAAACTACATGAGATTTTATCAGGCTAATTTGATATACATCGGTATTGCAATTGTTGCATTGTGCAATATCTAATGATAGCAAAAGGTAGGGAAATCTAATTTACAATTTTGAATTTGATGTTTTGTGTCTGAGAATAAGTTTGTCTGTTACAGGTTGACTTGAAACCTTCTGAAACATTTTTTTAACCTCAGGCATATTTCCATACAAAGTTTCATCAATGGGTATTAGAGTTTTGAAAATGAAAATTACTTGCAAACATTTTGGTAGTCTTCCTACATGTACTACCTTACAGCAGTAATGACTGGAGTTACTTCTCGCCACTAGGTGGCGCTGCAGCAACAAGAATGAATGTGGTCCCAAATCTGGCTAAGCTTGTATCCCCCCCTCAGGAAAATGTTTATTGGTTTGGATAAAAGAATGTGCCACTTTAAGTTTTGACATTTTTAGTACATTCAAGTGTGCATGTCAACATATACACTGCCTTAAAAGTTTCACATTGGAAAGAACACTTTATAAACATACCTGTTTACACAGTTACATAGCTGTTAGATTGTGTAAAGGGCCAGTAAAACATCATTGTAGATATGTGTTGTAGTTTGGGTTTTGCGAGTGCTGAGCTATTGTTCGGCAGAAAATGTTTCAAACGTTTATTTTTGTAGCCTTTAACTAGTCTTAGACTAGTTTTATATCTATGCAAGGTAGTCAAAGCAGCACAACAAGCGACCTCTCTTTTTACTTTTAATCTTTATCATTTCCATCTAAGAAAATTTGCAATTTCATAACTTTATCACTGATATACGTGTAGATAAATTGATGCACCGGTGTCAAGAGAATACACTGACTGTAAAGATATCATAAAGAGCTTTTATTTTGTAAAAAGAAATAGGAATTGTGATTATATGCAGATTGTTTAAGTCGAATAATAAAAAAACTATGCAGAACATATAGATATGCAGTACATATGAAATGAAATAAGTCTTCAAAGATTTCATTCACATTTGCGTGTAGTCAGCTTTGAATTGCTTGCATCTTTAGACTGACTGCAATCTTGATCTGAAGATATGTTTTGTGGAACATATTTAAGTATGAAGATGTCATGATGATGCTAT
Source organism: Branchiostoma lanceolatum (assembly GCF_035083965.1). Lineage (NCBI taxonomy): Eukaryota > Metazoa > Chordata > Leptocardii > Amphioxiformes > Branchiostomatidae > Branchiostoma > Branchiostoma lanceolatum. The sequence continues at coordinate 11,724,394 of NC_089740.1, forward strand.
GTAATTTTTGTGTTAGCCAAATAGAGACTGTGTAGATATTTTCACATTTGGGTGTTCGGAATATTTGGAAGTTTGTCCTGTTCATATTTTGTAACACTTCTTTATGTAGTGGTCTACATGGACCCCAAAATATGATTTTTGGTCTTGGCCAACTTGAAAGATCCTGTGCTGTACAGCAGAAAAATATGGATGATAGCTTTGGTGATATAGTTATGAATAGGTATTTATCTCAGTTAGTAAAACATGGAAACATAACCTATGCCTTGAAATTATGTTTTGTGAATCATCGTTCTGTACATGTACTGCCACTGCAAAATCACATAAATCAATGGATTCTGCAAAATAGATTGACTCCACTGAATCAGTGACCTTTGCAGTATGGCTACATATCACAACAGTGTGGAATCTGTGAATAAATGCGCTCACACCAACTACCTTATGTTTCAAATTGTATACGTTGTGACAACATCTTAATGTGGATATCATATAAATAATCTGTTTCGGCGTATGTATGTACAGGTTGCCATAATTTGTTCACCCCCATCAACCAGCTTCCCTGGCCCACCTTGCCAAGTGTAGCTCTCCCACGTCGGGGCAAATTACACGTAACTTTAAACACACTATAGCTAGGCATACGTATTGTTTAGTTGCTTTAACCTGCTTTAAAACTAGCTTTAAGAATTGTCGAACTGTGCAATCCTCCCCTATCCTGAAAATCTCTTGTTGGGCAGCTCCCAGGCGACACGCCTCAAAGTTGTTGTTCTGTTTAAGGCGCTCATTTCGGGCTCTTTGGATCAGATAATTATTTTAATCTTCGCTTTCTCTTCATGTATACGGTGTGTTAATGTGAGCCATACACGCCTCAAAGTTGTTGTTCTGTTTAAAACAGAGCAACAACACCTTAAGGTGCTCATTTCGGGCTCCTTGGATCAGATAATTCTTTTAATCTTCAATTTCTTTTGATGTGTACGGTACGTTAACGTGAGCCATACATGGTGTGACTTAGTGTCCAACACGCCTTCCTTCACTAAATCTTATAGTCTAGTTCTTTTGTTCAAATCGATATTTTAGCATTCTGTACAGAAAGATTGCTAAAAACAGTAACATAGCACGCATCATGTCCTCATACACTTCTATATCCAGAAAAAAAAAACAGGACAACTCCATGACGACATGCTTCAAAATTGTTGTTCTGTATGGGACTGTGATTTCAGGCTCGGTGGACTAGATAATACTTTTAATCTCATCTTTCTCTTTACGTATCAAAGCATGGTAAGTAACACATATTGTGTCAAACACGACTTCGTTCCACCATTTCACGTTGTCTAGCTATTGATGTTATAGATTTAGTTTAAATCTAGCTTCTTGCATTTCTTTCTTTACACCCCATCCGATAAGGAAATGTGTGTTGTTTTACGGATAACGAAAGCTTTCCTTAGATTATGAACTAACATAACTATGTTGACTTTTTACTAATTGTACTTTTTAGAGAATCAATACTTGTTACATACATTATGATTGATAAAAGACGAAAAGGAAACGAAGCTAGATATTGTGGGTGGTTTGTGTGCTTGACTCAAGCTGTAGGCCTAGGGATGTTATAGTCTGTTAACATGAAAGGACGGTCTCTATGGATACAAAGAACGCATTTCACGGAACGTGGTTCTTAAACAGATTTGGTTCCCAGCGTCGCAAACACAGTTGTATGTATTGATTCAACAGGTGTCATTTTTGGACCATAGTCGTTTTCAGTCTTCTTTTTATTCAACAAAATTATTAGTACTGAACAATGTATTCAGAACAATAACTTGTACAAAACCCAACGATACTTAATCGACAAACTTTACCTTCTAACGGATTGTTGCGCAGCCAGTACCGACTTTTACAAAATATGGGTTTGCCTTTTTGTCTTCGTTATTTGATCATCTCTTAAAAACCAAGAAATGTAAGCCATGTGCTAAAATCTAATGAAACCTATGCTTCATTCTACCGTAAAATCTAGCTCCATCAGATCCTTCTTTAGTCACTAACGAAAGATAGCGGATGCTGTCTGAAACGTCTGACTGTTTCAAAATCTTATCCAGTTGCTTGAGTAATCATTTTTGGCAACACTCAGGAATGTCATTAGTTAAACACCCAATAAAGAGCCATGTGCTATAATCTAGCGAAACCTGAACTTCTAAAACTGCTTCGTTCTACCGTATGATGTAGTGTTGTGTTTTCTAATTTTGTTCCAGCAATAGTCAATTGTTTAAAGCACAAAAAAGACAACCACCAGTTGAATTGGTTACGCCCTTGGGGGCACGTGGTCGTTCGGGCTTATTTGACTCTATTATCTCACCGGCCAACCGGAGGTCTTGTACCACAACACACTAACCAAACAATGCACCCTACCTGAGCTCTCAACGCTGAATAGGGCTGAAAAGGCTCACCACTCGACACAGTTGACCGAACTCCGGATCTTCCATACTTAAAACGGACCTCATACGATACCTGCTATTTGGGAGATCGACAGAGTACGTTAAAGATGTTTCAAAGGCATTGGAGTATCGTAATCGCTGCGAGTTGTCTTCTAACTACCGGTAAGAACTTGTTATGACTTCTTGTCAAAGGTGTGCGGTTGCGGAGACCGTGTTAAGAAGGTAGTCACGCTAAACCGGTAAGGGAACTAGAAGAAATCTTGAATACCACTGTGCAAAAAGACAACGCAGCTACCAAGAACTACTATTTTGTCGTAGGTAGTTGTCTTTTGTGTTGGTTGTTGTCTTGAAATGTCTTGCTAAACGTCAGTGTACCTATTGGTTTCCGCGTGAGAAAGCTTCCACGGTCTCTGACTTTTCATGCTTGAAGACAAACTACCATTTACAAATGGCCATGCTGACACAACAGCACAGTACTTGCGCCCCGGTATTACACTTAATGTTATATTTCATAGTATAATTTCAAGTCGCCGAGGGCATCTTGTTCTTTTTTAAAGAGATTGCACCATTGGGAGCAATTAAGTGTGTATTTGTACATTCCTTTCGTCTTGCGTAATCGCTTTTGTTTTAGGGGCACAGGTGAACACGTTCTGTATTTTTTTCGTACATTGTAGTGTACAGCATCTGGTTTTATTCGAGCGAGTACAAGATTTCAATAGAAAAAATAGCAAGGTAAATCTCAACATTTTGCTAACATTTTTGTAGGTTATACTAAAAGCTATACTAACTGCTATGCATGTCATCAAGGCTGCTTTCATGGGAAGTGAAATTTGCGTTAAATTACCGACACTTCACTAAAACTCAGGGAATCATGAAAGTATACTTTACCCTTGCTTGGTTGATAGTTGTAAAACAACTGTAAATTGTATTGAACCTAAGCCTTACATAAGGTATATTGTAAATGTTTGGGAATGGTTCCAAAGAGTGTTTTGAAGTTACCAACAAAATGTGGTCTCCCATGACATGTTGCCTAGTAATTAGATTTACGTAACGATCTAGATCGTCCGTAACGTTTGAAAAGTTCCGCCATGTTTTGCGTGGTTCACAAAACGTGAAGGTCATATCTAACAGAGACAAAAACAGCTTAAATGAGACTTTTCCATTTCTAAAATCTCTATTTTCGAATAGTACTTCTTAACGCTACACGAGTTCGGTATGTTTCTCCGTGTTTGTGATTTGTATTCGCAGCTGTTTCGGAAGCACTCTTCACAATAGTCCTTGTTTTCAAAACTTGTTATGCGAACATATTGTAGCAAGTAGAAGATGACAGCAATATCTAAACAAGTACAGCTACGTCAATATCTCAGGTTTTACTCTAACTTTGGTCTTTCATGATTGACAAAGAAAAGTATACAATATTGGTCCTTCACATAAAATATCATTGATTTATGTACATCAATTGGTATGAACAACTACAATGTACCCACTAGCGACACAATTTCGTCGGCAATGATGTTATAACCAATTTTTTCCAGATATTTTATGTCATGTTGTCATTACGATCGTGGTATACGCAACTTAGAGTCGACCAAATTCAACATTTGAATGTGTATTTCTTTTAACCAACATTTCTATTTTCTACCAGTTTATAATTCCTGGTAACTATGCGCTCTTAAATGATGAAAAACTCCGCCCTTTAGTTTCCCTTTTTTGTTCTATAAACATGTCAAAAATGTACAGAAAGGTTACACAGCTCGAATGACATTTAACTCGTGCGATGTACGGCGTGTTTTGATCTGAGTCGTAATGCACCCTGAGTAAGAAGTGTGTCTATGAAACCAGAGACGCTCCGGCGTAGCCATAGCGACGAGAAGATTAAAAGCGCCCCCACATTACCTTACGTAATCTAATCATATCCATGTCAAGGGTACAGGTACAATGATGTAAGGTAGCCTTGGTCTAGAAGCGTTTTGTTTGTCGACGACACGCCTCTTTAAAAGGAAATTTTTCACGGAACAACTATTCTATTTACAAAGCAAAGACAAAGACACAATGTGTGTATAGCTTGTGTTCGATTCCCAAGACAAGATATGTTTGCAACTACGTTGAAAAAACAATTCCTGACGTTTCATCACATCTTTAAAAGGGGAGATAACGGAATAGAGATAGTACCGAGCTCTCGCGATATGTCGTTTTATACATCGTTGAGATGGTTGTGATAACGCGAACAAAAGAGAGCCTGTCTGTTAAGACTTAAGAGAAGCTTCAAACACGCGGTGTATGCTGCCGACCCACTACGGTCCCACGCCGTCTGCAAACGGTAAAAAGCCTCGAGTTGACAGAAGAATGTCACCTGTGGGGTGTGGTGGACGTTGATGTGAAGTATATATCACCTGGCTGTTTACCCATGTCAGGAAATGATTAATGTAGCGTTGAAAACATTTCCTTTTAACGACAAAGGGCTCTTAAAGCATATAAACGTTCCTTTAAAAGAGAATTATTGAAATGCTAGTAGCGATGTGCAACAAACTTTTTGGTAGTATTTCGTTTTTCCCTTCTGTATATACTTTACTCCAATGCATGTGGTGGTCGTTGTGAATAGATCTTTAATACGTTTAACGACTTGCCTTCAAATCTATTATTCGGCATAATTCTATTAAGCATCTCCCCTTTTCTGACCTAGAGTAACCAGCACTAAACAAAATGTGACACTGTTAGGAGAAGAAGGCAGGATGCTTATTCTCCAAGCAGAGGTTTCGATCGGGGGGGGCTAGGAGTGTCCGGGATTAAAAATCCCAGGCACTTCTAGCCCCCCGATTGAAACCTCTGCTTGGAGAATGAGAATGCTAGCTGTGGTGGATTCCGATACAAAGAAAACCGTTGGTGTTTGCAAAAAGGTTAAAACAAACCAAGAAGTTGTGTTGATTACAATGTCCTTGAGCAAACGTAGCAAAAAGTTGACTTGCTAAAATGAAATCAAAACTTTTCAATTTTTGTCTGTTTCGGAATGATTAATGAGAATGAAACACTAACTAGATAAAGCTAGAAATCTATGGTAAACTGTACAGCATGTGTTTTATTCTATTTGACACGTTTTTTTTCTTCTTTATCACACGATGGCTACTTCTCTGATCTTTGTTGACAACGCCACCCCAAAACGTTATGCGAACGCGTTGATCAAGGAAAACTAAAACTTCTTAAAACAAATCACGTTGGGCATATAGAAAGTCATTCATTAAATCTATCGCAGTTTCGTTGAAGACTTTCCATGGCAAAAAAACAACAACTGAAATTTGTGACCTCGGTACGAGTAGAATGTATGATGTAGTATTATGAAGAACTGTTTGTGATACGTTCAGTGAAGCCAACGCCTCGAGCGAGTTAATCCTCTTTACGTGAACGCTCTAGTTACGTTACCGAATAGATCCATTTTTCTAGTGCTGAAGAACGCTTAGTGGAACTACAAAAACCTCACACACTGTTCAAGTGCTTATGTCGCACCGAAAGAAGCTTTCCGGGCTATGAGAGCACGTTTTACCATTATGGTTTAAGCTATGCTAGATGTAAAATCTGTCAAGAGCGGTGACCTAAAGCCAGAATACTGTTTACCTCTTTTCAACTTGGACAACTTTTCTAAACTATATACGTCTCTATAATGCTTTTAACGTTAAAAAAAAAGAGAAAGACCCTGTTGCATTGCTTATGTTTTTAATTCTATTCATAGTAGCAGAGTCGACCAGTCAGGCGGACTTTTTTCCGAAGCTAGTACGTAGAGTTTACTCCGAGTTTCGTCAGGAAAACTTTGTTAGTTGTTTAAAAAACAAACAACCAAACAGCCTACGACGGGGGTTTCAACGATAGTGTCTATTCATTGATACAGCATGCTTATTTGTCAAGACACAAAGAGGGTAAGAGAAGGACAACTAATTAACCTTGTTGACAGGTTTTCTGCAATATGTCCCTCTCGTGTCAATCATTGTTGATTGAAATGCCACCATGGGGTCCGGAATTGGATACGTTACGAAGTCGGCAATCAAAGCTATCAGTAAAATATCCCACCATCATCGAAGATTTTCTGGTCCTAACTCTATGAAGATCGGTGCTTTCAGGGGGTTGAAATTACCAAATTCTAAGACCTCACGGTACTTTTCGCAGATAACAGATAATGCAAACTGTAAAAAAGTGACATACACTGTACTAGTATAGTGTACAAGATGTGGTTCCGCCATGTGTTATACAAAAATGTGTACTAGTATAGTCTAGAATATCAGTACAAAAAACTTTTACCGTTCATGCATCTATTTTGCTTTTTCAATTAGAATGTACTACTTATTGCCAAAGTGGCATAAACATACACAACAACGCGCATGTAGAAAGTCCAAATCATTAGCTAGTTTTACTTCAATGACAGTTTCTGTGCTCTTTTTTTTTCCTTCCAGTGTTCTGTCAGCAGCAGAATCTGAACGAAGCGTCCTTAATCAATCACCTGTTGCAGGATTACACCCCCGAGTCCAGGCCCGTTCTGGACTCCACTAACGCCGTCAGGGTAACGCTCGATCTCGCGCTCTCACAATTAATTGACTTGGTAAGTACTGTATATTTTAGCATGTAGCATAATAATGGATGTAGCCCCTAATACAATAATTGTATTTATCATTATAACATGTGTTATTTGTACTTGCAATTGGCCCTCGGGCATTTCTTTGCAATAAACTTTGTATTATGACGTATATCTTGATTTTAAAGTAGCAGAGCACTAAAAAAATCTCATCATAAGATTTTCTCTTTAATTCAATCATTAGGAAATATGTTGTTATCAGTGTTTATACATGTATGATATGTGAGCATTTCGTTACTGTTTGATGCTGCTACCGTCTTAATTCAATATTCGTGTTTTCTACAGGGTGAGAGAATATACAAAATGTATGATAAGTTCATCTTTTGGTTAACCGTGGTTAATAACACGTTTATATAGAGTGTCATGGTATCTAATATTTGCAAGCAAATGGTATAGGTACACAGTATTGGTTCGAAACAAACCATCCCTAACTTCTTGAGCTATGCTGTTCAAACAAAAAACACTGCTACAAACAAAACTACCAAAAACATAACCTTTTTGGCGAATATGATAAAGCTTCAGACGTGAGCAGAAGTGTGTGACACACCTGATCTGAAAGTCGTATGACAAACCTTTTTATGGCTACAAGCAGATTTTAACATATCACATTTCGTCGGTAGTTGATTTGTCAATGCAGTCCTATTGGGCATTGAAAGTAGATCAAAATAACAATGCCTAGGAGACGAAAACTACAAAATGTCAAACATGTTTTTGTTGAAATATTGGAGCTTCTGACAATGAGGTATACCAACCGCAAGTGTTGTCTTTCATAACATTGCCGTGAAGCGTCTTTCATTGAACCGCCTTCTCTTCGACGAGATTCTAAACAGCACGTACAGTTTACTCTACCTCCCGGGGCAGGCTACATGACAAAGGCACCTGGCGTACCGTCTCTTGACAGACAAGCTTTTGTCCTCATTCGTCAAAAAAGAGAAGACAAAAGACGACAAAAACAAGATAAAACAGTCACTTTCTTTCAATGATTTTAAGCTGTTTACATGATGCGTTTTGAATGTATAAGATCAATTTTCGCCTGATTTAGTATCGATTCATTGCTATGACCCACTGTGACTATATATCCATTGCGAAGGCGTAGCTTCTTTTGCAGGCAGTCATGTGAAGCTGGATTCCCAAAGCTAGAATACCATAACGTTTGTTTGACTACCGCTATGGCTGTGTTCTACTCGGTTGGCGGCTGTGTAAGGTAGCCAGACACGTTTCAAATGTCAGTCCGGCTATTTATGTAACGAGGACAACGGCGTACACTCGTTAACTGGCACAGTGGTCCTTCCGTCCGTCCCCGTGACTATTCAAATTCTACCTCCTACTCACATTTTCATTAACCTTTATCACACTGAAGTAGCCGTTTGGTACCCCATTCTCTATTGGTTACAGAGTTAGGCAGCAGGGAGAAGGTTAAACGAATCACTGATGCCAAATTGATATCAACGTATAGTTTTCAGTTCTCAAGACCTTAGCTTAGAAAAAGACCTCTTATCGTCAAAGTACATGGCAAAAAATATAGATAACGAATTAATTGAAGTGGACACAGACGTGAAAACCATTGCAATTGTACTTTTCCGGTGTTACCGAATCTTTTAGTCACTAATGCCAAATTTTCTTTATTTTCATCCATATTGTAGACTTTTTAGCCTAGTAATCAGTCTGTACTAGCTACATGTGTACATCTACAATAGATGGTTAATATGCCAACTTTTTTTTGGCCTTTTCTAACGACTACAGGATGCCAAGCGACAAGAGTTGAAGACCAATATATGGCTCAGACACGTAAGATATCACATTTCTTGTTAAGCTCTCGCAACGTATTATCTCTTTTCCAAAATAAAGTAGAGAGTTTTATATCTGAACGTAAAGTAGAGAGTTTTATATCTGAACGTTGTTAAGTATTTGATAGTGATAACGATAATGCACAGTAGAATATGAATCTTACATATCGGCAACTGTAATACATTGTGATACTGTCTTATAGATGACTAGGATTTAGTCCAATGTCTTGCATCAACTATGTTAAGTATCTCAATAACACTTTCCACAGCATACATGATACCATATACTTCATAAATCAATGGCAGGATTGTCTAGAGATAATACAGATTGTCATTACACGGTTATTAAACAGCGTCTTTGTCTCATTTCCCCCGTTTTTTTAGTACTGGAAGGATGAGTATTTGACGTGGAATGCGTCTGAGTACAACGGACTGTCGGCCATCCGTATTCCTAGCAACCAGATCTGGAGACCAGACATTGTACTTTACAACAGGTAAAAATCTTGAAACTTGGACTTGAATCTGATAGCCTACGCAAATACATGTTATTGTATATTCATCCGCATTTGTTCAAAACGTTCCCTTAGCTTGTATATCTGTCTGTTTTTTTCCACGGCCACCTGAGTAGTTTTATTCATATCAGTGACCTCTCTAAGTCTTTTACTTCAGTTGTTGAAAAGGGGAGGGGTGACAATAGTTGACAAGTACGCATGCGCTGTCGCAAAGACTTCTGCTACCAGTGAGAGTTCTGCGCGTTGAATGTCGGGAATGAATGATAAACCAGTTGTTGTTGATACACAGGCGGTTCGAGGAGGGGTATGCTGACACCCCGGACACGAACGCCGTGATCTACAGCGATGGGAGTGTCAACTGGAACTATCCCACCACGATTCAGAGCTCCTGTGTAGTCGACATCACGTACTTTCCGTACGACAAACAAGTATGTACTGTTGAACCATGCAAGCATCCAGTATCTTCAATGTTGTGTGGTGCTAGTCTTATTCAGACTTTGACTTTGTGGAATATCATCGATTTCTGGACAATTCAATTTCAAACCATGCGTTTCTCAAATTCTTTCATAAAATTCTAAATTTGTCTCCAGGAATGTCTCCTGACGTTTGGTTCATGGACCTACGATGGTTTTGCCATTGACCTCTACAACAGAACAGCGGTAGGAGACCTCAATAATCTCATCGAAAGCGAGGAATGGCAGATGCTTGGTGAGTATTTCACAGTGGTTCTGTTGTCAGGGCCTCATGTATAGATGTACAGGTATATATATATATATATATATATATATATAGCATGCTGCTCTAATAAAGGTATTTTGAATGTAACTAGTAACATTAGTATTCTGATGACAGATAAACAAGAAAGAACGATCATAGAGATCCAGCACAAGCACAACCTGCCATTACTTATGAAATAGAATATGCCATCAATGAAACTATAATTAGGAAACAGAATTAAGTTTTCCTTATCCACGACGGGTATTTATTGTCTCAGACTCTTGTCATTATTCTTCCCCCTCCCCTCCTCCCCAGAAATGCAAGCAGTGCGAAACGTGATCATCTATGGGTGCTGTCCGGAACCCTACCCGGATGTGACGTACCACATCAGGTGATTTGGTCTCTGTCAAAGCTATTGGCTGTTTGCAGTCACGTGACTATGATGTAGCTTACGGTCCGCCATGTTGATGATTATCAATATAGACGAACATTGAAATGAGAAAAAAATGTACCTGAGCAAATCCTCTTTGAATCTAGCAGTAAAAATTAAGATGAGAATGTGATAAATGTGATACCAATTAAGAACGGTTTTAAGATTAACACACTAGGTACAACATCACTCCCACTCACAGACTTCGTTGGATATTAAAGATTTCAATTGTAAAGATTCGTTTGTGAATATTAGTCATCCAGGAAATTGAAGAATAAACATTTAATTCAATTTATACCTCTGGATTACAATATGAAAATACCAAACGTTACAGATGTCATTCCAGCATCTTTCTTTCGCGATTATAAAGATATGTTTACCTTGGATTTACGAACATACAGTGACATACAATTTGTATTCTAAATAAACAAAACAGGTAACTAAATATTATCATATTTTTATGTAGGATTAAGCGGAAGTCGCTGTTCTAAAACTTCTAAAAATCAAGATGAGAATGTGCCAAATAAGATACCAATTATAAGAATAGTTTTAAGTTTGGCACACAAGGTACATCACTCCCACTTCGTTGAATTTCAAAACACGTGCACACAGACATGCGTACACATCCCGCTGCAGTACTGTAGAAAAACGCCATGTGAATCATTTTCGAACTTGACCTTTGTTACCACAACTGCCACACGGATTGCAATTGTTAACATAAGTTGTTTTTTCTTCATTTTTGCAGGATTAAGCGGAAGTCGCTGTTCTACAACTTCTACATGGTGGCTCCGTGCATCGTGCTGGTTCTGCTGGCCGTGCTGGGGTTCTGCCTGCCCATGGACTCGGGCGAGAAGCTGTCCCTGGGAATCACCATGCTGCTGTCTCTCGTGGTCTTCGCGCAGATCGTCAGCGACAAACTCCCGGCATCGTCGAGAGCTATTCCTCTCATAGGTACGGAAGCTGTGTATGAAAATTATTTGGAATTGTCCAAACTGTGTCTCTTTTGTAGTCTACCATAAAAACGCTCTGAAATTAGACGAGAACGTATTTTTGGCAACACTCCTGGGGAGCAGCCGATTTGGTTGTGGCTGCAATTTGGGGAATATTCTAAAAGTTTCATCTACAAAGTGTTAAGGGAAAGCAAAAGTTGAAATTGAAAAGCCTATTATCATACTATGCGAAATCTACCTCAATATCAAGTTCTCACTTGTTTCACATAGGTCCGTCATAGTTCAGGGCTCTTACATTTTACTCATTCGGAATCTGTGTTACTTTTTAATTGAGATTTTCATGTGCAATCAGAGTCTTAGGGATCTGGATTAAAATGATTCAAGTATCATGAAATATATTTCCACAGGTCAGTTCTTTGGGATAAGTATCGTGGTGGTCACCCTGAGCTCTGCGGCGACCGTCATCGCCATGAACCTGCATTTCCACGGCCCCATGCCGCAACTCATCCCAAAGTGGCTCCGCCCACTCCTGTACATGCGCAGATGCAGGTCCAACAAGACCGCCAGCACGACAGAGAACCCGGATCTGAAGAGCGTTTACGAGAACGTCAACCCAACCCTCGACCTGGGCCCGGTCAAACCGCCGCCCAAAATCTCCTCCACGCCAGAGCCGAACGACAATATCACCACCCTGAGCAAAGACTCGAACACCAGTGGCCGGATCTTCCTCCTTCTGGACCGGAAGTTGGACTCCATGATCGCTCACCTGAAGACCATCGTCGCCCGCCATTACCGGAAGGACACGCGCGACGCTCGCAGCGACGAATGGAAGCAGCTGGCCATCGTGGTTGACAGGATCCTGCTCGGCACGTTCATGTTTGCTGCTTTGGTCGCTACTGCAGTGCTGCTAGGCCCGTTTGCCTCTATGTAACGCCTTTAATTCATGCAGCTGCGCTGGTCCTACTGCAGTGGTGCTCAGCCCGTTTGCCTCTATGTAACGCCTTTAAATCTTATTCATCCATTCTCCCTTGTTTTACTCTCTAATTCTCCAAGCAACAGTTACTCAAGCAACTGGAAAAAACTTTGAAAATTTCTTGGGAAACTGTTATTTGGTATGTTGATGAAGGTTAGACATCCAGGTAGTAAGATACGCCAAAAATAGTTACTCAAGCAACTGGATAAAATTTTGTAACAATCAGACGTTTCAGACAGCATCCGCTGTCTTTCGTCAGTGACTGTTGTTTGGCATATCTTGTTACCTGGATGTCTAACCGTCAACGTACTCTCCTCTTCGTCTTCTTTTTTCGTCGTTCGCCTCATAATTGACTCGCATGTAAAACAATCTTGTAAGTAAACACTCTACTCGCGGTCTGTGAATCTGAATTGTTCATCAGAAATAGCAATTTTTCGGCGTGACACACTAGCTTCGCAGGCACGCGGTGGCGGCTAAGTATTATATCATACCAAACGACTTGCCACACCCTAAAACATCCATATCTTGCCAATACCAATTTTCTCTTATTTAGGAAAATGTCTTAGTTATTGTAATAGATGATATTACATGTACATATGATACTTTATCTCTCAGCCCGAAGTCCACTTTGTGACTAAGGATTGATCTAATGGTAATCACTCTTGGCAGCAAGAGCTACAAGAACATAAGATATGATCTAAGAATAGCCTTTGCTTGCTACTAGATAGAGAAAAACATCATGTAACGCGTGCGCCGTAATCATACAATGTATGATCAACGTGAATTCAAAATAACAAACAAGTAACAGCAGCAGTAGTAAGTGAACAGATTGAGAGGAGCAGAGTAGCTTGCTAAAATGTATAATTTTAAACTGTATTTAGGAATTGAAGGAGTGTAAATATTATCAGATGATTTCAGCATTTTGAAGACATTTTTCAAGAGGGTGGCCAAGAAAATATTATTACATGATACTAAAAGATAGCAAGTAAATGTGTGAAATCAACAACGTATTACCTAGAACAGGACAGAAACTTTTCTTTTTGTTTGACAAAAATATGTAAGTTTCTTTATGTACAGATGCGCATAGGAATGGTTTTGTATACATTTAATACCTTTCCTAGTGTCTTGAATTGGATGTATGTATCATACAGAATTTCTTACACCTTTAGGAAGTAGTTTTCGTTTCGTTATTTTTTTTTGTATTGAAAGATACAGAAAATTATGAAGTGTTTATTTTAGCCGGGATTTTTGCATGTGTAATATGGTGTGTGAAGCCCTTCTTATTTTACTTTACAATAGAGTTTTTAAATACCAGGAAGGTGTTAGTGCCATAACATCAAAGTGTGTATCTTTATTTGTACATAGATGCTGTTTTCAAGTTATTGTGCCCTACAGATTCCTTGCCAATAGTATGTTAGTATTAGGAGTGTTACCTATAAGCAATGTCAGATGCATGAAATATATCAACAAAGTTGTTCTTATTTTGTATTACTTTGGTTTCATTTTCGTTTGGTTTCATGTGGTGTGTATGTCTGTGTGTGTTTGTATGTCTGTGTGTGTGTCTGTGCGTGTGTGTATGTCTGTGCGTGTGTGCGTGTATGTATGTATGTCTGTGCGTGCGTGTGTATTTCTGTGCGTGTGTGTGTGTGTATGTCTGTGCGTTTGTTTGTGTGTGTTTGTGTGTGTGTGTTTGTGTGTGTGTGTGTGTATGTATGTGTGTGTGTGCGTGTGTGTGTGTGTGTGTGTGTTTGTGTGTGTGTGTGTTTGTGTGAATCTCCTTTGCCTGCGCCATCTTTTTGTTTGTTTAGTAAAGTAGAGCGTTTTCATGATAGGGAGCGAGGAAATACCTTTTCCAATGTGCAGTACTCAGCATATCCGCCAGATGCCTATGTACTCTTGTCATTCCCAGCAAATACATGATGCCAAATGCTGGTAAAGGGATGTATAGACGTGGAACTGAAGAACTTGTACTCGCATAATGCCCGATTCTCTAAGTTTTTTATCTTTAATGACTTCACTTCGACTTGTAGGTTTAAAAAATCATTCAATATCATAAAGCAGCAAGAAATGTAAAAGCTGTACGCTAAAGCACGCATATAGAACCATTTCATCAACTTTCATTACAACGCCGACGTAGTTATCAGTTTTACGAGTTATTTACGAGTTATTTACGGGCAAGGAAAGGCTTTTCATGTACTTTTTCATGGAGTGCGAGCGGCGACGTGAAGTTGCTACTTTGTCTTGTCTTTTTACTTTGTTTGATACCTTCTGGATAGATTTTCAAAAGTACATTGGTATTCACCCTATTCTAGTTCCAGTTCTCTTATCTGGTTACCTCCATGCTGAATGCCTATTAGAGGTGTGGGCTGAATCTGTTGGCGTCGCGGTGGCGTAGTGGCAGGGTGTTTGGCCCCAGAACCCAGAGAACCCTGATTTAGCCCGTTGACGTTGTGCCCTTGGGAAAGGCACTTTACACGTCTTTCCCTACTTTACTCAGGTGAAAATGAGTACCTAGCTTCGGTTAGGGACGTCCCTCGTATAGGACGTTAAATGGAGGTCCCGTGTTTGAGGAGAGCCACACCTCAAGCACGTTAAAGAACCCAACACACTTATCGAAAAGAGTAGGGGTCCTTCTCGGTGTGTGTGGATCATATAAATCTGTCCGGATATGCAGCTTGTACTCTTCAGTACAAACCAGGTGTGTTACGCCTTGGTGCGGTTTACCGGGTATGCAATGCAATACAAATACAAAGCTAGAATAGAATTGATACAATGCCAAATCCAGTACCAGGCCTTCTCAGAACATGCTGGAACCACTTTAACTTACTCCAACGCCTCTGTGTTATAAATGAGTAGCCTGCGGCTCAGCCTCAAGAGATCATCTTGTTTATCCGGATCTGTAGCTCGCCCACCCCGCGACGCGCCACCTGGAGACCCCAACGTTTTATTTGACGTGTGACTCAATGTTTTACTGCAAAGGCAACATCAATCATGTATAACCCTTCCTACTATTGATTGTCACGATCGTGCGAGGATAAGACTTTTGAAATCTATTTTATGAAGAATTTCCTCAGAGTTTTTTTTGTCTCAAAGTTAGAGCTGAATCCGAGGCTTATAGTGTGTGTTCACTAACGTGATCTTAGTTTTCATAACTATCAAGAGGGTGTCCTCATTTGCTGGAATCAGTACAAAAAAATCAGTACAAATTGTCCAAATAGACTAAATAACATGCCAGAGGAGTTAGCTGGCCACAGATTTTAGCTCCTCTTGCAAATCTTTCAGTGCATCTGGCCATTTTATTCCGAGAATTTTTCCAGTAACCCATGGGATTCTGTTAGAGACTGGTTTGGACCGGCTCAAGACCAAGTTCAGACATAATTTCCCTGGGCAGGCAATTAAGTGGAACTTACTTTACAAGTAGTGACAGTATTTTGCCCTACGCCCCTGGGGTGCAGAAAATGGTAAGACCAGTTTATCCATAACGTGCCCTGTCCTTACCAAAGGGACAATTACGATAGGCCCTACACTGAAAGAGGCTTTACCCTGAAAATGTCTAGCCCCAGAGGTTTCTTTCTAAGTGGTACGGCCACGTGTCAAGGTCGTCGGGACTAGCCGAAACTATCATGCAAGGAATCGTCCAGGGAGGAAGAAAAGGGGGCAGGCAACAGAAAACATGGGAGAATAATATATGTGATATGTGATTATTTTATTGCGCAACAATTGTACAAGGTACTAAGTATGGCTGGTATATAATTACAGTTCTATGTATATATATAAGGGCTAGTCTACCTAATACAAGAGTGTATAGTATGGGTTTAGAATGGGTTCTTACAAACATAATAATATCAGAGAATGGACAGCACTAGGTACCTAGGCACAGCACTAGGTGAAACAAAAGAAGACAGAAAACCGAGAAGGGTGAGAAAACTGGTTGTCAGATCTTCCGTGGTGACCCAATGGTCAAATAGAAATGAGATGACAGACTGAGCGTTATTTCTTGGGAATTCGACTCGGCCCTTTAAGCTTGAATTACCCATTGACGACATAGAGATCAAAACCTGCCAATATGATTAGCTCCTCATAGCAACAAGTGCCTCTACTTTGCAGTATCCTGGTTTTCTCACGCAGCTTTCTGATCAGGAACAACAGAAGGAACATTTATAAGAAGAAAACAAACTTCTTCTTGAGGTGAACTTTTGTAACTTATCTGCTTGTCGCAAGTCTATACCTACTCTCCAAGCAAAGGTTGGGGGGAAGATTGTGACCTTTTTATCATATTCCCCGTTTTGTGTCCGCTCCGTTGGTGGGATAGCGGACAAAAAACGGGCATATGATAAAAAGGTCACAATCTCACCCACCTCTGCTTGGAGAGTAGTCTATACCGTCTGTGTGAAAGAACAGCAGATTATACAATATTATGTGCAATTGTGATTTTGAATCGGATTGCCCACATGTGTTTCATTATGTCTACTGTGCTTATGTATTGCCGTCGTAAAGGGGAAACCCAAGACCTTTCAGTATGGATAATTCCTCATAACAGATTTTACTTCACTATTATTTACTTTCTTCAAACTTATCAAATCTCAATAACAATGATATGAACAGAGGCAGATGATTTTCTTGTGGTGAGAGTTGTCACCCATTCCCTTGACGCAAGATAGACTTATGTCTTCGAAATTGTGATTTCACTTGGTGAAATCGGATTGGAAACTTGAGCTGTTTGACCTTTGTCCGTTAGAGCGTGGGTTGATCAATGCCGTCTAAGAAGACGAACTTGTCGCCATCTCAACACGTGGCTGCCAGGCGAAGTCTGAGCAGGAAATGGAAGACAGACAGGACGATTCATCAGAGACTATGACTCTATGTCTACATCCTGTGGAGCCATGGCGGAAATAGCTCTGGAAAAACCGTCCAAGCTATGACGTTATTATCTTTTTTGTGAACCTTAACGTCTAAGCTTTTGTTCACATCCTGTACTGAAGAGTCGTTGGAAAGCCTTTTGCAACCGTGCACCCCCTTAGCTCCAAATAAATCATCATTAACTGTATAGGTTATTAATTTCAATACACGCATAGCGCCTCGAAGGGCAATGTCAAAGTTAGAATCATTACAATATCTATCATATCTTTTTGAAATTTATATGATATATCTAGACATCTGTGAATTTTGAGGAGATCCTTACATTTTTCATTTGAAATGTGGTTGCCATAAGGTGATGTTTGAAATATGTTGTGTAGAGCTAACTACTGACATTTATTGATTAGTTTACGTCTTACTAAGAGATACGGTAAAAACAATGCTTCCGTTTGTACGCTTTTGTTTCTTTACGTTTCAAGATAGTGTGAGTGAATTCTTTCTTTCTTTATTCAAATAACAAACACTTACAAACAAAACATGCCTGGATGGCGATGATATTTACAATAGAATAGAGAACACCTATATACAATATACAATATATCAATATACACATCTAAACGTTCATCACTGATATAACAAGTGCCCATTATTGCATATAAGGTTTTACTGATTGTTGCACAAACTGATTGCCTGATGTAAAAAAGAGTTCTGTAATCTTTTAGTTCTCGCTGGGGGGATGGAGATGTTGTGTTTGTTCCTGAGTGACCGTCCAGTAGCTGCGGATCTACAGGTGGGTGGGGGGGGGGGGGGCGATGATTGACGTAGCAGTGGTGGCCGACAAATGATGGTAATCCTTGCACAACTATGACTAAGCAGTACGCAAAGAATACAAAAGTACAGGTTGAAAGGTTTTCTCACATTCATTCATTCACCTCTCTAAAGGGATTTCGCGGCAACGCATAGAAAGATCATTAACATTTATATCTAGTGAACCTGGGTCGTTTTTTTTTGTATGTTCAGATGTAGGAAGATATCTGTGGTATCAATAGTGAGGTACATGCTTGTTGACTCGGCCTCTACTGCAAACTCCCTCTTTGATATCTTACCTCCACACAAGGAGAGATGACCTCACTTTGTTGCACTTGCAAGTTTACAACATCCACAAACATTTGATGTTATAGGCATGACCTTTCCATGGAGGATTCCTCCATTGGGGGGTCCAAGCCATGAACGGTAAGTATTCAGGTAGCGAAAGTCATAGTGCCATGTCTCGGTATTCATGAATATTATTCACCATGATGTATTATCATTACAGCCAGCAGGTACCCATCTCTTTATTTATTTATTAATCTTAAGGGTGGTCCCTTCAGTTAACATTGTAACTGATTTCCAAGGGAACCCTTAGGGTAATCTCTGAGTAATGAAGCTGTTGTAACATGCTCGAGGCACCTCCTTGAACACGGGACACCCCCCCCCCCCCCGTTTTACGTCTCTTCCGCCAGACGGTGCAGCTCCAACATAGGATACCCTTCCCTAATTCGAACCGGTATCTAGCAGTTACCAACTAGTTGGAACCATATATGAAATGACTATCAATAGAGTTGATTATTAAGTGATATTAGCTTTTATTGAACACAATATTAGTATGCTGATGTCGCATTTGGACGGCTGTACACCTGTGTCAGTGAATTCAACTCGTATTGATTTTCCTTATCTTTTATCATAGAACAATATTAAAACTGGGGTGTTCAAAGCAAGCAAAGGTAATCGTTGGACACATGTTTGTTTTATCACATAGCTATCGGCAGTGATAGATTTTTGCATATGTACGTTGATTAACATGCGTGTCACGTTCTGGTTCGTGGATGTTGCTGTCGAAGTACACGCCGAGGCCTACTCATTTACACCTTCTTCTGCACAATAAAGAAAACACAGCATATCCATCAACCATATCCACCCTTTATGTAAGCCTACGTGTAAGATTCCTAGACCTGCCATCATTTAAAGGACACCTTTGCGAACCTTCTGTTCGTTGAGTTTCCTGGTGAAAAGGTAGAAGAAAGCTTCATTTGTCAATTCGTGTAAAAGATACAAGACATATGATGCCCTTAGTATCAAAGGTATGGATGAAATCTGTATGTATCTACACGTAATGCGATCTATGTATCTGGATATGGTATTCATGAAAGAGCAGTTGAAGATGTATCACCAGTACACCCAACTTACACACTTTAAAAGACCCAACTTTGAAGTTAGATGCTGTCAAAATGATACTTTTTTCGTATTAGCTGATGAGATGCGCATATACAATCTCCAAGCAGATATGCTAGTGGCAAAGACAGTATCCAATGGGCAAAACTGTCGTATTGGCAACCGGACTGCTTTTGCCCTTTCAATACTGTTTGCCACCGGTAACTCTGCTTGAAGATTAACGCATGTATGCAGTATGGTATTCCACACATCTTTCAGTGGCTTAGCTGTCTTTACTGACTGTACTGAACAAATCGACAGACTTAGCTGTTGCATCTGATATCTACTTGAAAAACGAGACAACATCTGCGGGCTTACTAGATATATGACCACTTTGGTGTATCTGAAAGTTTTGGGGTAAATCATTTGGATATGATAGCTTTGGCAACTCTTTCATGAACCGAATAAAAAAGACTCTTTTTACACAACCAAGAGATTTATTCCACCGACGTTTCGGTGACCATCTATCACCTTCCTCAGGGCAATTCTGACTGGTTCACATAACAATGCAGCACAGGTGTTGCTGCTTATACATATTATTGAAATGTAATCTTTCATGAACCCTTTCAATCTTTCACAACTCTACAACGAAAACAAAAATTTACACCCTTGGGGTGATGTAATAAAACATGAGTTACTCACATACCATATATCATTACAATCTACTGATAACGTCTTGGGTCATGTTGTTCATCTGATGTTGCAGTACCAAGGAAAGTACCCGAGGGAACACAAATCCGCCTTCACGTTTTCACACCAATGTCACAAAATGTCGTTAACATCCACTCAAACCCTTCTCGAGTTATCATAGTTTTAAAGTAATGTTACACGTCCCAATATGTTTTCATTCGTTTTAACAATTGCAGTGATGAACCTCAGAAATAAAAGCTGAAAAATATGTGAGCATCCCGCCATTTTCCTAATATAGTAGTAGTAGAAGTTAATCCACTGTTTTCTGCTGCTGCAGTAGTCGAAACATCCTGCAGCCGCATTCAGTCTTTCTTCAGTCCTTTCCACTTGGTCCGATTCATCGCGAGCTTCCTTAGCTCCCGTAGGTTTCCTAATATCTGTATCTGTATCTACATAGCCGGTATGACCGCCCTTGGGTGTAACACACCAGCTTTGAAGGCGTGCGGCAAGGCAATGTGATCTCTTCCATTTTGCCTTGACCGTCTGCGATTTTGTATTCCAAAAATAAAGATTGACAAATGTGGGTAACACCGACTATTTCCAGAAACATAATATCTAGTGGTAGACCCAAAGACTCGTTATCAACAGACCCAAACCAACCGGTGGCGAAGTATTCATCAAAGGTGCCCCCCACAGCGATGTTGCAAAATGATTTATAGAAGTCGTTATCTTTTAAAGTCCTAGTATATCAATCTTCGATGATGGTCTGACTAGACGCTTCAATTTGCAGTTATACATCATTAACGCCGCCTTCGATAGATCCTTAATTTACTTCTATTAAGTTTAGGAGACAGTGTTCGTTCAATGCCATTGCAATTGGATAACCAAAGCCCCCTCTCTCTATCATAGACGGCCTGTTGCATAGAGATGTCACTAGAGAAAGGTCTTTGAACCAATCAAAGCTAGTTTTGTAGGGCACACAATGAATGATTGTATGTAAAGTTTGTTTACATTCAGAAGCCCCTTTCCTACATTTTATCTAGATGAACAATCTTTCAGAATTTCTCGTAGATATGTTACCTGCATTTGGGTATTATCAATATAACTTCTCAGTAATTGTTTTGTGGGAAAATTGACAATCAGTTTATATGTGGTGTATATGAGTACCTTAGGTCTGCGTATGTCGGTCCCCAAATTGAATTATCCATATAAAAGATGTATAGGATTACCTTAAACATTTGGTAAAGTTGACCGATAAAACATTGAAACTTGTAGGAGGACCAAAGGTCTAAGGTGAGGTAAACAATTTACAATTCATATCAAAACCTATCTTCGGAATATTTGTTTCAAGATTGTTATTTTAGAATGAATTTAATCCTAAAAGAATGTACATTTGCCTCTTATTCGCGACTGGGAGGGAATTTTGTATTTCACTTTTTTATTAGAAAGAAAAAAAACTGATCTATGCAAATGTTTCCTCTGCAGTTGGATGGGGCAGATACAGGTGCTACTGATATGCTGTAATATTAAAGACGTAAGATCTGCCATACAAGCATACTAATTAGAATGCTTTTAGCCTTTTGAATTTGCAATTAACTTGACCCTTTTTTACATATCGTACATGTAAATGAAGATGTGAAAACGTAAAGTTAGGTAAGAAATCAACACAGGGTTACAGGTGGGTCTCAACATAGAATATTTAGAACAGGAAGACAGCGTGTAGCATTCTTGGAAGTATGGTACATTATAAAGTGATCCTCGCATTA
This sequence comes from Branchiostoma lanceolatum, assembly GCF_035083965.1. Lineage (NCBI taxonomy): Eukaryota > Metazoa > Chordata > Leptocardii > Amphioxiformes > Branchiostomatidae > Branchiostoma > Branchiostoma lanceolatum. Next base: position 11,746,304 of record NC_089740.1, read on the forward strand.
CTATCCTGCAGTTTACCCCCAGGGCCGGCTAATAGCATTGTAGCTGACCGGTCATCCGTTTTAGAAGGCGTTTTCTTTCCAACAGCGCATTAACAGGTCTCGTTGTGTTCCCGCGAGAATTCGGTAAATGCATCTCAGTATCCCTGCGGCCAATTTGTCGCACCATTTACGATGGTAAAAGACGAAGAGGCCGCACACTTTCTTTTCATAGCATCCACGTTAAGTTGTAGTGAGCGATGAGTTTCATGGTCGAGTGACTCGGTCACAATCATTATTACTGATCTTGTAATGGCACAGTGTTTGAATTCCATTTTCATCGTTGTAAGTCGTCTGATCAGTGGCAAACTATCGTTATTGTAACGTGTAGTGTATTCAGTTCAAAAGCGAGATTCATATCTGTATTGGTATTCTAATCAAATACTCAAATGCAATACTGTTGATGAAGGAAAACTTTTTTTTCAAATTTGTTATACAGAAACTTTAAATGTTCTTCTAGAATTCTAAAGAACCTCGTAGATGTAGAAAATATATGGAAGAAGAATCTTTGGAACTGCATTACGTTGGCGTGTCTACCAATGAAAGCGTTTGAGTAGGAAGAAAAGCCAGAAAGTGAAGGGATCTTTAATTTATCATTCTGACTCACGGAAATACATCAGGAATATGGATCCTTTTTTGGAAGCGCCATCAAAATGCGGAAATGACGTCACAGTCTTGACAAACTACTGATAATGTACGTCATTCAAGTCTATTTTGACGATTACTGCGCCCAACGGGTGTGACACACCCCTCAGACTGGAAACCCACAAGCAGGGTTGGGGTAAGAATTTCGTAGGGGGAGACATTTGGCTTGACACCGGATGTCGAATCGATCTTCAAAAGAAAGAGGTGACATTTCTTCATTGATCCGGGACATTATAGTTTGCAATCACCAAGAAAAGCTTATGAAAGTAAATATCATCTTTATTGAAATAAACAATGATAACAATACACATTTTCTCCATAGGAGAAACAGCTATAGTATATATGTACAGTGTACAATGTTTTTCTTGTCTTTGCTTGTTTATGGTTGTAGGTGGGTGGGGTTTCGTGCCCGCACGCTGAGACAGGCGAGGCGGGAATGGTCCCGGCCAGGCCATGCATGTGCTTATCTGCTTCCAATTAGAGGAGACCGCGTGTGGTGCGATCAAACATAAATAGATACATTTGTTTTCACCATTATAGTTTGCAATCACCAAGAAAAGCTTAAAACAGGAAACATCTGAGGCTTTTGCGTCTCACGAGTTATCTTACGATTTTAAAGGAAATGAGCCATTAGCTTGTCTGATAGTTTTTACTGTGTGATCCATTTAGAGATTTACAGATTCTAATATAATGCGTGCCAAGAAAACGTGCCAATAGTTGATAACGATTATATAAGAATTTGAATAGAATACCCTAATAAGGGATATTCTTGTCTAAACATGTATTCAAAGACAGTTCACAAAAAAGTATAAAACAGCACCAAGGACAGAACCAGTAAGTTTCTTTTGATAAAATGAAGGATCCTGTAAAGTAATTCTGTAAGGCATATTCACAGAACTGAAGCGCAGCACAGAAGAAAAAGAGATCCGCAGAAAAGAACTCTACAGTAGAACTGAGTTAGCTTACAGATGTGCCCTATGTGGCGGAGACTGTCATTCTCGTATAGTACTGTTTAGCCATAGCCGATGCTGTAAGGCTGATGTGAATTAATATTTTACCATGTTCAATATTTGCCGACGGAGGTCCTATACATTCAAAGAACATATCACGGTAGTGTAGTATCTTCTGGAAGCTCTGAGTTTCACTGAACACATTTGGCAAGTCTTGAAGAAATATAAGGGTTGAAGAAATGTATGGTGATAAAAACAATGATGTATGTGTCACCACATCTCGTCTGTCATTAAGCTTCAATGGGACTTCATCACTATTCCCCAAGACCTTCATATTTCCTAATCATTTCACTTTTGTCACTATCAAACTACATAAGAGAGTGATAAAGTATACAACATGCGTCTGTGGAGTACCCAAAGAGACAATAATGGAAAGTGCTGCTATTACAGCGGATACTTCCAGGGAGCTCGAGGTATTATTACGCCAATGGAACGTTTAATTTTCCTTCCTGCCTTTCAAAACGATTTGTAAAGTAGCGGGCATACTCTCTGGGTACCCATTTCTTGCTACCACATATAAACAACTTGGGTCTCCTGCTGTTTACGATAAATGAGTGTCTCGATGTACCCCGTCACCTTGCGTGTGAACCTGATGTCAAAAGTGGCTTAGATCGTACCGACTAACCAGAATATGAATTAGATACATTGAATACTGCTAGATCGTGTTTGTTAACATCGCACAAACTTCTCCAAGTCGTGCTCAAATGTCAAGTTGCAATCATGGAATGCTAGTATCTCTCCGAATCCAATTTCATAGTACTTTTTTTTAGCAATAATGCTACTGGAATGTAGATCTGAACGATCTACATGAAGGGTAATGCAGTTGTTTGATAGCATTTATTGTTGCTTGGATTACATGTATTAATCACATTAAAACTTGAATTCTTTGTAAACCCGGAACCTTATTACTTTTATATAGCAATAGCAATTCTGCAAAGTAAATAAGAATGATCGAAATCAGGGATAAAGAATTCCTGTTCCATCAGTCCTACAAGAATTATTCAAACAACTTGAAGGATTTCTGGATACCAGAATATAACACGATCACTTCTTTGCACAGTTTCGATAACACCTCTATCTGTAATAGCGTCGTTAATGTGTCCCTCACGGCATCATATACGGACCACCTGTGCGAGGAAATCCAAACTGTCCAGTTTTAAGCCTCGGCAGTCAATCTCACAAGACGTCATTACTCTCGCGATGATGCCGGATTTCCAGACTACCGAAAGTTTCGTGTATCAGTTCATTTCCCCAAAGCTTGCTAGCTCTCAGATTCGTGCCCGGGATGTCACATCTAAAGTACAAACACAACAACACAGCGGGAGGAAAATGTTCAAACGCCCTATAGCAAGGCAATAATCTTTTATAGTTTCACCACTATGTACCTAGATTCGTGCCCGGGATGTCACATCTAAAGTACAAACACAACAACACAGCGGGAGGAAAATGTTCAAAGCCCCCATAGCAAGGCAATAATCTTTTATAGTTTCACCACTATGTATATAGACTGTCGCCTCACTCAATTAGTGGCGTGAACTATGTGCATGTCTGCATAGAATCACCTTTATTTGTGCATATCTTGATTGTATTATGTCAACGCAAGATATTCCAGACTGGTAGTGGAAAAAGACCAGTACTGGATTGGTATCAAGCAAGATGGAGTATCGTTAGAAATCCTATTACAGCTTTAAGGCGATGTTTCTTAATCTTCCAGAATAAAGTCCCTCCAATCCATCATATCGGCAAAGCCTATTACCTATCTTTTTGTAGGGTCCCCGCGGTGACATCCGATTGAGACGCATGACTTTTGCCCTGCTTTTCGCCTTCATTTCCTCTGGGTGTCAAATCACCGACTTTTCTCACGAAAGCTCTCTCAGATCCCGCGAGAGTTGGATGAACCCTTGACCAATTATGCTAATGATAAGAGGGAGGAAGTGATAGGCGTGGCCCCGTGTGAACGCGCGTAACCGTGATCTCAACATCTCGTGATGTGAAGTAGTCCATCATCCACACGTCACACGTCTACGCAAGTCTCTCCCTTCTCAGAACTTGTGCGGTACGTACACCTTTCTCCGTGCCTCCCCCGCAGCCTAAAAACTACGTATAAAAAAGAGAAAAGAGAACAAGGTATAGGTTTAAAGTAGACTTGAGGACCGAGAAGAGAGGTGCTAGGACTATGCTGGAGCGGTGTTTAGCGGTTGTGGTGGTGCTGGCATCAGTGGCCTTGCAAGAATCCAGCTGTGGAAGCAATCCGCAGCACTGGCAGTTCGGTAAGTTCCCTCTTCTTCTCAAGTTACGTTTGATCCTTAGTGAGCAACGACATTAACCTTATTGATGTAAATCTTACTTAATGTCCAGGTAAGCCTTACACTTATTGGGTAATGATGCGTCATCAGAATGCTTGTAGCCCAGTAGTCTAAGAGTTACTGCTGCAGTAACATATGAAGTGTCAAGCTGTATGAATGGCAGGAGTGACATAAAATGCCAAAGTGGTGATACGGAGAAGTCGACGGTTACTTTTCAGTCTTCTCAGAATTACAGCCTTGCTTGTTGTGCTTGTAAGGTGCTGCTGTGATTTTTCATAATGGATTTTTGATCCCAAGTAATGGATGTTGGACACTAACGTGCCTCAGTGGAGTTTTTATTGAATCTGCTTCGGCTCTGTGTTTGACGGATATCTGGATATAATGTGCATCTTCCGATGTATCAGGCAAACTTAGTGATTGGCAGAAAAGGATTCAGATATTAAATTACACGACAGAATAGCTTTTTGGCGGTTCTGAATGGCCTTCGAATGGTAAAAGATGGCATGATCTATATACTTACAAATTTGCACGGTCGCTTAACTTTACACAGCCATGTCCTTCGTCAGTTTACCGAGCTGTGGTACGATGAAGATATGTGCGTCTTATCATGATTGATAATCGCACACGGGAAGCGAAAATTGCCCCCTTTCGGTCGATATTCCTACTTTCCTGTCTAATAACAGAGTTTCAAAATTCATATCCCGTTAGACTACGGAAAATCTTTACATGTTCCATGACTGCACGACGTTTTCAGTCGGTTTCGTTTTTACCATGATTTCTGTTTGTACATATGTTGAACTTGGGTTCATAAAATTAACAATGGTTTCAACTACATCATGTTCCATTGAAGCGCAAAACGAATATTTCAGAATTGAAGCACAGATTGATATTTCAAAATAAAGAGAATGAATGCTAAGCCATTTTCCTGCTAATATGTTTCCGGCTGAAAATGGTTATTTTGTCATCAATTACGAGAACCTGTTTAGATTAATCAGAAAAGCAACCAATCATCTGGGTCATATATTAAGCAGATTGACAGGTAAAGTATGCTCTCTGCACGAGCAGGAGTGGTTCCTAATAACGACCCTCGATGCATTACAGGGTAATAGATAACCTGCCTGTCAAAGATCAATCATTGCTTTTGATTGGATGAGACTAGATCAATTTCCTTCAAATGTGTGTCAAACCTTAAAGCTTGTGGTGTAAGGAAAATTCTTCTTGTTTCATTTTGTTCGTTAATCTTGAACATTGAAAGGTTTACTGACGTCTCTTTTGGCAAGTTTTGCTTTTTTATTGTACCATATACATGACCTCAATCTTAAGTTGGCAGCTTTTAACAATTTTGTAAAGGCATCAAAACCGTTCCGTTCTTTTGCAGAATCGAGTAAAATTTTGTGTAGTTTAAGGGTTTTCTCGATGTGTTGGCAATTGATAGTTAGTGCATAAAATAGCTTACAGACAAGACTAGCAAGATGAAAGAAATGGAGATGAATGTACAGAAACAGTGGCCATACGATAGATTGCACATATATTTTAATCCTCCCTCTCGCCAGGGACGCGTCCCGGGATAGTTATGAGGAATGAGTTCTGATACTCAACAGGTGTTTCGGCGTACAGATGAGACTTTCGACATCCCTTAAGATGTGATCTACATCTATTTTCGGTGCCCGTTGGAAAAATAGCTAGACCCCTGCGTACTTTGGAACTTCATTAAGGTCTGAATCAAAGAAAACCAGCAGTGATTAATCTATTTCAACTATGAAGTTTGTGAAAGCATACTCTCACGGCAATCTACATGTAATGCCATCAAATTATGGCTGAGGTGAAATCGAATATGATTTTATATCCAAATCAAAATGAAACCACAAATCGTCAGATTTTGTGTGCCCCTTGTAGAACATAGGTCATACCATTGACTAATGTAAATGTGTAGTCTTCTTCTTCTTCTCGTGTCACCACTGGCACTTGTGTAGTGTGAAGCATATTCGTTATCATATATATGGCCTCCGTCGGTCAGTATTGGCATGGTAAAATCATAATTCACAACAGCCCTACAGCATCGACTATGGCTAAACAGCCCTATACGAGAATGTCAGTCTCTGCCACAAAAATCACATCTGTAAGCTGAGTCAGTTCTGTTGCAAATCTCTTTTCTGCGGATCCGCTTTTCTTCTGCGCTGTGCATCAGTCTAGCTTCTCCTGATTTAAGCTGTCTGGACAGTGCGCATCTCCACCTGGAACGGTCACTTGCAAGGTCCTCCCAGTGCTCCGTATCAATATCTAGAGCCTTCAAGACCCTCTTGCAGACATCTTTGAAGCGCAGCTGTGACCTCCCGGTACGTCTCTTTCCTGAGGTCGGTTCTCCGTAGAGCAGGTCTTTGGGATATCAGCAGTGCTTAATGAAATAAGAACTCACATGGTAAACTAAAAGAAAGTGATAACATAAAAGACAATATACGTTTTAGCAAACAGCAACAAAACAAAAACAGTTCTTCAATTATTTATAGTTTTCAGCCATGAGAATCATGGAAAGCTATAGAATGTATAGCTAAGCAGAAGATGTCTCTAGATGATGTACCTAAAGTCGTTTTTCCCAAGTGTCCCAATATCCGACAGGTGTGGTAACACCATAACATGGGATACATACAACAAGTATAAGCATGACAAAATTGCTATCTTTACACCCTTTCAGTGCATTTATTTCAAAAGAGAGGTCCCAAGGGAAGTGGACTGCAAATCATCAGGTTGAGCGTCCTAATTAAATCAATCTGACCAAATGTCATCAGAAGCGTGCTATCATACAAGTGCAGAAACAGTGCGCACACGATAGATTGCACGGACGTGTCCCAGATTGGTCTTGAGAAATGAGATCTCTTAAAACAACAGCTGTTTCGGCCTACAGATGATTATTGTCATCCCTTGGGGTGTGACCTACATCTATTTCCTTCCGCTCCCGCTAGCAAGGTATCTATCCACTTTAATTTGGGTCAGCGCCAAAGAAAGTCAAAATGATAAATCACTTGTAATTGTGTACCTGATGGAACGGTACTCTCACGGTAACCTGATACCACATAGAAACACCTTAGTATGCAAGAAGATATGTATTTATTCTTAGAAATCAAAAATGATTTATGAACCGATTAAAGATAATTGTAATTGGCCATACAAAGCCAAGTTTGCGTCCTGTAGTACCTTTCGTTAGCATACATGCCGTGAGTGCCTCACATACCAAGAATTGATGTGCAAATGTCACTTTTTCCAACAGAAGCACAAAGAACTAGTTCCATAGATGCTGGTAATGTTTTGTGTTCCGAAGAATCCACAATCCGACATGATTCGTAACAGCGAATTAATCCTATCCTTACCAGATCATATCATGGCTTGCAACAAGTATGATAAAGACAAAATATTTCTAGATTTTCTTTACGCTCTTAAAGCTGGCGTAAAACCGTTTCATAAGTGAGGTCCCGAGGGAAGCGGACTGCACAGCATCAGGTCGAGCATCTTAATGAAATAAATCTGACCAAATTTCATCAGGACCCTGCTATCATACTTTAGACTACGTGCTTAATGCTATTATCTCTTTCGACAATGTTCATAATGGTTTTTAAAGGGACTTTCTGTAAGTGACAGAATCACATTTAGGTCCAACTAATTTCATTTCTGATTGACCCCAATATTGTTGGGATCTATGATGTATAGACGTCAGAGGGAATACTGTAGACGCAGAAATGTTTGCGGTGGTTTTATGTTCGCGGTTTTCGCGGTAAACTTTCAGCGCGAACTAAACACCACCGCGAAACTTTTTGGCCCCCTTATTACTGTAGCACTTCTATTGTTTCAAACGTGAACGTAAAACTACCGCGAACACTGCATTTTCTGCTTACCGCGAAATAAAAACCACGCGAACTTAAATGCATATACAGTATTTAAGAGTGATGTTTTCTTGCTGCTGTTTCTGCTTTTGACAAGTAGGATTACTTTGCTGGTACCAAAGAGAAAGTTGTATGTCAGAAAATCGATTGCAAAAATATTATAACGTATCCGCGTGTTTATATTATCAGCTCACCGCTTTACAAAGTCCTTGGGACGTCCAGATCTACAGCAAATATGCAAGGTGCTGTCATTATCCTGATCCTGATAGAGTGGAGTTAGAAAAGCCGTGAAATATGGCCTTCCTATCTTTAAGCTCAAAGAATAAGATATGAATCTACGGGATATTGCTGCAGCTACATCATGAAACATATTATCAAAGGCTCACCTATTGGTGCTTATTTGATTTGAATTGCGGGAGTAATCAACCATATGACATAATTTGCATTAATTTTGCGCCAATAACAGATATTATTTCTTTAACCCTTTAACACTGAAACCATAAAAAGTGTTGTTATGTTATATAACAAGATCAATATCATACCAATCAATGTATATTTTTACAGCTTTTCACCTGCATTTTCCCATTTTACCTGCGTCGACACATTTTGTGACTGTTCCAAAGCTACTGTAAGACCGATAGTGAAAAAGACAGTTTGCCGTCAGCCCCTATCAAAATCCCAGCAGGGGAAAATAAACACCTTCCTGTTTCCGAGATATTCTTGTCATCTTTATTACGCCCCATAGATATAACCGTAGATCTCAATTTTCTCATAATGGGGATGCAGCGTTTATAGGCTGTCTTAAAAGGCTGAGACACTCACCCGAAGGAAGATTTCAGACTTCAGCCCATTGACCAAAAGTACCCATCGCTGCAAAAGACTCAGTAGGACGTGCTGGACAGCTTCAATGGTCCGCTAATGTTTCAATGTTTCAAAGAAGCCGAGTATGTGAGCAGCATTTCCTACCGTTGCCGTGTGAATATCATTCATTCTTTCGCAAGCGGTGCTCAAATGACCGTTGAAGACGTAATTTCCCGTTCCTGAGTATCTCTGGATGGTTGGTTGTTGGCTAGATGGTTGGTTTGTTGGTTGGTTAGTTTGTTGGCTGGCTAGATGGTTGGTTGGTTGGTTGGTTGGTTGGTTGGCTAGATGGTTGGTTGGTTGGTTGGTTGGTTGGTTGGTTGGTTGGTTGGTTGGTTGGCTAGCCGACTGGCTACCTGGCTGGATGGCTACCTGGCTGGATGGCTACCTGGCTGGCTGGCTACCTGGCTGGCTGGCTACCTGGCTGGATGGCTACCTGGCTGGATGGCTACCTGGCTGGATGGCTACCTGGCTGATCGGCAGCTTCGTTATTTGGTCGTAGAACAGTATAACGCACGTAGATGATTTAGATGATCGTGTACAATTTGTCTAACATTTTATCTTAATTTGTATCATATCAGTGTAAATATCATTCTATTATTTTAGAGAGATTACATTCTATTAGATCATGTCTGTCCTATGTTATATCGTCGTGGATTCATAATCATTTCCAAGATCACCAATCAGGTTGGTAGAAAACCGAGATAAATCACTAATCTGCCGTTTCCGCTGGACTTAAGTAGTGCGCGCATATAAAACCAGATGATACCGGGATGATAGAGTCAGTTATGAATTATTTACGCCTAATCGATGTTTCCAGCGGTGGGGTTACATGGATCTTCACTTCAGTATAGCATTCAAATCGCCGGGGGGTGCTGTTATCATGGCCACTGATATTACATAGATAGAATGTATTACGATTATTGTCAGTTTAAAAGAAGACGTATTTCTTACAGTTCCGAAGTTTTCTATAAATAAGCTATATTCCTGTTACAAGTTGGTTGGGGTAAAACTTACCAACATAGCATAATTGAACCATTGGGAGAGTTGATCTTTGTTTATTTTGGCACCGCGTGAAATAAGCTAGATGAAGATTGCATTTTGTTCTTTCATTCCGCAGAAATAAAAGGTCTGGAACTAAAGTCTGATTACATCATTTTTCTTTGACAGGCCACTGGTATGGGAAGAGGGACCCCACATACACCTCCGGAAAACCACTCTCTGAGGGCGGCATCATAGGAAACCCCGATGATGCAGAAAGGCTCATCACCAAACTACTACAGCTTGCACAGAATTCAGTGACGTCAGAGGAACCGGTGCAACATGTACCGATGGCGTTACCACCAAGGTCGGTGACGTCAGCACAGCGGTACCCCTACAGTGATGACGAGATCAACCAACATGGCCGGGACCTATCTGCTATCGTTGAAGGTCTTTTGCAGTCTGAGTCGCCGTTTTGGAGAGCAGTGGTAGGATTTTTGTGAAAGACACTGCATATTACTAGCAATAAAAATACAATTTATTACCTATAAAACTGGAACCTATACATTCCAAAATGAAATAGGCATTGAGCCCGCCGGCAAAGATAGACAGTTAAGACGGCGTATGGCAACCTAGCTGTCATTCAAAAATTTTATGTAATTGCTAATTGCTTGTGTGTCATCCACACAAATCATGAAAGAAGCCTTTGGGACCTGTATATCCGGCCTGAAGCGCAAACAAGATTTAATGGTTTTGATTTCGATAATTGTGAATGACATTTACAGTTTCAAAACTAGTCTGTTGGCAAAGTAAATGTATTGGCTGATGACTGCACACGCAGCATATCCTTTGGCTAATCTTATAGCAACATAGAAAGCACAGTTTACATCTACATGTATTAGCTGAACTTCAGTATAGCAAATCATACTTGGAGGTTGATATGATACGGTCCAGTTCCATATTACCTAGATTGGTTGCTGATGACGTTATCCCCTTAAGGATTGGGTATAATTTCAGGATTGTGATGACCACAGTAACCATTCAAAGATGATGACCATCATTATACACAACTCTCTCCAGTTCCATTCCAAGCTGAATCTCGGCTTCTTGCAAAATGTTCAAACGTTTATCTCTAAGACATGAATTGTCACCTCATTTCCTTTCCCCCCTTTTATCCCACATGATACTCGAGCAAAAACACTCATCCCTGACAATTCTGTTGCATGACAAAGTACCCCACACTTAACACTTCTGTAGTCCCGAGACAAATTAAGTCCAATTATTCTGGAATCATAAGAAGATACTTACACACACAAAGGGATAATTGTGACCATTACTGTTAGTTGAAGGCAGATCCTGCTGGGCATTGACCGAGAGGTCATCGATGGCACTTCCCGTAATTGGCAGGATTTCATCTAAGCTACGGAACGCCAGCAGGAAATCCCCTTAATTTATCTACTTCTCTGTTTGGCACGAAGGCAGATACCTTCAAAGGGCTCTGTCCAAATGATGTAGCCTATGAGTCATGGTCGAAATGGTGCAGTCAATAGTAATCACGGTTTTGACGGAGTCTCAATTTCTTTACGAATAATGATCAAAGAGGGAAGAGTATCTCATTTGTGCTAAAGAGCGTATATGTAGCTTGTTAGCGTTATACGGTTTCTGTACACGCCAACTCCGATCATCAAAGGGAAAACTTCTGACAAGAAAGTGTTTTATTCAAGGTGGGGATTCTCTTGAGATGCAGATGAGAAAAGTTGCAGTTACGATAGTGAAGTCGTCAAGGGCTGTCATTTGTCAGTTGAGCTCACAACTCTTTCTTTTGAAAGGAAATTCTCTACCTTTACACCAACAATGAAGAAGTTCCACCATTGTGAAACTCCGGAACTCTCTACCGATTCCTCATGTTGAGAGGATCATAATAACCATTAGATGTCCCCCTGGCACCGAGGAAAAACACTTAACCACTTGGCACTTTTAGAAAAAGCTGAAAGTGGAGATGCGGGAATCGTCGAACGATCACTTGAGTGTCATCACACCACTTACGGAGGAATTCTCGCTCGTCCTTAGAATGGAGGTTAAGTGATCCTGTGTGTATACTTATGGGCTACATGACAGATTTTAATCTTCTTTAATGGCCATTGAAAAACATTCTTGTAGCCACTTTGAAAAAGCAGCGATTATTGTAACAGGGTTGCCGATGTATATGTTACTTTTTACATGAAGGTTATGCCATACCATTTTGCAGAACACAATATAAGATGCTCTGTGCCTCGTGCCAAATCTGATAGCCATGTATGTGACAACATGGCACCCGTGTACATGTACATTAGATGAACAGTGCCAAAAAGACTATTACGAACTATCAAAGGCATCTATCGCCCTATAATTGTGCAACGTAATAGACATAAAGATATCTATGTTCGAAACAAGACTGAACACCATCATGATAACACATGCTTTCTTGACATTGATTATTGAAAACTGACAGTTTTTTTTGCTTGTATAGACGTATACACTGCATACATCGATTGTTTGAGCTTATGAATTTCCATTATAATTAGCAATAGCCTCATCTGGTTGCCTCTAATGTTTATTAAAGATAGTCATCATGTCACAAATATCACCTCGCAGACAGCTTACCAACACTTAGGCTAGGCTTAGAAAATATTTCTGAATCATCATTCAACAGACACAAGGGACGTTACAGAATTTAAATACATTTGCTGGTGACACATGCACGCAAAGTCACGTGATCGCAGTGATGGGTCATTCATCACGATGAAGGTAGAGACAGTCAAGCATGTCAGATAAGTCCTACTTCAATGAAGTACAAAAATTGTAGAAATGAAAAAATGAGTTAAATATTTGTGCTACATATACTTCAGGTTTGCTATGTTAGTTTAGCGATTACGGGGACTTTTTATAGATATGTATTGGTGTTGAATTTTTCTTTTTATTTGAGTTGAATGTGTGACAGTTGTGTGCCGATTTGTTAAAGATAGAGAAAACGCTAAAGACCCCAAAAACACCCCTCCCAATGAAATGGTACGGCTATCCTGCGACGTCACAAAACCAAGATGGCGGCCAGCACACATGCCAACGGATCCAACAAAGGTTTTGCTACGCAAACCTGTAAATATGTTCTTCTTGTTATTCCAGGCGGAAGAATTGATGAAGCAATCCCTGCTGCTGGACGGAACTCGGCAGGGCACCGCGAAGAGGAGCTTCGCTTCGGCAGCAAGATGGCGACGGTCAGCCGCCCGCGCTGAGGGTCCCTACCAGGAGCCGATGTTTTTCAAATAGGATAACTGATTACTTCAGGTGGTCAGGGTCTTAGAATGATTGCTAGAGAAGAGTGTCATTACGCTTTGCTGTAACTAGAAAGTATTATACTGAAGAGTGAAAACAGGAGCTTACAATAGTCAGATGATCCATAGCCTAGACTCGAAGAGTAGCTTGAGGATATGGACTTATCATGTTAGAAGGATGATACGATTATAATGGTTATATCCGATTTGCTTCATATAAGTATAATCCTGGTATTAAGAGGGTTAAGAGGAGACACATTGTACCTATAAGTACATGTTCATTGATGGACCAAAGTTCAAACTACGAAAGTTTTGAAAATACTAGTCTAAGTGTCTTCCTGATAGTGATTCCTTCAAAGTGCTTATGGTCAATGGTGCCTAAACGCAGTTTTGTTTCTGAGTATACTGCAAAATAGACTTAACGTTGGTTCTGAATATTTGGGTTATGTCAATTTTTTAAAGAAAGCAATGACAGAGCATAAGATTGCCTGATGCAAATTTATCTTACAATAGGATGAAAATCAAAAGATGAAGTTAACAATATATGAATTTAGAGAGGATAAGCATGTTTGAATAGAAAATTGCTATTTGGTCGAGAACAACTACATGTGGTCCAACAAGGACATTTCTTCAGCTTACTGCAAATATTGCATGTCTTTGTGTTAAACTACTGTTGTAAACGTCATTGCTATCCTTATAAATGATGCAATTGTTAGTTGTGATGTATACGTGAAATCGGGGAATAATCAGCAAGGAAAGACTCCACATTAAAAATATGTAGTCCTGATATTTCAAATGATTACCTGAGCGTCTTTTGTTTCAGCATGTACATGCATGTCTGAAAAGTTAGTAAGGCCCAAACTGTGGTTGATCTGATCAACTGTGAAAAAAAATATTCTTATCAAGAAAACAATGCTTGGGTTTGGCGAACGGTTTATCAAAGGGTTTTAGCCAGAAGCGCATTGGCTGGTTCAAGGCCATTTCATTATATGACACGAATGTTGTACTATTACATGTCGATAGGGGACGCTTTCACTCAGACTAGACCGCCAAAAACACACTGTCAGCCATTAACCGAAGCTCCCAAGTACAACTGCACTCGCTGACGTACTGACTCGAAACAGCAACAAAAACACCAGCAACAACAACAACGACAAACAAATATACATGATACTGCGCAGCACATTTTAGTGTTTGACGACTAAACAATAATTTTATTTTTCCGGTTTCTCGCATGATGGCGCATAGCTGTTTAGCTTACATATTCTGCCAATATGCTGAGTAAAGTTCATGATCGACATTGTATAAATAATCTTCTCTCCTTTGGTTAACACGGCGACTTCCCAAATGATCACAAAATCTTCAAATTTCTTTGTACTTTCAACAATTCTGTATTTCCGTATATGCTGGGTGGGTATTCTAATATCTATTCCAATATCAAGATCCAACATTCCAATGTCTGTTGACAAGATCCGACTTCAGGCTCAACAATATCTGTTAAGACTGTGACTTCTTCTGTGTAAATGCAGAGGTTTAAATGCTCGTAAAACCAAACTTATCTTCCATCTTCTAACACAAATTTTTGTACATACAACCTGAATTCCGTCTTTAAGTTAGTTGTGCCTTACAAATTAGACAAAATAGTCTTTAGTGTGACATCAGCCTTGATATTTGGTCGGTCTGAACAGTGTTATAATGTTCAGCTGCACGACTCATATGCGACTTTTGACCGGAAAGAGATTTGACAAGCAGACATACATTCGACAACCGGGGATCAGTATGAGTGACCCTTGACATGACTTAGTGACGTCACCATGGACGCCATATTGGATCCCTCTCAGCACTTCTTTTCTTCCTCATCGAAGCATGGCCCCTCAGTAGCCAACCGTCTCTCGCCATTTCTTCTGCCTACCGACATGTAAGTAAAATATCATAGTTAGAGATACAGTTTCCAAAAATAAGACATTAATAGAATTTGGGAATTGAAATTTTACAAAATAATACTATAGTTTCGTAGATTCGAGTACGCATGTGCAGTGTCAAAGGTGAAGGCCGATTGGCTTGTAAACAGTTCTCGTCTGGACATTGTCTCGATTTGCATAACATTATGCCCAGACGGGTTTTGTTTACGTCTTAGGAGCCTTCACCTTTGACACTGCACATGCGTACTCGAATCTACGAAAGGGCTTATCAAACACACACCACTCTTTTCCAATATGGCGACCCGGACTCCTCGAAGACACGCTTTGTCGTGTCGGGCACGTCGGGATAGTCGTCATCATATTTTGTGTACATCTGTGATGACGCCTTGGGCCTGCGGGACAACTCCGTCAACTTGTTGATCAGCTGTTGTAGGTCTGGGTGGCTGCGTAGTACGTCATCAATCTGTGCGTTGTTGACGTCAGACGGGTCCCTCTTGCCATACCAATGCCCTATGGATGGATGAATGAATAAATGATGGAGTGAATAGATGTATCTTATATATAGGTGTAATTCTTATGAATCTCGCCAGAGTGGTTTCTACTGTTTTCCCCGGCCCATCATCTAATTCAGACTCACATGCACGTACAGAGGTAACTGCGCTCTGGTAACTTTAAGGTAATGGTTGGATATACTTTTATCAAAACGCACAACATAACCTTGATGAGCAGATTATAGCTATCACTCGTTCGGTATTTTTTCTAGACCTAGATTTCCACTTTGTATCATATTTCTGTCTTTTTTTAAACGTGGGTAAATATTTGGACCCACCCAAATGTATTGTTCTTGCAATGATACTCAAACTTCAAACTTTGGTGAATGGAATTAATTGCCAATTAAAATATTGAGCTCTTCAAACTGCCACGGGTATAGAACTGGTAAGTCACTTATATCTACAGTTGTAGATCTTCTCGCACAATCCAGAGAATTTCTGTTAAGCCCCTTTACGCCTAGACCATATAATTGGCACCCTCTTAGGAGCACGCTTCTTAAAGTAAGACATCTGCGTCTTAACTTACAAAGGCAAACTATAAATTGGCTTTCCTGTGCCGTGTTTTTTAGTCCAACATTGAAACCTGGGACCCTTAAGTCTCATAGGTGCGTTGTGTTCAGATACCTTTGGGCAACCCTTAAGTGGTTAGTGTGTCGTGAACTGATAAGTCTTGGATATCAGTGGATCCCAAAAGGTGGGGAGTTCACCGAAATTTGTTCCGCAGGCGACGTCCGTGAGGAAAAGATAGGATAAAATCTATGTACTCGATATCCTGGTATTGAATGGTCAGTACGTTATAGTCTGTAGGTCGATCTATAAACACCATTGGTGCGCTTGTTGCAGTTGGTTGCCTTTAGTAATTTGATCACTTATAAAAGTGCATATCTACGCAGTGGGTGATCGATACTCTATTAGCTTTACAATTACAATGCTGTACCTGATTTAAACGCGCATATCGTAAACACATCAACCGTAAATAACCACAGCGTATTTAATTCGATGACAAATGACAGTATTCTACAAGGAACTAGTAATTGCTACGTTGCATTCAGACTAATGGTGTGAATTCGAGGATGCAGTGAAGTGGTTGTGCTTGCATTTACCGTTGAGCTGACAGAAAGCTTAAAGTATTAACATGCTGCATTATTGAAAAACAAAACAATACCGTTTGGATTTACCTACGCGACTAATACTTTTTACTCGTAGAACAAAGCAGCTACAGTGCTGTACCTCGCAATGTGTGTGAGGATGCTACACTGTTAGCATCATATGGTCTTCGCACTGGCAAATGAATTCTGTTCAGATGTATCCATTATAAATGATTTACAAATTTTTTGAACGCATTCATGTGTCTATTGAAAGGTATAAGTGAAATGCAGTTTTGTGACATCATCCCCAACGGACCAATTCAGATAAAACGTCCTGTAAGATATTATGATGTGTTTTAGTTTCAGTTCTATACAGCTGCAACATTGCCTGAGAAAACAACATTACTGTAGCACATGCGGGCATAAGCACTTCTCTGTGCGTGAGGCACAACAATATGTAAGTAAATGTAATCAAATCAACATTATCTTGAATACCAAGAAGACTCAATGGGAATGAAACATTGCGAAAAGGTAACATGACTGTGTTACGCAACACAGGAACACTCCGCCTCTTGAAATTGGTTTCAAATCTTTTATGATTTTTGTTTGATCCACTTAATTTAGACTGGAGGCATGCATCAGCCCATTAGTCGATTTGGGGCAATTTCGATATCGATCGATATGATGTAAACTTAACATCCATTGATATGTCAAGAGTGATAACAGATTATCACTTGAAGGACTATGGTGATAAAAACAGGAAATCGAAGACACCATACCTCCGTGAAATATTTCTTTGTAAATTTCTTGACAAAATATAAAACAGTCATGTCCACTTCACACATTACATGCTGCTCTCGTGTGGCGTCGTGTGGCGTCGTGTGGCGCAATCGGTAGGGTGTTTCGCCTACAACCGAGAGGTCCCGGGTTTGAAACCACCGATATGCCCCGATGTTGTGCCCTTGTGAAAGGCACTTAACACGACTTTCCTCACTTCACTCAGGTGTAAATGAGTACCTAGCTTCGGTTAGGGACGTCCCTCGGATAGGACGTTAAATGGAGGTCCCGTGTTTGAGGAGAGCCACACCTCGAGCACGTTAAAGAACCCACCGCACTTATCGAAAAGAGTAGGGGTCCTTCCCGGTGTGAGTGGTTCAAAACCTACAGTCCTATGGCCGCACATGGGTTCAGCATGTACATGCTGTACAGCATGTACATGCTGAACCCATGCTGCTCTCTCTGGCACTTCCTCGGTGCCCACATTCTCTTCCTGTCAGCTTGCCAAAGACATTTGAACGCTCAACCTTCACATCCTGCCAGTCTCCGGTTACGACTCAGCCCCAAAACAATTTTTGACCAGGAATAAATTTGAGAACTCACTGAAACAAACAAACAAACAAACAAACAAACAAACAAACAAACAGACCAAAAACAATACGGAGGTAAATATAATATGTAAAGAACAGAAAGTGTTTGGTTAACGGTAGTGAAAAGTCATTTTAATACTGAATCCGACAGTGACCATATAGTTCCCTAAAAGCCGATATTCTCAAGGATAATGTGAAAACGTTGTACTTGACCTGACCTTAGGACATTGACGTAACCTTGCGCTTTCAACACAAAGAACCTTCCTTTAAAGAGTAGGGTATGACTATAAAGCACTCATAACTGTTAGTAAGCATGGCTGAACTTTAGCACCATAAAGATTGTGGAGACTGCCACATGCATTGCGGCTAGCACATTTACAACTGCCAACCGAATACAAAAATAATATGAACTTGCAATTTTGCAAGTTGAAAATACCAGTGGATCCTGTAAGCGCATTCCCAGTTGCGTAGTTGCACCCCGCAAAATAGTGACAAAGCGACTGTTGCTAGAGGAGAAATTAGTCTCTGACTACTAAACAATAAAGGCTACATAGGTAAATCTGTATTTAGATGTTTGGTCTTATAATAATGCTATAAAAGTTGCTATGTAAGAATGTATTTACAGCAAAAGCAGTTACATACCGACTATATTATGCAAGTTTCAAATTGCAAGTAAAAAAGTATTTCGAGCCCTGTAATGTCAGCATTTTTTTCAGAAAGGTGCAGTGCGCCGAGGTACTGGACTCTCATATATGTGCTTTGGATCATGAGTGTACACCGTACAAGTTTGACGTCGATAATATCCATAAAGTATGGTAGCAGACGCCAATACGTATTACTATTGTACCGATACAAATTGCCCAGAGACACTCAAAGTTAGTCCAACTTCTATTATGCTGTCTACTGGGTGTTTTATCCGTAGTTTCAGACTCGCAGACTACCCCTTAAATGTACAGCCTTTTGACTAGTTGGGCAGCCATGGCTGAATGCCAACTGAACCAACAGGGTAAAAGAAACAAGTCCATCATAGCCAGAAAAACGTTGTTTTTGACACATCATTTCGGTACATTGAATTAAGATACATGTTTTCCCTCTTTCTCACGAAGCCATTCTGATTTCTCCAGAGTGAAGACTTTATTACAGGGAGGGTATACGGGTAATGAAGATTTTAGACATGTCTTGTCTGGCAGGATCCCATGATATTGCTTATTTGAGGTTGAGCTTTAAAAAAAGATGACCTTTTACTTTCTGGTCAACAACTCACATGCAGAGCATCTCCAATAAGATATGCCTCCAGCTGAGCTATCCGACTGTTATAAGGTGATATTTGTCCTGTTGCATTGTGCATTTCGTCTTCAAATGTAAGATAAAAGATAGCTATAAAAGGATCACAGTGCGCCTTGAAATGAGGAACAGCAAAATGTTTTCAATGAAGTTTGATGGCTTTATCAGTTTGTCTCATCCAATGGCAATAAGCATTCATAGTCCTCGCTGAAAGTTTAGCAAAACTTTTTTGCAGCATGAACGATAATCACATGATCATGAAACATGTCCGAGTACCAATGTGAGAAGCCTTCCTGAGATGCATGGGCCCAATTACCGCCCAATCTGCACATGGTGTGTACCGCGAGGTGATGCCAGGGGCAGCTCTCCTGAGACGAGCTTTAGAACATAACGAGCCTATTCTCAGCAGGAGAGACGCGTGCTCTTTACTAAAAGGTCATTTTGTGAGGGAAACTATGAATGAAAGACCTTTTGTCGCCAAAGTTAGCAATTTGCTATCATATACGCTCAGGCTTTAGGAAACGATCTTTGACAACGACATCCGTGGATGAAAGAAATGGTGAAATATGACCATATGAACGGTTTTGTGTTGGAGAAGGCTCGCACAAAGGATTGATTTGACAATGAAATATGCCGCATTTCCGTCAATGTGGAAATGATGTGACAAACGAATAAGCAAAAGGGCTAAGCTAATGGCGTTTCGTGACCCGAAATCACCCCTTTTCAGCGAGGGGTCCCTTTTTCTAATGGTCAGGTCATCACAATTCTTTCATCTTTAATAAAAGTAGTCTTCAAACGCCTCTATATATGACAGATACATGCAGTAGCAATCATAGGTAGTGTGAACCTAGCAGTACCATGACTGTGTAGGTGGCAACTAAAACACTTTCATCATCTCAATTCTACTCTGTGCTTCAATTTTTATTCAATAGCCCCATCTGGTCGTTAGTTTCTAGTTAGCTGCCTTTTGGTTCTATAGATTGCAATGGAGAATCTTCATTCCTTGTAACATCATTCCATTACTTCTGACCCTTTTTTCCGTATAGAGCTTTATATGTTTGGTTTTCTATATCACTTACAGTTCTTATTTTCTTCTCCCCCTTTCTCTATTACATCATGATAGAAAGATACCTCGGGATGTGCTATGATATATGGGTAACGTTAGAAATAAATCACTTAATTTAAAAGCTTCGAGTTTGTTTGGTGCCCTGTTTAATGACTTCAGATGCAGAATGGCTTTCACCCGATGGGAGACGCCCTGTCATTATGGATTGCCTTAAACCATTCTTTCTTTAATGGAAGAGGCCAGGACGTTAGAAGCATTTAGAAAGTCCAACTGTCTTCACGACAGGAAAAGAAGAATCTCTAATGTACGACGTTCTCATGATAATGAATCATTTTTTCCGAAGTATTAGCAGCCATTTACGACGACCTGTTAGAATGCAGCCAGTCAAGTGTGACGTTGTCATATGTTCAGTTGAGCTCTTTCTACATTTTTTAGAACCCCCAAAATATTTCGGTGAATTTTGTACATAAAGTCAATGTTTAAAAAAAGAAAGAGACAGATACAGGATGGTTGTTTCAATGTGCATTCATAATCACCACGGCAAGGAGCATAAATTATGTCAATTATTACTTTCATATTATTGATGTGAATGGAAAAGTTACACTGACAAAAAAGCTAACACACGCACATATGCATATACGTAATAGTTGGCACCAATACTTGTTCAACGCATTAAATCAAAGAATATGGCATATTACTAATGTAATTAGTATCATACCACATTAGTAATATTACTAATGTAATTAGCAGATGCTGTGAATATGCTTTACCAGTAGACTGGATCTAGAAAAGATTAACAAACTTATTGCAGCGATATGTCATTGTTACTTTCGCCCTTACTTTTATTTGTGATACCGTGCGTGGGTGTCAACAAAACCATCATTTTGAGTACGAGGGTTAGAAACATGTGTGGCGGTAATTATCAACATCGGCACACACTTCATAACAATATTACTCTAATACCTAGGGGGCTCAACTAAGGCCTAAGTAAGCATAAAGTTGCCACATAGACATACAGGTGAAGAAAATATGGATAAGACTTCGAAGATTTTTGTTAACTCCAGCTGTGCTTCACATCCCGATTGGAAGTGATATATGTGGAAAATGATATTTTGAAACATAGATTAAGAACTATCACTATTGTTATGATCAAGAGCATATGGTGTTGGTGTGAATGCATATTGAAGCGACAAAAAAGTGACACACGCGCACATGCCTAACATAGCAGTACCCATTATCGTGGGGTACCCAATATCGTCCACCGAGGTGCTTCGACACTACGTGAGCAAAAGTGGAGTAAAAAGTTACAGGCCATGCATTATTCTTGTTTAGAAGAGCTGATATATCTTTCCATGGGTTACACATTAGGCTCTGTCCGCGCATTTGTAAGATAAACGGCGTTTTTTGATAAATTGGAAAACGGCCTCGTTAGTTTATAAGTAACACCTGTACTTAAAAAGCGTTATCCTTTATTTTAGCAGACTATCAAGATGCCCATAAGTTCCTGTTGCAGACGTCAACGTTATAAAAAAAAACTACTCTCTTTACCGCGGGCTGTTTTTGCAAGATCGTAAAATTAAAGACTTAACGGAGGTACTCCATAGATACCATAGTGCTAATGGTTATAGGATTATCATAGACTTCCTCAATGTACTTTTTATAGTTCCGGATCATCCAGATGCGGTTTTAACACTCCTGCAAATGGAACGTTGATAGCGTTAAACGACTGATACTCTCATTCGCGGAGTATCTCAACGGTGTTCAACGAGTAACGAAAAGAGGTGGTTTATGGACAACAGGAGTATTACTGGAGTTAACATTCGTGATGGGTGTAATATAGGTATCATCTATGGTTTATTGCATGATGTCAGCGGGCGTAAAACGTATTGCGAAGCGATCGTCAGTGGCAATTTTCAGATGGACTGACGCCCACTGCATCAGACAGCTCGTTCCATTAGGCCAGTACTCGGGGGAAATCGCCCCATGACATTTAAGATCTTCACGTAGTCGAGATGCCAAGCCACGTACCCGTCATTCCGCATCGCGAAGCTTTTTGCCTGATTTTTGGTACTGATAACCTTTGCTAATTGAGATCGCCGCTGCTGTATCCTGTGCTGCCCTTTGTCTTGTGACATCATTAGTATCGCCCACATGAGCTGTCAAGACGGTTAACTTGGACATCGCACTTGTTCTGTAGCAGGGTTGAAGAGTGTTATACAACACGAAGGAAAGTGGGCTCATTCCTTGACAAAGATTGGCACAGTCGAAACAAATTGGGGTAAATAAACATTGGTTCTTCTACCAACAAAGATGAAGTTTCGAGCTGAACATCATACTTGTTTTGTAGCAGGATTGAAAAGTGTTATGCAATACACTTATGGAAAGTGAGCTCATGCCTTGACAAAGACTCAGGTACAGTGGAAAATTTGGGTAAATTGTTCTTTTCCTTTGTGTTTACGTTGGGAACCATGGTTCTGCTACAAATTGAATTCTATCAACAAAGATGAACGTTTGGGCTAAGCAGCATACTTGTTGTCGACCATCCACTACAGGTTTCTGGTGTCTCTATCGTAACGATACGACACGAGATTGAAGACTATACCGAACGTTTTAGCCTGGGCCACGTAGAATGGCCTCAAAGTAGCCGTTATATGACCGGATATGATGTCGCTTGCCAGAGCAGATGGCGCCAATGGAAAGGTAATAAAAATAATTAGCCAGTCTGGATGCTTAGATGGAACCGACAGGAAATATTCCTTATTCATAAACTATCATGATACTGTCTTGCAGTAAATACGAAAGTATGATCTGGCTAATGAAACTTTTATTCAAAGGCTTCGTTCGTTAGATATCGCCTCTACTGTCTCATCTATATATCGGTCAAAGGTACGAAAAGCAATAGTGTTTTCTACTCTATGAAAAGAATGTGCCAATCGCACAACCTGATTCTTTATACGTTGAAAAATACGTGCAACAAAATGTTGGCTGTCGTGTAAAACGGGTCGCAATTCGCTGAGGGATGATGAGATAATGACACCTTTGCGGCTGATTGACACCACAGTGGACACAGGCATTTCTGTTCCGACAAACCACTTATTTCAGGATTACCGGTTAAGTACTCGCTAAAACGTGTTATGGCGACCGGTGTGCACCAGTGCGTCATTTTCGTCCCAAATGAGTCCTACGAACGGTAAAATGTTACCCTAAGGAGCAGCAAAACATGCTTTTTTTAATAGAATGAATGAGAACCCAATTTTCTTGTTTGAAATGCACCGACAACGGTTTCAGAATACTGCCTCACTGAGGCTGATGTGTTTTAATAGAACTGGGTGAGGTCGCTAGAAATGCCCTAATTTTTACAAAAACGTAATTCCGTACTACAAGCAAGCATTGCAGTGAAATACACCAAATTGGTAAGACTGGAAGTTGTATTGATTGTAAACAACAATGTACCTGTACCCGGGTACCAATAAAAAGAGATATTTTTGCTTTATGGAGACTTGCTTCCTTCAAGTACGCTTTGACTTTACCTGCTAATTCACGTTAAAGGAAAAAAACCTCCGATGATGCAAGGAAATACACAACATATCAGATAAGTAAGTGACCGATGTGCATGAGAAAATCATACATGAAAAATGTTTTCACTTTGAAAAATGTATATATCATGTGCCTTTACGATGTAGCCAGAAGAGATGCCGCTGTAAATGGTATGTATGCATCTAGCATAAACATATGCACTTAATGTTAACCGGAGAGCATTTGGCTTTCTGCTGGATCATGTTTAGATGTATTTGAAGAAAGATCCTTTCCACGCAAACATTTCGTTCTTTGCTACGACTCAAAATAATAATGCAAATAGCCAAGGTAGTGCATGATTTTCCCTTCCAGTTATCGTCCTGTGGTTAGCCTAACCAGTGACCTGGAGAGTCTAACGCTGCAGTCTTTCTTCTAGCATTGCCATATAATAAACAACAAATATCGTATATAGCATTGGGCATTTTTCATCAATGAAACACATCTCGAATTCTCAACAAATACAACTTCACTTCTTCGCTGTCTTACATTTGAAAATGGTACGTTGAAATGAAATCCACCCACCGTATTGCCAGTGCTCTTGCCCCTTGTCAGCCCTTGATGGGGCCAGCAGGCCCGCCACGAAGAGGACGAACGCCACGCACCACAAAGACTTCATCTCCGACTGCCGGGATCCTCCTGAGTTTGTGAGCACCGGTCTCACAACACGAGCTTTTATCCGCACTCGGATCACGAGTCGGACCTCGATGATGAGTTAGTCGGAAGCCTCGAAGTTTGCAACGTTATAAACTCGTTTGCAAAACTCGTGTTAAAAAACTGTTGTCCGCCCACGTAGGTTAGCCATTGACGTTTTTTGGCCACGCCTTTTGTGTAATTTGGGGGAGGAGCCATCAAACGTCACGTCACATTTGCGCAGGGACGCAGTGATGACGCGCGACTAGTACACTTCCTCCGGAAAGGCACTGATATAATCTATGTATCTTAATTGACAATTTACAACGTATTACGCTGTCCACAAGAGAGCTGTTGTTTGAAGATTAAAGAATTTTCATTTGATTATCAACAATTAAGACAAAAAAATTCGCAACAGTTTGCAAAGTACGAAAGGCACTTTAGGAATATAATCATCACAACTACCACCCTGCTGCTAGTATAGTACTCACTAAGACAAACAAATTTGAAAAGATTGTTCGAAGTAGACTGAGGGTAATTCTCTAAGTTGTCCTTTTATACTATTTCACGATGGTTAGGACATGTTACTTACACAAACACGCACCCACACACAGAAATACAGACACAAACTCGCATAAACACACAGACACACATAAACACACACACACACACACACACACACACACACACACACACACACAAGCAAACACACAAGCAAACACACACGCACACACACACACACAAGCAAACACACGCACACACAAGCAAGCACATAGACATACAGACACGTGCACAAGACAAACACATACACACACGCACACGCACACAGATACTTGACATATCATTCATGTATCATTCTATGTTCCGGGGAATCTACTTTTTTTCCATTTAACATATTGCGTTGTGTCACTAGTTTTACACGATAATTTACCTTTTACACAATAATGACGACCATTCAAGACAGATGTTGATGTCAACATTTAAGGATTAAGAGCCGTGTAGAAATGATAAAAATTAATAAATGTTTCCCTCGCCTTCTGACACTAACCATTATTAACATGATTAGGCAGGGTTAGACGTGATTGGAAGGCGGCATGATAAAAGGAAGTTGTCCTCGTTATTAGATTATCTGTTGCGATAAATGGTGGAACCTTAATGGTGCTCTCCAAATATGTAAGCATTGAAGTTGGCGATCATTAGTTGAGGTGTTCATCTCCCCTTGTTTCTGTCAAGGAAAGCCTGTTAGAAATTACAAGCTGTCGAAGAGACGTAACCGTAATTTTTCATCTTTAACACCAGTAGCAATATTAGTGCGGCGGTCAGTGACATTGCGTAGAAAATTTGTGGCTTGGATTGAACTCCCAAAAACTCGAAATTAGGTCTAGGACTTGTCTGAGCGTAAATCATAATGCCTACTGATTGGTTGCCTATCTGATTGTTTTAGAAACATTATTGACGGAGACTGTTCTCCACAATAGGACACATCGTGTTTCGTAGATTTTCAAAAATCGGCTTATGTGTTGATGTGAAAATAGCTTTGGAATGGGAAGCGATGACTAACTACGCTGTGATATGGACCTCAGATAAGATCAGATAAGAGACAAAGCTTAAAAGTGTCAGAGCTGCTGTGATGAGAATCCTACTCTATGACTCAGTGAGAGTGTTTGACGTTTACATAGTCCCTAGAGACCCCCTTAGATATGTCATATACAACATCGATCAGGACTGTTCAAAATATTCAAAACCTGTCAACAGTGCTTTGCCTTTGTGTGAAGATGTGTAATAACTTACTCAAACCATCTAAAAAGACTGTCAATCATTGGCCATTGAGAATTGCTGGCAAGGCAAAGGTCGAGGTTCTTCAGATATTCATATCATATGAACCCACTCACGGACAGAGGGGAGGAGTAACGCTAGAAATGATGGAAAACTATGGATAACAACCTCCTCACTTGAAGAAATGGAGAGGTACAGTCGTGTTGTTGTTGTTGTTTATTATGTTAACCCAGGAATACATATCGCCTGCAGGCGGCGTTTTTCAAAGATTCCTGGGGGGGTAGAGGTTTTGTTTTGAGAGAAAACGTTTGATCCTGCTCAAGCAACTTTTCACATCGATCGTCAAATGAAGTAGAATAGAATGGAATGGATGGAATGAAATTGAATAGAATAGAACAGCATAGAATAGAATAGGATGGAATGCAATAGAATAGGATGGAATGCAATAGAATAGGATGGAATGTAATAGACTAGAATAGAACAGAATAGAATAGAATAGGATGGAATGCAATAGAATAGGATAGAATAGGATAGAATAGGATAAGTTTGATGGTATTCTAAAGTTTACAACTCGCGTCTGACATGTGACATAACTCCGGATTTGCTGTAAGACCGTTATTTTGATTAGTCACGTCCTTTGAACGGTTTAATAGTTTTTACCGTGCCAACGCTTCTCATCCATTTTATGAAGACACCACAAATTAAAAACGCTCCACAGTTACAATGTCATGGATATGAATCGTAAATTAATCTGTAAAGGTCAACAATCACTGTTCAACTCCAACGAAGTGTAAAATTACACAGTTTTATTAACTTTATCTATGAGTACCTCAGTACCTCACTGTGTTTGACGGGACCAATATTTTATCTGGAATATATAGTTCACCGGGACATACACTCCAGCCAACCTGTCTAAAAGGTGAATATGTTTTATGCATGTTGAGTTAATTTCATAATCACAACAGACCATGACACATGTTGCACCAACCAAATTTATAAAATTTATATACATGTTTAGGTAATTCGTAGTTAGAAGTGTTTTTATGTCATAGAGCAGTCTTTTAAATAAGTGAAGTCTTGAGAATAAAATACTTGTGAGGATATAGATTAAAAACAAAGTTGTTTACTTCTATATATATTCAGGGTACCCCGTCGTTTCAATACTCACTCGCTACAGGTGGCTTCGCTACATAGGTTTTTAGAAGTCATTTTGGGCGTCACGTAATGCATTATAAACAAATTGACTTGAAAATTACATATTAAATGTAGTTTTATGTACCAAAAATACTACTACCGAATACATCTCTTATGTATTTATATTTTTTTCTTCACATATCTATCGATATAATCTCACATTATGTCTACATTGATATGCAAATTCAAATCCTGATTTCTACTTGATTTCATTCCAATATGTTTTGTTATTTGTACATTATTCTAATGCATTTATTTGGTTATATGATATTATGTTTATGTTATCTAGTTTGTCTAGTTTTATATCAGTTTGTAGTTCGCACATTGTTTTTGTTACTTCTTGCAACCTTGTTTTGCTATTTTGTAACCTTGTTTGAATTTTATGTAAACAAATTTGTTTCTGGTTTCCCCCCAGGGCTCTTTGAAAACCGCCTGCTGGCGAAAAGATTTCCCTGGTGAAATAAAAATACATAAACAAGCAAACATAAGGATTCATACTCATTGGAAAGTTATTTCAGTACCAAGGGTACCTGCAATTAATTTAACAGTGTACGGAGCAGACAGTTTGAGGTTGTGTCCCATTCATCCTCCAGGTCTTCTCTACCTTTCGTGCTCAGTAGCACTGCACGAAATGGCCTCGGATCCCGGCAGATACGTACAGGGATTTTTCTGTACTTTTGGCGGATACTAGCGGATACTGACGGATACAGGCGGATCCAACGTAACTAACGGATCCGACTTAATCCGCATGTACGGGCTTTGGAATATTTCCGGAAGAATCCCTGTACGTATCCGCCGGGATCCGAGGCCATTTCGTGCTCAGTAGTCATAAACCAACTTGCTGCCATCGACCTGTACTTTATTACCCCTCTATCCTGTTGATATGAGAAATCGATAATGCATAAATGATGACTATGTGACGTCAGATCACCAGACGGGACGTTGCAAGGCGCCATATGGTCGTCTAGCTGATGGATTCGGAATGGCAATGACAGATGAACGCTTAAACTATTAGAATTAGCGATATCAATTCCTTATGAAATTGCATGCCCACTTTCACTACTTTCTGACCCATTTATAGTTTCAAGAAAGTAAGGCAAGCATGTGAAATTTGCCGTTTTTTTACGTTCAAAGCTTGATTCATTCTGAATAACTTCGTTGATGAAATAAATGCGGTACATGGGACCAATGGTGAGCCCACAATCGAAAGTCTAAACCATCACGATGTTGTTAGAAGCTTTCCGTACGTAAGACATCAAACGTCGGCGTAGCCGTCTCGTCGAAATTAATATTGCCCTGACAAATCTCGTACCCAGTGTCTCCAGTCACCGTATCAGTCGTTCCCCGTTTCTTATCGTCTGCAGAAAGCTTCTTTCCACCGGGACCAGTTGTCATGATTCTCGGGTCGTACGAATAATGACATGGAAATTAAGAGGGTTTCTGACGATAGCGCGTTCGGGACATCTTTAACTAGATAGAAGACAGCGCGAACATCATTCACATCACTTTTCGACAGGCTGAAAACTTTAAATACGTTATTCTCCTGCTCTGCAGGAAATTACCAAGCACAATCACTTCCAATGCTTAAATTACGCTAGGAAAGCGGAGGTTGAAATTATATTAGGAATTTACGGATACCTTGCTCTGTCTAATGAACGTGAAAAATATAAACAATAACATAACAATATGAACCATGTTATATGAAATACTGTTATGAAGACTCAAAAAAAGTTAGAAATCTTTGTGAAAAAAGAATGTCATTGAATAAAACTTCACTGGAGCAAAAGCCACTGCCTTCATTTGGTAAAACAGAATTGGCTCGACCCGTAACGTCAATTGGATAGAGCCATTATATTCCTTTAATTTATGGCCTTTTTTTATCGGTATGTCAAATCTCGTGGCACTAGATGACAGGATTCCATATACTCTACCATTGGCTCAATATATCAAGTTTTAAAAACGTTATAAATCTAGTGCTTATGTCATGGAGATCAGCCATCGTAGATAGGAGAGTGCGTAGGTGGCAAATGTCATTTTGAATTACCGACTTTCTTTGAAATCTGGTAACATAGCCATTTATTTTGACAATTTCTGTCAACATTTGCCATTTAAAGTGCTTAGTGGATTTAAAATTGAGTTTAAAGAAGATATATGACATTTCGTAACGTCATACAAGCTTCAAAGTGACACAAACAGAATACATGTTAGTTGTCCCGACCGTGGAAGTCATAAGCAGCGGTGTCAGTCAAAAATAGGGTGGATTATGTACCAATGACTATCAAATCTAAGACTCAGAATCTATTGGCTTAAAGAACCATGTCAATCATGAATACCATAATAATTATGTTATGCGTCACTGATCGAGTGCCCATAGTAACGCATTAATAACTATAACATGAATCATCATACATAGGTTCTTGGAAGCTTGACCACCATAAATCTAATTTTCGGTACAGATTTTGAATAATGCTTTTCTGTGTCATATTATGATACCTATAGAATTAAGAAGCTTTGGTACAGTTCAATACAGATAATACAAATAAATCTTCGTTATTCTTTTTCTTTTTATACATTTATCTTATTTCCATTCTTTTACAACTTCCAGAAGTCGATCAATTCATTTTCTACCTTCTCCGAGAGAAGGTTATATTTCCGGAAACGCCAGCTGTGTGCTGTCAAGACAATAACTCGAGAAACATTTGATGGATCTTCTTGATTTTTAGTAGGTAAGTAGCGGTTGTGAAAACGAAGGTCAAGTTCGAAAATGTTTCACCTGGTTTTAGTAATGGATTAGGCTGAATGGCGGGAAGGATCCCTACTCTTTTCGATAAGTGCGGTGAGTTCTTCAACGTGCTCGAGGTGTGGCTCTCCTAAAAAACGGGACCTCCTATCCGAGGGACGTAAATATAAAATATAGAATATCTTAATAGAAACGGGATGTGAGAAATCAAGGTTTCCTATACATAGAAAGGGACGGATGTCATTAGTTATTCCTTAATTTCACGAAGACCTCACACACATGAATATCAAGCTAAAGATTCAGCGTCCGTCAGATGCATCCAAACGATTTCATCAATGGCATGAAAAGCACGCACCGCATCCAAATGAAGCAGGCAGTTCTGGGATGTGATATTTTACAGAAGGTTTTCGTGACGTTAGTTGCAGATAAGCAATCAAATTGTAACTGTTCCTGACAAGCCGTTACAAGTTTGTTATTCCCCTTGAAACATGATTCCTGGTACAAGGACAACAAAATGCCCCCCCCCCCCCAGACAAAGGCACAAATGCATGGGGATATATCGTAATGGACATAGAAAAATAACCTGTTCTTGTGATTTCATAATTCCTTTTAGGTACCATTTATCTTGATTGTCGATCTGATCACAATAACCGTTTTAATAGGCCCATAAATCTATGTAATCTAATTAAGTCTGTTTTATGAACTTAATAGGTTTACTTGTTATTTGCGAGGCATGCACTTCGCTGTGTTTATAATCAGTGTGATATCTACCATAGAAATATCACTTCTATTTATCCTGATATTCCGTATGTTATACTTAACCCTTACCTGCTTGCTACTCTCGGCCTGGGCAAGAACAAAGTGTGAAAACCGACCGTCAAATCGACAAATTTCAGTCTTTTCAGTGATGGGGAAATCGCGAAAGGCTCCCAAAGGGGTTTGGATATTTTAAGCTTATTCCGCAAATGTCACCATTCCAAATCCAAAATAGTTTATTGAGAGCCGAAACAATGGGACATTAGGTCGTGAATAATATGTGTCCTTCGCATTCTACAAATAGCAGTAGTCGAGTGTACATAGGCCTGTCCCTGGTGCTAAAAGACCGTTACTACTGCCACTTTTTGAAGGGTCAGCACAACTAAATGTCAATTCTATCTGTGATCAAGACGATGTTGAACAAAGGCAATGGTGTTTTTCTCTGCTCGTCTATCGGTAGATATAATTTTCTTTCAGAATGCTCACTTGCGGTGCGATATAACTTTGGGCGCTGGGGGGAGCCACTTGACGTGATTGGCAGCTGCTGAGACCATACGGCTCCAGCGTGGTCAGTAGGGATGGATGATCGCAATGTTGATTGACCTGCAATTGAGGACTAGCCCACACCCCATATGTATTAACCATATGTTTATTACCTTCGCCAAGAAGGTTTTGTTTTCGATGCCGTTTGTACGTCTGTGTGTCAGGAAGCTGTGGATAGGTCCTTATGATATTTGATACGTGGGTAGGTAGGGGTCGGAAAATAATGATCAAGTTCGAAAATAAGCCTCCTAATGGATTTTATGGTACTGCAGTGATCTAGATAGTGTTCTGGCATGCTGTTGTCGCAGTTTTTTGGTACATAGCTAGGGACAGACACGCAGCAGTTCCTAGTAACAGTCTTTCAGCACAAGGGACAGGCACACAACAGTTCTTAGTAACAGTGTTTCAGCAAAGGGGACAGACACGCAGCAGTTCTTAGTAACAGTGTTTCAGCACCAGGGACAGGCACACAACAGTTCTTAGTAACAGTGTATCAGCACCAGGGACAGGCACGCAACAGTTCTTAGTAACAGTGTTTCAGCAAAGGGGACAGACACGCAGCAGTTCTTAGTAACAGTGTTTCAGCACCAGGGACAGGCACACAACAG
This sequence comes from Branchiostoma lanceolatum, assembly GCF_035083965.1. NCBI lineage: Eukaryota > Metazoa > Chordata > Leptocardii > Amphioxiformes > Branchiostomatidae > Branchiostoma > Branchiostoma lanceolatum. The sequence continues at coordinate 11,778,430 of NC_089740.1, forward strand.
TTCTTAGTAACAGTGTATCAGCACCAGGGACAGGCACGCAACAGTTCTTAGTAACAGTGTTTCAGCAAAGGGGACAGACACGCAGCAGTTCTTAGTAACAGTGTTTCAGCAAAGGGGACAGACACGCAGCAGTTCTTAGTAACAGTTTTTTAGCGCCAGGGACAGGCACAAAGTAGTTTAACTGAATGAACCAGAATGAAAGCCAGTTCAACACCGACGCTCGCGGGCCATCTCCTAATAAGTATTTATCAATTTGTGCCTCGTATGCATAAAACAACTCAAAATGTATAAACATGTATTGGTAAGGAAATAGACTTAAGGAATACATGTGTTAGTTCATCTTTCAGATCTGATTCAAGGTTTATTCAGAAGCTATATTGAGAGTGTTGCAAACTTATCTTAGGCGAAGCCATGAAATCAGAAAACAAATCGCTACTGCAGTAACTCTACTATCATTATGGTGGCGATTGTGGATCCCACTCTGCAGTTTGCTGCGAAGCCGTTAGGAGGAGCAGTAGCACCGTCCGTTTTTGATGACGGGGTGCATGCTGAACATATGCTGGGCGCACATGGCCAGGCAGCACAAGTAGCCATTGCCTGAAAAACACAAAACGACACAAGAATGATATTGCAGTTTGCATAAAGATAAAAAGTAGCATGTCCTTTCTTCCATATGATCTTATTATTTAAATGATCTTTAACGGTTTTGCACTCACGTGATCGTGACGTAGGTATTGGTCGCCATGTTGGATGGTTTAAATTAGAGGTTACTAGCTAGATTTGAATTTATACATGTAATTACAGTAAGCTGTTAACATGTTACCCACGTGTAAAAATATATCGGTCCGAATCTTACCTCCTATATCAACTATCTATATTTTTGTGGCTCTGACGTCACATGCAAATACTTCATAGATTGGGCTGACAAACTTTAAGCAATGAGTAGTTGTAGTAAGCTGAAACAATCTAAAAGGTGGGTCTTTTATAGTTGACTTCCTTTAGAATCAACCCATTCAGTCACATTTGGTGAGTGAAAAGCAGTGATGGTCTCTAACTGAATGAAACAAAGATCGACCGCTGTGGGAACTCACACGGTCGACGACGCTCCCTGATTGGGAAGTCTTCCAAGTCGTCCATCTCAGGATCGGGAGCGCCCTCATCTTCTCCAATCTGTAGAAAACAGCAGACAAAAGCGCCACCTTGCGATTTCTAGCAGAAGGTCAAACAGCATTCAAGTGCAACCAAAGCACAATATACAAATACTGTCTTTCTTTTAGTAGTATTTTCTGTACCATTACATTATTGATACATTTATTTGTTTTCAGTGTGTCTGCATGTTTGTGTTCTTTTGTGTTCGTAGTTCTTGGAATTGAGTGGGAAGATGTTGTCACTGCAAATGCCAGAGAATGACAGGAAATAGAGTTCAGAGGCTGAAGAATTAGCCGTTTACCAGATATCGCAGACATTCTAGGCCATGGTTTGAGAGACTACTAGCTAAGGGTTCTCTGAGAGGTAATGTTTGTGGTCCATCTGTATGTGTTTCTTGGAAAATCTCAGTTATATATTTTCCATATATGTCACATTCACCGTTGAGTGACAGTGATCAATATGCACAAATGTAATGTTTATATTACAAGACGTACGGGAAAGTCTAAGTATTTCACGGAGCCGTATGATCTTCGAACTCTTGTTGAGGCCATCTATAGGAAGAATATTTGATCATGTTTTAACGGGTTGATAAACTGATGATATCGTCCATTTCCCGCTTTTTCCTCGGTTTGTTTGATGTCGTACCACCTGGCCCATCCCTATAACCAACTCATTACTAACTCATTTCAGTTATTATCGTAACCTTATAGGCCTTATATTACCTTTTACGCCTCAGGGAAATTGAACTTTGTTCAATTACGTTGCGTTTTGAATTTTGCTGATGTAAATTGAATGGAAGTCCTTGAGGCCGAAAACAGGTTAGCGTTGACGTCTCTGTGGCCTTTCAAGATCCAAGAAACTCTCTTCACGACAAATTCACTAGCATGTGCCTCGGGGAAATTAGACATTAACACTTCATTCATTCACGCTGCGTTTTGAATTTTACTGTGATTGAATGGCTTCTAAGTCCTTGAGGCCGAAAACAAGTTAGCGTTGACGCCTTTCAAGATCCAAGAAACTCTCTTCACAACACGTTCACCTGCATGTGCCACATTCACGAAGCGGTGAAGAGACATCATTAGTGTAAAAGGCACTCCATGTCCGCTCTTCAGATGTAAGGGACAGCTGAGTCACTAATGTTGCTCTCCCTCGCCTTGTCAACAACTCTCTTAGTGCCTCCCACGCAAGTACAATTAGGTCGATCAAGAATCACATTTTTCTTCACATTACCTTAGACCATGTTGATCTGTTTATGGATGACATCCACGCGCAATTTTCGTCCGTTTTCAAAAGATATTCGGTCATACTGTAAATCATACAAAGCTGCTGCAAAATCAGAAAATATATACCGTAAATTGCGTACATTTTTGTAGGGGGGTAGATACTGATATCGTAGAATGGCAAATTCAATTCCAAGGTCAAAGAAGAAGATGTGAAAGAACGAAATTAAGAATCTATTATTCGGTAGACCATACATGTGTGTTTAGTTTTGTTCATCATTTCTGACCACGTAGATTTCATAATGAAGGCAACTTTTTTGTTGCCATCTTTTTCGCAAGCTTGCATCAGTTTTGGGGTTCCCAGAGGATATCATCCGTATAATCCAATCAACATGGCTTTAGTACTCTGTGGCGCTTGATACATGCTAATCAGATGAACCAATGACGTGTTAAATCTACTTTATCTAAAAGCTTACATAAAGACCACAACGAGCTTGTATAATGAGACATATGGAATCAATGGAAGACATGATATTATTTTCCGTGACATATTTGACCAGCGTGGGTAGCTCTTATATCACTTTGAAAGAAATTGAAATGTAATCATTTCATATTACATAGTACACGCCTTAATTCTGCGTCATCTAACACTAAGATACAGAACAACATCACGACGCGCTTTCATAATGTGACATATGGAAGAAACGAAAAACATGTTATGACTTTCGGCGGTGTATTCGCATGCACCCCGCCCCCCTCCGGGCAGCGTAGGTAGCGCTGATATCATTTGAAAAGAAATGAAAGGTAACGAACTTATTTTCCCCCCAGGTCACTATAATGAGGACCACGCTGACAATAAAATTTTCGACCACTAATGAAACAAGGGTACTTGCCCATCTGGTGACTCGGCCTAATTAAGAAGAAGATGAGAACCACAAAGATGTTCCATTCGTGATTTGTGTGTAGGTGTAAGATTTTACACCTGTCCCTGTGTCGTGACACTTGATGAATGGACCCTTGTATCTACGCACTTGTAGCACGGTGTAATACACGGGTAAACTGGATTCGTTGGGTCACTCATGAGAACAAAAGTAAATTGTTGTATTGTACATATGCGTTTTGTAAAGAATGATTATCATTTTACGGCACAGTTTCTAATTGTTCTTCACCATGTTAGAATACACACCACAAGCACGTGTCTAAACACACACACACACACGAAAAGAGAACTACATGTAATGTTTTATAACATGTGTTACGTGTAATGAAATACATACCCCAATAACACGGTTGAACTGTTTCTGGCCTGATGGTTTTAGGAAGAGGTCATATGACCCAATGTTGTCCAGCCGTGCAAGACGTCCTAGTATATCGAATGTAAAGAAATTATCAGCCATATAAACTATGGGTTACAGGCTGTTTAGCTACGTTGGCAGTTCGCTACATGGAGAGTCGTTTCGCTACATGGCACAAGTCGCTTTGCTTCATTTCGAATGTTATTTGTCTAGATAGAATAATAGCATTATAAATCGTACTCCTACAATCACGTAATTGTTAGTAGTAAAAACAGTTCTAATGTTATTAGTCTATCTAGAGAAATAACATTCAAATGTAGCGAAACGACTTCTGCCATGTAGCGAAACAACCTGAACCATGTAGCGAAGTAACTTCTGCCATGTAGCGAAACGACTATAGCGAACTGACAATGTTGTGAAACAACCGGTTACCAAATAGTGTCATGTATAAAATGTCCACCCAACAATTAAAAAGAAATGCATTACAATTTGGTCTCTAATATAAGCCTACGGGCAGCATAAGCAAGATTGCTACGTAATACAATCAACAAAATAATTACAAACTGTACGAAAACGTCTATGATACCTTCTGTCTGCTTGACGGCTGTTACAGTGAAAAAGATCACCGCTGCTAGACCCATCAGTTGACCATATTTCCCCGCCATTTTGCTTCTATGAACAACAGAAAACAAGAGTCCGTAGGACATAATCCTCCGTGAAGTGATTATTGTGTTTTGCAGTGTGGCTAAGGTGTTTGATATCCCCTTTAACTACAGATGTGCCAAATTTAAGACAAATCCATGAAAAGCTGCGAAGAAACGGACCCAGACAAAAACAATCTGTTCAAAGTTTGAAAGTCTAATCTTAGCAAAGAAGGCTATTGTAGATTTTCTCATAAATTATGTAAAAAAAGCAGTTACATGTATATTAAACAAAACACATAACCCAATATCTGCCTGGAGAAAACTCAAATAACGCTGACCCACAAAAGCCAACGATTTTAATGACCTGTTCCGAAAGTCCATGAAGATACGGGTATTTCTGAAATATTACATGACCAAAATGAAAAACTATCACGCCGTCAACGGTGTAAAAAAACGTGCATACAAGCAGACTACATATTAAGCTAAATACGAATGCGGCAAAGGGACTGAAGTTGCAGCTGCGAACGTCCGTACGTTCGGACACGACCGACTACAATGCTCCTACCGGAGGTCACTGACCTACTTCACAGAGGAACACAATTAGACTCATCAAAGGCAGGAAACTGCCAACTGCTTGAGGACCTTTCATGATTTCTAGATTAAATTTGATCCCGGTTGGTGTCCTTTCACCGGTAAAGGTAAAAGTATAAAACGCCCATTCTCCTTCTATTATGAGGATAGAAAAATGAAAACGACTTTGACGTTGCACTGTCTTTGTACCGAAAGTAAGGGCAGTGGATTAATCTTGAGCTTTGCCGTCGACTTGTTTTGTTTTTACGTCGAATGCAAATAGGATAATCCGCTGGGAACGCCAAACTCCCTGTCGTGGCAAAGATGCTCCTCTGTGCAGTATAGGGGGGGGGGGGTAATGTCAACACCCTCACAGCGCCAACAATTAAGCCCCCCTCTCACTCGACCCGCGGCACGCTGGCGGCGCCGCTACGGCCGCTCGAATTGACAGAGCCCGCAACGAATTGCTTCCACAAAAAAAATGGAATCTTTTAAAGCTTTGTGTGTTTTGTTGTCTTTTTTGTCATACATGTACTCATACGTTTTGAATGATATTCCCATTATAAAGTCAAGGGTAACACAAATCCAGTTTAAGACGCAGCGGCGCCACTGGCCCAGTGAGAGAGGGACTTAATTTTTGGCGCTGTGAGGGTGTTAATATTACCCCTCTACATTGCACAGAGGAGCTTTGTAAATCTCCGTGTCTTATAGCCTATCGGAATTATGCAATATTTTACCAAAAATAGTTAACTTGCGTCTTGTTTAGGCCATGTTAGTTAAAAGTAAGCTACCAGAGTAGAAGATTGACCATACGGGTACTGACTTGTAAACACAACTACTGAGGATCTGTGATTAATCATTAACAAGAACAGCACAAAACATTAAGTGACAGCTGTGAGGTCCAGAAAGTGTATTTCGTTGAGCTTGAGGTGGCATAATTCTAAGCCCACGACCTAAACCTATGGCTTCTTCGCGGCGCTGGGTACGAGTGTGGGATGATCCAATGGCTACATAAAAAAGATGCGAATATGACGTCTGATGATTCCCTCGAGAGGCAATCAAGGGGCCAGCTTTCAAGAAAAAAATTGCTTAATCACAACAACAAGAAGAAAACACCGACCGTCGGGGGAAATAGAGCGGAAACCAATGAGGGTTTGTCGTCATCAAATCGAACAGCGCTATGAAGTCCAAAACCCAATCAGGATACCAAAGTCTAGCCGCGGAATTACCATAAGACTAAGTCGTGTATTAAGAGCTAGAGCCCCAACATAAACCTGGATTAAAAGACCAAATTAATAATGAATATACAATAGCTTCATCAACATATGTACAGTATGTGAGCAGGCCAGCTAGTCCCTGCACAGTCCCGGTTCGAAAACAAAACTGCGTGAAGCTAACGGTACAGAGTAATTTAATGATAAGAAAAAGAAACGTGTAGATAAATATTGGTTAGAAAAGCGTATGGGCTAACAATAAATGTCATTGCTGATAAGTAAGTTGATGAAAGAAAGCCTGAAATATAGCATGAACCAAAGCAAAAACGTACTTACCACGGTACCGGTTTCTTCTTTCACAGCAAGTAAACGTGGTAGTTGAGCTCTGCGTGGTGTCAGGTCGAAGAACACAATATTCATCCGCGAGTTTCGCAAAATCACAGATAGTTCGGGTACAAAGTAGTGCGGGTTTGTAACGTAAGCGGATCTCGGAGTGATATATTAGCCCACAGGCCATATAAGGGTATAGCGAAGGCAAAAAAGCGAGCCCTTTCATTCTATAATTGATTTTATTCTAGAGTAATACATCACCAACTGTTTTCAATCTAATTCAAATTATCTCACTCGAAACGAACAGGCCAGACCATATTCGCCTCAGGGTGGGATACACTTTCATCTTGTGACATCTGAAACTCGAGTATTAAAAAGCTTCGACTGAATAACACTTCAAAATGACAAGGACACAACTAAAGATAGTGTGTTGACAGCCAAATACAACTCAAGCCTATTACGTCAAATATCGTATACACGCGAATATATATCTGTTTTGAATTGTCTAACACAAGATAATTATGATTTGCCATGAGCAACTGAGTAAGTCATTTTGAAGAAGCCGAGAGGCCTTGGCGAGTCTACTCTCTTGTCTTGGAAAGGTGTTGTCTTTATGTATTTGACAGTCTCTTATTGGCATTATGCACCCACCGTTACTATTTTAGGTGGTATTTTCTCTCTCTCTCTCTCTCTCTCTCTCTCTCTCTCTCTCTCTCTCTCTCTCTCTCTCTCTCTCTCTCTTTCACTCACTCTCTCATCATTATCATCATAACCCTTATTATCCCCAACTACAATATTATCATTGTCACTGTTAAACATATTTAGGTACAGCATATATATTGCTCTAAGCTAAGGTATGTAAACCATTGTATATCATATATACCGTGACTGTTTTCTTGCAAAGTCCCGAATATGCCTCTGTTATTCATATAGAGCTATAAATACCATCGTTCTGTTCGTGCGTGTACTGTCCAGTTTTGAGCTAATCCATATATATGCGAAATTTATCAAATCTTGAGTGAATTCGACAACCATGTAAAATTAATTGCATGGCAACGTATCAAAATATTATGTACGCCAGCTCTTCCTTGGGTTCAACTTAATCATATTAACAAGCGTTACATCTGTATCGCCCTTGGACTCCTTGGCATGACAAAAAGATAATCAGAAAACTTCAAGACGTGTCGTTAATAGACACTATTTTAGGGAAAGCATATTGAGTGCAGTCCAGATGTCATGTCGGTTATATATCAATGAAGTCCGGTGATTCGGTCGGGGATGGCGCCACCGAGCAGCTCATCAGAGGTAAGTGTGCACTTGACGTCATGATGCCGTCATATCCGGTCTCGCTCCCCGGAAGTGCGTGATCACGCACGAAGCCCATGATGGCGGAAAGCCCCTTGCCACAGACTTCAACGGGCGGGAACTCCAACGGGTTTCCTGACACGTCAATGACTTGGAGGTTGGTGAGGCGGTGCAGTTCTTCTGGGAGGCGCTGGATGGCGTTGTTTCTGACGTGCATCATCCACAGTTTGGACAGGCTGCAGATGTTTACTGGTAAGGCGGTCAACTTGTTGTTGTTGACAGAAAGAACTTCAATGTTCAGCAACAGGCAAACCTATGGAAAAATTGTACAGACGATTTGGAAACAATACTCTCGCCAAGATTAAACAACCAACACAAAACTTGAAATTTGCGTATAACTTACGTAACCAATCTCTTTAACACAAATAAATGTGGCCCAGGCTGTGCATCAAAATGCTGAATGACGCTCTACGGAAGTCAACTGAACTTTTTACCCAGTCTTCAAGAATTTTGCCCGCACAACTTTATATACCCGCGTCATAGACCCTCTGGATCGCTGACGAATACTGTGTTCTGCTACCTTGTACAGTGTATCAGTTTACCCCCAGCCCTTCCCATGAAGGTATCAGGACGTACTTAGTCAGGAAGGTGTTGGATCTGGTTGCTGTAAATCCACAGCTCCGGTAGCCTCACCAACCTACCCAGGCCCCCAAGCCCTTCCCATGTACACGTAGCAGTGTCCGTACATACCTCATCAGGAAGGTGCTGGATCTGGTTGTTGGAGATCCACAGCTCCGGTAGCCTCACCAACCTTCCCAGGCCCCCCAGTCCTTCCCACCTAACAGTGTCCGTACGTACCTCGTCGGGAAGGTGTTGGATCTGGTTACTGGAGATCCACAGCTCCCGTAGCCTCACCAACCTAACCAGACCCCAGCCCTTCCCATGTACATGTAACAGTGTCCGTACGTACCTCGTCAGGTAGGTGCTGGATCTGGTTGCTGGAGATCCACAGTTCCCGTAGCCTCACCAACCTTCCCAGGCCCCGTGGTAAGTCTCTCAACTGGTTATAGTCCAGGTACAGCACCTCCAGGCTACCAAGCTCACAGACCTGTTATAGGACAGAAAAAGCAACATTTTTAGCAGATTATTATCCCCGATTCAATATTTGTTAGAGACTAAATGATACAGAAATATGAGTTTATTACACATGGACGTATGTTTGCGTTTACAGGTGATTTATCTCAAGAAGTACTTAGTCAAGTGTATAGCCAATTTGTGTGCTATTATAATACATGCTAGAGGGATATATTGATCAAATAGTCGAAGAATTGGAACTGCATGTCAGTCTTACCAAGGACATTTAAATATTTAAACCTCCTTGGTCTTACATACACAGAACGATGGAGATTCTAATCTCAGACTAAAATTGCCTTTACGTAGGATATGAACTTGAAGTCTTTCAGATGTTTCCTGCACTTGTTACTTAACTGTAAAATAACTAGTCTTATTGGAACCCTTTGATAAAAGAGAGTGAAGGATCTGTTTAAGCTGAATTGATCTATTCCTCTAGTTTGAGCTGCAGCAGACGTCTTTTCAGACAAACAAAACCCAGCAGACAATGCATAAAATCAGCTGATCAAGATGATAGACAAAACGGCGGATAGCTTGGATGGTGTGCGCAGATTCTAATCAAACATCCCTGCAGGCAAGGAGTTCCTAAGATTCTCATTGTGACCAACCACGGGCGTCTTTACTCACAAGACAGACAGTCATACCTATGCAGGCTACCATGTTCCAGATTCTGTGAGAGTTTCAGAATTTTACAGATAATTTATGCATTGACATTCCCGACAAAGATATGCTCAAATTAGTCTATGCCAGGTTGTTGACGCATTTCTGTGTGTCTCGTCTGATGAGACTAGTGGGAAAAATGTCCGTATCAGACATCACGTTATGAAAGTGAAAATTTCAAGGACTCTGAGCGTCTACAAATATAACGTGGCCAGTCGTCAGAATACTATTTACGTAGCAACCCGTGCGAGAGAAAGAATGCTCCATACTAATTCGTGTGCCTAAAAGCGAGCTGAAGGAAATTAGTGGAAGAAAAAAAGCGTCACAAGAACTGAAAACTAATCTTGTACTAGCACCCAACTTACATGTACAAGTAACATTCATGTCGATGTAAGACCTAATTGAAGAAACTTCACTTGAATCTCCAGGTTAGCTTATAGAAAGACGTGCAAGAAAAGTACAGCATTGGTGCGGGATAGACCACAGGGGCTAAACACAACAGGACACCCAAGGTACGTACGAGTACGTCTTCTATTAGAATAAGTAAAGCCATGTTTGCCATGAACATACCAGTCTACTGATAGTGCAATGTTCACGTCAAAACTGCCTTCCGGGATGCTCAGAGGATAACTATCATACTAAGCCAAGCTGTTTTATTGTCGATGTCGTGGTCTGGTTGAAAACAACCTTGCCAACGAGACGAGGTGCCAAAGAATTATTTGCAACTGTCTTTCAGATAAGACAGCGGCCTGTCTGTACATCTGCTTCAACTTCGGCATAACATCAAGCAGAACCAATTAGGGACCAAGAGATTCTCGTCGTTCAAAAGTGTCGAAATAGCTTTGATTTTGTCTAAAACGACCGTTGTAGATCCAACATGAAAGCGATGATACAGTTGGCAATTCTCTTCATCATTCTGGTGGGAGGTGGAAATTTAGACAGAACATGTTTTCCTGGGTGCAAGAAGACGAATTCGTGGTCATCTTGCCTTCCTAACAGCAGGTCACATCCTAGTGCCGGTGGACGTAACACCATGAATTTAGAGGTCGCTTGTATCTTATGCTCCGCCAAGCTGAAGCAGCAACATATACCTAGTACAAAGAACCTCTCTCAACCAACATCAACATGCCTACCAAACAATATACATGTAGCGATCAGAGGCTTCTCTCTTGGAAAACTCACTGTAGAGAAACTGCGACCGCCTCAAGTGTCAAAAGTACAGTTCCTTGCGCTTGTTGAATGTGGGATCACTGATTTAGAGGAGCATATTTTAGATGCTTTTCCTGAATTGACATCGTTAGAGATTGCTTTCAACAGATTGACTGACGTCAAGAAACAATGGTTTAATGGTGTGAAGAACCCAGTGGTTTTCCATAGCTTGTCATTGTTTCACAATAGCATACGCAACATAGACTCATCGTCCTTCCAGAAACTTACCTTCCTATTTGCATTAATACTTGACAACAATCTATTGAGAAGTATTCAGCCATCTTGGTTTATTGGACTAACAAGATTAAGCCACCTTTCCTTGAAATCTAATCTAATTCAAAACATCCATACAAGAGCATTTATGTCTCTACGAGACCTTAACGTCTTAGACCTGAGCAACAATTCCTTGACTTGTCTGTCAAGCAATACCATAGAGGGTCTTCACAAACTATATGACTTTAATGTCGGGAGCAGTAGATTGCTTTCCCTTGACGCTTCTGCTCCTTTGGTTAAGAACTGGGAGCTTGGCTATAAATATCTCCACACCGGTGAGATCGTTGCAGTAACGGTTAATGAACAACTTTTCTGTATCACAAAAGGTCCTCAAATGAGGCGATATCGCGTTCAGGTACACCATGATAGTTCTTTCAAACAACTAGCCATGGACAAAGTCCTTCAATGCAGAATACTAGACGTAGGTTTGCCTTCAGCAGACGAAACGGAGTATGGTCTGCCAATTGTTATCATATCCAATAATTCTGAATCAGGAGAACATGCTAACAACATCACTCAAATGTGCGAAGAGTCTTGGAGAGAGACTCGTAGTGTAAATGTGGCAGCGGGCCAAGATGTGAACTTGCGGATTGTACCCATCAATGCAGACAGATCCTACCAATCTCAATCTGTTGCTGTAATTCTTTCTGACACAAGAACTAATCATGAAGATAGCAATATGTCGCACGCTGACGGCTTCGGCAAAAACGCTACTGTCTATGGGCAGGAAGAAATGAAGAATGGGACGTGCTTGGTCAACATCCAGGGGCAGATACACCGAAATATCTTCACCACGCCCGTGTCCAACACCACTGATGTCACCGTTTGTACAGAAGAGAAGAGGGCGACCAAAACTACAAGAAAGCCTGAGACCAAGGTAACAGGGCCTATCCCGAATCAAACGAAGTCTAAATCTCATACAGCCCCAATTGTCACAGTTCCATCGGACAAGAAGAAATCCTGGGTTAATCTGGGTTTAGTCACGGCGTTAGCTATAATAGGGGCCACTGGCGTAGCATTCATTTTCACTTATTTTGTCAGAAAGCATGGCTGTTGCTCACGTACTAACCATGCTGCACAGGATGGTAATGCTTTTCTTGGGTATCCCCTTGGTGTTGTCTCTTTGAATAACTGGATGATTGGTGGACCAAGTGGCCCTACTGTCGCTGTCAATGTGGAACAAGATATGGTGGATCCCGGGGAAGAGATAGAGACGGCAACACAGCTTGCTTCACCTTCTAGTGATGAACAGGGATATGACGAAATTCCCGACGAGTACTACAATGATGAGCTTGAATATGGAGAAATTCCCGACGACTACTACGATGATGAGCTTGAATATGACGAGATTCCTGACGAGTACTACAGCTACTATAACACAAGGCCAGCATCACTACATCACTACTGGGAAATCAGAGATGAATACTACAACTACGAAAATACTGAAACACGGCCCCTATCGTTTCCCCTGGCACGTCACAGAGAAAACAGCGCTCCCTCCTATGAAGTCGTCAAGCGTAGAGCCCAGGACCTGGCTTTGGTGGGTAAATACGGTAGAACACAGAGAGGTTTCAGGCAGAAGGCCAGCAGGTTGTACCTAGCTGCAGATAAACTTGAATCTACAGCTTCCGAGGTCAATCAAAATTATCAGGAACCTGGGCGTCAAAGAAACAATGGGGCTCCTTCGTATGAAACACCTGCAATAGCAAAGTGTAGAGCCCGGGATCTGGCTTTGGCTGGTAAATATGGCAGAGCACAGACAGGTTTTAGACAGAAGGCTTGTAACAGGATGTACCTAGCTACAGATAACCTTGAACACACTACTTTCAACGCTTCCGCAGTCTGTCAAAATTACCAGGAACCGGCAAGTCAAAGAGAAAACAGTACTGCTTTCTATGCAACACCTGCAATAGGAAAGCGTAGAGCCCGGGATCTGGCTTTGATGGGTAAATATGGAAGAACACGTAGAGGTTTCAGGCAGAAGGGTAACAGAATGTACCTAGCTGCACATAAGCAAACAACCAACAAAACCCAACAAAACGAAAGTTCACTGGTCCCAAATACACCCAATACACCATCCAAAGATGATATGTGAGAAACATACGAAATTGATAAGAAAGGCAAAGTTAAAAGGTCACAAACCTTCTGAATAGATACATGGCTGAGTTAAGATAGAGAGAAATCAACATGCATGCGTCCATGAGAAACAATGGTCCTCACTTACTTAATATCAAACAGCAAATGGACATGTCAAAGACATTCTGTCCTTTAATTGTTCCATGATAATTGCAGAGTTACTGTTTTATTTAAATCTGTAAAGTCGAAAAATGAAAAAATCAAAACCTTTAGTTTGAGCTAAAAGTGTCTACGTCAGACTTTCTTTCAGACAAACAAAACCCAGCAGACAATGCATACAATTAGCTGATCTAGATGGCAGACAGAACGGCTGATAGCTCGGATATCGTGAGCTGCGATTCCAATCAAACGTCTCTGCAGGCAAAGAGTTCCTAAGATGATCATCGTGACCAACCACAGATGTCTTTACTCACAAGACAGACAGACAGACAATCATGCCTATGCAGGCTACTATGTTTCAGATTCTGTGAGAGTTTCAGAATTTTACAGATAATATATGCATTAACATTTTGGACAAAGATATGCCCAAATTAGTCTCTCCCAGGTTGTTGATGCATTCCTGTGTGTCTCGTCCGATGAAACTACCTGATAAAATATCCGTATTATAGGGGCACGTTATGAAAGCGAAAATTCCAAGGACTCTGAGCGTCTACAAATACAACTTGGCGAGTCGTCAGAATACCATTTACGTAGCAACCCATTCGATCGACAGAAAGGATATTCCATATTACATATTAGCTGGCGAGCTAAATTAAATTTGGTGGCAAAAAAAGCATTACAAGGACTGACAACTCATCTCGTATTGGCAGCACAGCTAAAACATGTATGCCGATCTCAGACCGTAATTGAATCTGCCGGTCAGCTTTTACAACGACGTGCAAGAAAAGTGCATCATATGTGGCCAAATACATCAGGTTACAGAAGGTACGTGAACATGTACTTTTAGAAATAATACAATGTTGGCCATAGGCATACCAGTCTACTGATAGTGTAATGGTTACATGGCAACAGCCTTTCGGGATGCTCATAGCATAACTATTATACTAAACCAAGCTGTTTTACTGTCGGAGTCAATGTCTGTTTGAAAGCAACCGACGAGGCAACATCCTGAAATATCATTTGCAACTGTCTTTCAGATAAGACAGCCGACTAGTACTGTTTGCACATCTGCTTCAAGTTCGGCACAACAGTTAACATACCCCATAAGGACCGAAGCAAGAGACTCTCGTCATGTAAGTGATTCGTAGTTGATTTCTTCGCAAACGATCTTTGTAAATCCAGCATGAAAGCGATAAAACAAGTGGTAATTGTCTTCGTCATTCTGGTGGGATGTGGAAGTTTAGACAGAGCATGTTTTCCTGGGTGCAAGAAGACGAAGTCGTGGTCATCTTGCCTTCCTAACAGCAGGTCACATTCTGGTGTCGGGAGACAAATCACCGGGAATTTGGAGGTCGCTTGTATCTTATGCTCCGCCAAGCTGAAGCAGCAACATATACTTAGTATAAAGAACCTCTCTCAACCAGCCTCACCATGCTTACCAAACAATAGACATGTAGCAATCAGAGGATTCTCGCTTGGAAAACTCTCAGTAGAGAAACTGCGACCGCCTCAAGAGTCGAACGTACAGTTCCTTGCTTTCATTGAATGTGGAATCACAGATTTGGAAGAGCATATCTTAAGTGTATTTCCTCAATTGATATCGTTAGAGATTGTTTTCAACAGATTGACCGACGTCAAGAAACAATGGTTTGGCGGTTTAAAGAACCCAAAATATTTCCATAGCTTGTCATTGTCTCATAACAACATAAGCAACATAGACTCCTCTTCCTTTCAAAAACTTGTCTTCCTATTGGAATTAAAACTTGACAATAACTCATTGAGAAGTATTCAACCATCTTGGTTTACTGGACTAGCAAGATTAAGCCGCCTTTCTCTGAAATCTAATCTAATTCAAAATATTCATCCAGGAGCATTCATGTTACTGGAAGACCTCCGTAGCTTAGACTTAAGCAACAATTCGTTGACTTGTCTCTCAAGAAATACCATAGAGGGACTTCACAAACTATATGACTTTATTGTCGGGAGCAGTATATTGCTTCCCCCTGACTCTTCTGCTCCTTTGACAAAGAACTGGGGGCTTGGCTACAAAAGTCTCTACATCGGTGAGATCGTTGCAGTAACGGTTAATGAAGAACTTTTCTGTATCACAAAAGGTCCTCAAATGAGTAAATATCACGTTCAGGTACACCATCATAGTTCTCTCACACAACTAGGCCACCTATCCGAGGACACAGTCCTTCATTGCAAAATATCAAACCTAGGCTTGCCTGCAGTAGACAAAATGAAGTATGGTCTGCCAATCGTTATCATATCAAGTAACACTGAATCAGGAGAACATGCTAATAACATCACGCAAATGTGCGGGGAGTCTTGGAAAGACACTCATTATGTAAATGTGGCGGTCGGCCAAGATCTGAACTTGCGGATTGTACACATCAGTGCAGACAGATCCTACCAATCACAATCTGTTGCTGTAATTCTTTCTGACACAAGAACTAATCATGAAGATAGCAACATGTCGCAGGCTGATGGCTTCGGCAAAAACGCTACTATTTCTGGGCACGAAGAAATACAGAATGGGACGTGCTTACTGAACATCCAGGGGCAGATACACCGAAATATCTTCACCACGCCCGTGTCCCACTCTCCTGATGGCACCGTGTGTGCAGAAGAGAAGGGGGTGACCAAAACTACAAGGAAGCCTGAGACCAGGGCAACAGCTGCAGGGCCTTTTCCGAATCAGACGAAGTCTTATATATATACAACCCCAATTGTCACAGTTCGATCGGATAAGGAGAAACCCTGGGGTTACATGGGGTTAGTCACGGTATTAGCTGTGATAGGGGTCATTGGTGTTACACTCATTCTCATCTATTTTGTCAGAAAGCATGGTTCACGTGGTGGTAACCAAGCCGCACAGGCTGGTAATGCTTCTCTTGGGTCTCCCCTTGGTGTTGTCTCCTTGAATAGCTGGATGATTAGTGGATCGAGTGGTCCTACTGTCGCTGTCAATGTGGGACAAGATAGGGCGGATCCCGATGAAGAGATAGAGACGGCAACACAGCTTGCTTCACCTTCTAGTGGTGAGCAGCAATACGGTGAAATTCCCGACGAGTACTACAACTACTACAACACAAGGCCATCATCACAACATAACTACTCGGAAATCAGAGATGAATACCACAAGTACGAAAACACCAACACACGCCCCCTATCGTTTCCCCTGGCACTGCAGCGGCCTTTGTCGTCTCGCAAAGACGACGACGATGACTCGCGTACTTTCTACGCTTCTGTGGCCAATCTAATGTACCGAAAACCTGTAGGTTACAGGGAAAACAGCGCTCCTTCATATGAAGTTGCCAAGCGTAAAGCCCGAGATTTGGCTTTGGTCGGTGAATATGGCAGGATACAGAGAGGTCTTAGACAGAAGGCTAACAGGATGTACCTAGCTACAGATAAACTCAACCCCCCTACTTTTACCACTTCCGTGGTCAACTCAAATTATCAGGAACCTGGGCCTCAAAGAGAAAACGGGGCTTCTGCGTATGAAACACCTGCAATAGGAAAGCGTCGAGACCGAGATCTGGCTCTGATGGGTGAATATGGCAGACCACAGAGAGGTTTCAGGCAGAAGGCGAACAGGTTGTACCTAGCTGCACATAAAGTTGAACCCCCGCAATTCAAAACCGAACAAAACATGTCAAGTTCACAGGTTCCAGATACACATATTACACTATCCAAGGATGACGCGTGGGCAACATGCGAGATTGTTAAAAAAGGCAAAGTTGAAAGGTCACTTACCTTCTGAGCAAATACATGGTCCTATACGAGACCTGTCTGCGGTGCTTCAATCCCCAGTTACACGCAGCCCAAAATTTCAAAACATTCGGTTGGTGCAGCCAAACACCAGCCGACCGCACCGAACACCAGCCGAACACAGCCGACCTAGCTCCTGAATCACTCCTAACCATGGTCTGGTGAAGGTCGGTAGGCCATATTCGGCTATGTGTAACCGGGGATTGAGTTAGAGAAAAATGAATATTCATGCGCCCAAGAGAGATGGACAATAGACGGCATTAACACAACTAACAAACATATGAAAGGAGATCTACTCACCGATTCCGACAGTGTTTGGAATTTGTTCCAAGATAATTGCAAAGTCGTCAGCTTCTCCAACCTTCCTATGTCATCAGGCAGACATGTGAGATTGTTGTCGCGGATGTTCAACACTTCAAGATTGCTCAGATCGCACAGCTCGCTCGGTATCTCCTCCAGTGCCATGTTTGTCATCTGCAAGTTCCGCAGATTGCTCATCAAGCGAGTCTCCACAGGAAATGTACTCAACGTGTTACGACTTATGTTCAAATGTTCGAGTTTAAACAACTTCAGCACTGTAGTGGGGAACTTCTTGAACTTGTTATTACTGAGATCCAGTCGAACGAGATCAACCAACTGCTTTAATTCATCCGGCAACTGTTTTAATTGTTGTCCTGACAGATCAAGGCTTTGCACCTCCAAGTTCTCAGACAGCTTCTCCACAAACTCTTGTAATGGAAGCTTTGGTTTCCATGTTCGCAGTTTTGTGTTACCATCAACAAAGGTCTGTCCTTTATCTGAAGGCTCCTTTGTTCTCCTGACGATCTGCATATCCTCTGGCTTCATGCTAACTGCAGCTTGTTTGCTTTTCTCTCTGCTGCGCAGTCGTTCAAGAATGGGGTGACTTCCCTTGTCGAGGAAAGAAGTGCTAGGGCCTTGCCCCGTGACTTGTAGCCGACTGTCCCTGTTGGCATCTATGACACTGGGAGTCACTGACATCTGAGGATGATGCATGGGCACGATTTCTGTACCTCTGATGTCAGGAACGTCAGTGCGTGCACTCATAACAGCCGAGGGACTCTGGTTTGCTTGTCCGATGCCTCCCGTCGGACCTATTGGAGGTTTTCCATAGCCGTCGCCTTGTCTGATGCGGCTTTCTCTCTTCTGTGGGAAATCCCTTGGATCGGTCTTATGCTCCAAGTCACGCACAACGTCAGGTCGCAACGACGGTGCTGTAATATAACAAACAATTTGTAATCAGCCACCTAAACATTTCAGTGTTTTTTCTATCAATGATCGATCAAATTAATAGTTTACAACAGTGCATTTTCTATCATTCCATTAGTCAAACCACGCTTACAGATAAGATACAAAAATCATGGCTTTTCATGACTGTTATAAGATGACATAGAATTTATAAAACATACCTTGAGCCGCTTCTGTAACCCTCGCACTGCCAAGTGCTGTCTCCTCCTCGATGTTCTGTCCGACGAGTCTTCTTATCTGATCCAAGACGCTTTCCATCTTTTGTAACTTGTCCGTCAAACCAGGCTGTTGTGTCTCCAGACTCTGCCCCGGTTGCAGTAGAGAGCCATCTGTGCTTTGTGGCCTCGCAGTTGGCGTGGCTGCTCTAACTCCCACCCCTGACCGTCTTCTCTCTCTGTGAGGAAACGGCGCGTCCTCGCTTTCGATCTGCCCGCAAGACTGACTCCTCCTCATACCAAATTGCCTCAGTCCTGGGGTTGACTCCAACTTTCTAATCTTGCGGTCTCGTTGTTTAGAAACCCGCAGAAGCTTCAGGATGTCCTCGTCCTTCAGAAGACTGGTCAGAGACGGTTTCACGTCTCGCTCTTTGTCAGTTTTAACCTTTGAGAAGCGATTTCTGGTGAGAGTCATTGTTCTTTGGATACCTGTGAAAAAAAAGGAACAGTTAGTTCTTTCATTTCGAAACACTCAGAACCCTTCATATATCAAGAGATGACAAATTTGGCAACTTACGACTGGTGATACACTCCTGATTCTTTGACAACAATAATGACAATGCAATCATCGTCGTACATACGAACAATTACTTACTCGAGGTAGATTTCCGGATCTGTCTTCGCACATACAGGTATTCCTCTTCATCGATGTTGACTTTCACGGCCAGCTTCCTCCCGAGAACAGCAACCCTCATCTGGTCCGTGATCAGGACGGACTCCAGGCGATCGGACACACTTCCGGTTCCGGGAAGGTTGACTTTCGACCAGAAGTTGTCCAGGTGTTGTACCTTTAAAAAACAAACAAATTGGAGTCCGTGATATCTTTATTTTGCTTTATGCCATCAATTGGTCATGGCAAATACAATAACATTCAAACAGAGACAGTGTCGAGATTAAAACTGATTGACTACAAATCAAAACAAAAAACTAAACTAAACCAAACAGAACAGAACAGAACCGAACCGGACAAAACTAAACTAAACTAAACTAAACTAAACTAAACTAAACTAAACTAAACTAAACTAAACTAAACTAAACTAAACTAAACTAAACTAAACTAAACTAAACTAAACTAAACTAAACTAAACTAAACTAAACTAAACCAAAATTGCCATAGGTAAAACATATTCAATATAAGGACAGACCCTAAATTACAATGGTGCATGAACTAGATATATACCGTGAAGAAATGAAGACCAAGACGATCACCGCTGACGGAGGACAACACACCCCGGAATTTGGCCAAGGCTTTGCGGAGAAGTTGTCGTCTCTGCTCGTCCTTGAGGTTGCCTTGAAAGAGGGACTCGGCGACTCTCATGGTGGGGTCACCGGGTGATGTGGGGGAGGTCAAGTGTACGTTCACGAACAAGGCTGAAACATATCGAATACAAAGGTAACTATTTCCACTTACAGAATTCAATGAAAGAGATTCCAAGTTGCACTGTCGCTCATCAAAAATACGAATGTGCTTTAAATGCGTAAAAATTCTAACCATTCGCTGCGAAGAATTTGACTGTGCTTGTTGTTGTTTTTGTTTTCTTTTTAGTTTTTTGTTTGTTTTAATGAGATCTCCATTGTTGTATTGAGTGTTGCTGGACGTTCCGCGCTCAGATCAAAGGCACAATCATATCCCATGCTTAGATAGCTTTCGCTTTTGTAAATCACGCAAAAAAACAAACCACGCAACAACAAAAACATGCGATCAGACGAAAACCTAAATTCCCACTAGTACTCACTTGACATGGTAGGGTCCTGAGTTGACTTGGGGGTTGCTGACGTCTCCAGGTAAAGCGCGTTGACGTAACCTCCTGGTGGTGGCTGCTCTCTCGGGATGTCTTCCTCAGTTTCTAGATCTTTGTCTGCAAACGTCGAGTATTCCTCTACCTCAGTATCAAGCGAATCGCGCCTAGAACCAGTACCAACGTATCTCTGCCCAAAGTCTTCTCGTGGCAACACTCTACTGCCTGGATCTTGGATTGGCTTGAAAGCGTCAAAACTGATTGAAACTAGTCGTCGTTGTGGTCTACTAGTGACATCTTCTTTCGTTGTAATTGAAGGTTTCGGACGACTTAGCAGGTGAGCGTACTTCTGTCTAAACTTGCTCAGAAAAGAGTCTTGCCCGGTACTTTGAGTTGGATCTCCACCTGATTTGTACGGGACAAGCGGTCCTGAAAAATTACTTGGAGTCAAACTCGAGCTGGCGGTTGCCATGACTCCCTCGCTGTGACGCCTCACAAACGCCTCTTCTCCTGTGTATGCCTGATCATAACTCGGTGGCTGTGACATACTTCTATTCAGAGTTACGGTACCAACTGAAGTTGGATCACCGAGCTGGGCCCTGGCGTCGCTTACACCCGTCCGTCGAAGATATCTGCTACTCAGCGAACTTCGACTCACGATGGCCTTCTCCTGGTGACAACCTGGTGTAGTTGCATCATCAACTCTACTTACAAATCCTATAACAGAGGGTGTGTCTATCTGGCTTCCATTGCCTACGTACCTTTCAGTTGACCGTCCCAATCTGGCCCTCCCTTGCACTCCCGGTGTCTCGTTAGTTTTCTCGGTAGCAGAGCTAGAGGATCTCGGCAGACGACCCGTTGGCACTGTCCGAGTTTTCCGTGCTCTTATACTTTGAGTATCCGCTCTCGGGGGCTTCCTGGCACCCACCGTTTTCCCTTTCACGTCTCCGACTTTCTCCGAGGTCTCCATGCCAGCTTCCCTAAAACAGAAACGCCTCAGAACTTGCCGGACGCCCAGAGGGACTGTGTGTCTTCACCTCGGGGCGATGTCAAGAATCTGCTGAAGTGATGCCAGATTCCAGGCCTCCTGTCGGGTGGAAACAGTTACAGAAAGGTCAGAATAAGTTCACTACTTCGTGAGTAGCATAAGATTTTTGTCACGACACTGTTAACTGACCCATCCTGTTTTATGCATTAGCCAATTACAGTTACTAATGAGAATCTTGGAATGCCCAGTATGTTCAAATTAGATTCAATGGAAATGCGTATAATGGAGGGTAAATAGACGTATCAAAGTAGAACCGAGATTAGCCTAGATGCCAGACCCCAGACCTCTATCTATCACACAGATACACACGATACTCGATAGATACTTTAGAGATTGCGGGTCTGGCATCCAGGCTAAGAGATTGGAGGTCTGGCATCAAGGCTATAACTGACATGAAACACCTAAGAATAGTATTTGATATATAGCACATACGGGTTACTATAACGATATCATGGTGGTATGAAACGTATCATCTGCTGATCATGTTGGCAACCCTTCCCCTGTATTTGCGATAAGACGTATAAGGATTGGTATGGCAAAGTTGGCTGTACTACAAATTGCATATCGTTTTGATATCATATCTATAGTACTCAGTACTCAGGCAACATATGCCACAGAACTGGACCACTGTGACGAGTTCCGTGATCTAAAATATACCGCTGCGATATTGTCTGCAAGAATACCTCACAGCTGGGAGTAGCTGAAGGACTAAAGGTCAACCCTAGTTTAGTCTGCGGGGTTGGAGACTGTACGTTTATAGTAGATCCGTACACAGATCTCACATGTTGATAATCGACCTGGAATGTGCGCACTGTCAATGCAATGTCGGAGGGGAAGGGGTACAAATACATCGACTTAACATTCAGATATCCAACGTGTTGTTGTATTATTGCAGCCAGTAGGTGCCAACCTGAGTAATTAGGTTGTTGTAAATAACGTGCTTGAGGGACCTCCTCCAACACGGGACCCCCAATTTAAGTCCATTTCGAAATACGGTGCAGCTCCCAAAAGGATATACACGTGCCGTATGATATACGGTATAAACATACATTTACGCTGTATATACACGTACATATGACATATCAATGTATCAAGACAAACCGTTTGTCAACGACGGTTAATAAGAGAGTGTTGGATTTACAAAAAGCTAAACCAGAGATTCGTCTCAGAGTTCAAGGCCTACTGTACATACTGGAATATGCATGAAAAAGAGCAACTAAACCTTGACCTCGTAGCAAAGTAAATATAAATTTTCTTTCTGGAACTTGAAGTGAGCATAATTACTTACCGAGTGTGAGTCGAAGCAAATGTTCCCAAACGATCTGTAACCCTAGTTTTGTGTAAATTATTTATTTACAATTCTAATTTGCAGCAGCCCTTTTTTCTTGTAACTTATATTTTGTTGTGGTCTTGACATAAGAACGCAGTTGTTTTAACCCGATCATACCAAACTGCTAGTGAAAGGCTTATACGACCCACCTTTAACGCTTCCGACTTTGGGACATAAATATTTATCACCAAAGAGTTATCGCCAGGTCAGTTCATCCTACAGAAATTGGGACATGTCCATATTAGGTCCCCATCGATATCACCCGTATGTTCCCGTTTGTGTGACAACAGTGACGACTACACTAGAATTGGGACAACAAACAGTCAAATCTTAGTCTAGGATCCGGGCTCGTCATTACATTTCGTAAGGCATGGGGCGACAGTGCGCAGAAAGTAGCTCAATATCCTCAAGAAGGCTGGCAGGCTAGAAGCGACACTGTCTGTGATCAATCTACGTCGGATAAATCTTCCGCGACACATAAAACATTACCACCCGTATTTCAGCATGCTGTAGTCAGTTTTCCAATGATAGAAGTAGTGATAATTTCTATCTGCCATTAAAAATAATGGGATAGAGTGCAGTGATATTATCTATTGTCATACCTACAGGTTTAGATTTCGCTAGTTCCCATACACATTCGGTAAGTTCATTCTAGGGATCGCCCCCCTGAGTTAGCCAAATGAAAAACTACTGAACCGAATACGCGGGGCATTTCTTCAAGCAGCTCTAGCGGAAACCTCTGGATGAATATGAGCTATTGACTTATATGATTAGGATATAGCTTACTTTTATGTATTTTCTAATATGGACAGAGGAGAACTGCCACAGCCCCCCACCCCCTACCATACGCCCCTACGTTATGTACATCCAAACGGAGAAATTGGTTGAAATCACTGAAAATTTCATACCTACGCCAGGTACATGAAGCTATTTCTAGATCAAAAATATCAAATGCTTGTCAAATTTGGCCGTCATTTGCAAAGAAAGTGAATTTTAAGTCCACTTACTTCTGGAATGACCTCGCCACCGCTCGCTGAGAGAGACTGTTGCGACTGCCCTCCCCAAAAATACCACTGCGGGTCAGTGACCTTTCTGGGCCCTACTGTCACAGTTAAATGACTAGCATATGGGATGGTTTAAAGGGGACATTGCATGCTGTAGGTTGGTTAGATAATCTATTACAAAGCTTAGCCAATTGTATTTTGATATTGTCGCGTTATAAAATTGATAACTGTTGATGTGGTAGATAATCGAATTTTTATGATGGTCGAAGGCTGAATTTCAAACCGGTGTGAAATCGTTACAAAATGAATTATGTTGAGTGAGGTCATTTTGAAATTGTCAATTTCGGGTTGAGCCATAATTAGGGATGAAAGTTTCATTCATAATTCATTACCAAGCCATTAGATGCGCTTAGCATGCCGGAAATCACTAGCTTAAAGCTCACAACCTAGACGGTGCGTAGTGTAAGAGTCAAAACAACAGAAAAACAACCAATCCCAGCTTTCACCATCTAGAAGACCTCCAAAAAAACATTTCACTAAAAAAAATCATCAAACCCACTAACCATTAAAAATGTGAGACTTGTCATCAGCCACTGCCTCCAAAGAAGAAGCCAAATCGCTCAGTAACGTTGTATGTAGAAAGGACGTTTTTTTCGTGGCAACACATTTTTTTAAGAAGACGTGGTAGCTATAGTACTGTGCTTTTATGTTTTATAGAAGATCTTTATTGACACAACAAAAGCACAGCGACTTTCGTAAGGTCTACTACATACATACATACAAACGAATAAGTGCATACAAATGAGTTTGATTACACACAATCATATGGGATAGAGAAACATATCGAAATATCACATGTCATATACTTATACATTGCTTGTTCTAATTAAAATCTATAACAGCTGGCAAAGGGACAACCCTTGTATATTTGCATTGCGTGTCTGACTTTGATTTTGAACACCACTTGTGACTGTGGCATGTTGCCAAGTGGAGTCACGGGTAACACTAGATTTATATGTACCGTTGAATCTGTTAACCCCGTCAAATAAAAAGACAGTAAAAACGATGCAAGTCAGTGCAGCACGGTGACACTCATATGTTTACGATTCCCATCATCAAGGTAGCTAGTATTTATAATACGTTTCATTTGCAAATTCATACCCGTAGGCTAATTGCGAGGGTACAAATTGAAAAGGTAACAAGGGTAACAAGTGTCTATTCTATGCATCTAACTATAGCTAATCTTTTCGTCGATTCGTCATCTATGCAAGCTATCCGTTTACACCGCATTCGGTGAAGCGACACGCCCCAAGGTTATATCAAATGAGCTGCTGTTACAGAGAAATTGATGCCAAGGTCAAATTCAGAACCGCTGCTAATGCACCCTGATGTACGTGCTAGCTCGTTCGCTGTAGCCTCGAAACTTGACTTCTTTGGGCCCATTACGACTTCCCCCATTAAAACATGCAGTGTACACTGAGCTGAGGGTCTGCATGCTCTTTTCGGTAAGGCGTAGGCAGCCTACCTTTATTTCCCATAATTCTTAGAGAAAGCCGCCAGTCTCAATCTTATACACATAATTCGTAGGGAGGCGACAAAATTTTGTGAATTGCCTCCCTTGCTTTTAGCGTATACTGACTACTGATACGTAAGGGGTACTTATGTAAAGTAAAGCGTTGCCGGGACCCCCATGCAGACCATCTATACTATGTGATGGCGCGGTCACATTCGTCTTACGATTTTTCCCCCGCAGAATTTTTAGCCAGTTTATGACAGAATCGACCTTCTACAATGACACCATGCAACGTTATCTCCAAAGTATTTAGACAAAGTTAGAGGCGATGTCGATGGAAGTTATGTCACTGTACTTGATTAAATTCACCGTTATTGCATATGATCTCTACTTCTCTCCACCCAACAATAATTTAAAACTAGAATGGCAACATTTTCGGGAAAATGCAGGATATTCCCCTCCCATGACCTGCACCTCAAATATGACATCCTTAGCATCGGCTGTAAGGGTATTATAAAGTTTCTGCATAAATTATGCAAAGGAGGTCGGCATTAGCATAATTTATATACAGGTGTGTTTACCTGTCCTAAAGGTACGTACATCTGAAATATAACAATCCTAGCCTTTACGGTGAGGGATATGCATAAATTATGCAAACGAGGCCATCATTAGCATAATTCATGGCCAGGTTTTATGACCCTTCCTAATGGTACCTACATCTCAAATATGACATCCGTAGCTTTCACGGTAAGGGAAATACAAGTTTATGCCTAAATTATGCAAATGAGGTCCACATTAGCATAATTTATGGCCAGGTGTATTCGCCTTTCCTAAAGGTACCTACAACTCAAATATGACATCCATAGCTTTTACGGTAAGGAAAATTCAAGTTTATGTATAAATTATGCAAATGAGGTCCTCATTAACATAATTTATGGCCAGGTTTCCTGACCTTTCCTAATGGTACCTACATCTCAGATATGACACCCGTAGCTTTTACGGTAAGGAAAATACAAGTTTATGCATTAATTATGCAAATGAGGTCCACATTAGCATAATTTATGGCCAGGTGCATTCACCTTTCCTAAAGGTACCTGCATCTAAAAGATGACATCCGCAGCTTTTACGGTAAGGGAAATTCAAGTTTATGCATAAATTATGCAAATGAGGTCCTCATTAGCATAATTTATGTCCAGGTGCATTCACCTTTCCTAAAGGTACCTACATTTCAAAGATGACATCCGCAGCTTTTACCGCAAGGGAAATACAAGTTTATGCATAGATTATGCAAATAAGGTACTCATTAGCGTAATTTATTGTCAGGTGTATTCACCTTTCCTATAGGTACCTACATCTCAAATATAACATCCGTACATTGTAACATAAGGTACATATAACTTTCTGCAATACCATTAGTAGAGCTACCACCGCACATCTACTTGGTTTTTGGCAGAAGAAGAAGAAGAAGAAGAAAGAAGAAGAAGAACAGGCAAGCAAAAACAGTATATCCCCCTTCCCACTGGAAGGGGAATATAAAAAAAATTCAATAGCCACAATCCGGGCAGGCGATTATTAGTATTGCCGCTACGGGTCAAGGGCGTCACTAAGCGGATTAGAAAAGAACGGCACAACAATAATATTATCAATACGATTTTCTAGTGAATGTCTAAGAGTGAACCCTAGCAGTCATCGAAATATATGCAGCAGATTGACTAATGCTTCGTCGTAGCTGTGGCAAATTGCAATACTCCCACTGTCTCGCTAGGTGGCGTTGACGGCAATGCATTGTGTTGGACAATGTCAGTATGGTACAGAATATTATGTAACCGTATCGTCGTATTTGACTCTTAATTGAGTAAAAAACGTCGGGTATTGTACTGATATCGTGTGCCCTGTTTCTTGGGAAACAGTTCGAGAGCACCTCAAAATGATTAGACTTAAACATCAAATTAATCCACAATGCTTTGGAGAAAACATTTTAGATATTGAAAAAAAGGAGAAATGTTTCAAGATTTGTTTCACACTTTAGAAATTTGACATTACAAATCAACATTGGCAATTTAGCAATGAAAATAAAAGTGATGATGCATCATTTCATTTAACTGGTGCACATACATTGAATTTGATTGTGTAACTGTCTGCTTAAGTAAAAAGATCACTTTCGCGCGCCATTTTCTACAAATACTGAGTCCAAAAAACGTTCTCTCGGGCGAAGCAGCTCAAATTCATGCAGTCTTGGTGTTTAAACGTCACGTGCTGAAAGTCTCATGGTGTATAAAATAGAACAGCATTTGTGTTAAGTTGTTGACCTGGTCCCGCCATGGCACCAAAGATGGTTACCGCTAAATATTTTGACATGTGACACCGCCGGTCTTTGTTCCCGTGTTAAGGTGAGCACACAACCCATTCAGTTGAAGCCCTGCTGAATGGTGGGCGGACACGGATCGAATGACAGCTCTCCCAGTGTTTGGTGTCATGTCGCCATGGCGACGTGATGTCATCTCATTATTATGCTAATTAGGTAGAGGGCATTTCCGAAAACGCACAGTGTGTGTTTGAGTGGCGAACTCAGTACATGTGTTGCCTGATTTCTGCTATTTTGGACCCAAAATTGGAAGAATTTTTGTGGATTCGGGATTGTGACTAAGGTAAGAAGGGAAAGGTTATTTACAGCGTATGGTTTGTGTGTAGAAGTGAGGTAGAATAGATTATTTTGCGAGTGTTAAAACGCAACAGGCTTCAAAACCCAAAATGGTTGACAACAGAATGTTTGTTTGGCTTCCCATATTTTATGGTTTTGAAGTTGAATTTGAATGGAGCATGTCACTGAACAGTGCTGGATTTTAGGGTAAAGTGTTAAGGCTTGTTTTTGCAACACTTTAATCATTTTATGTGTGAAGGAAAGATGATAAAAGTCCCAGATTTAATCTGCTTCACGACGTCGTGTGGACTATAAATTGTCTGCTATCAATTATGTTTACAACCACCATGTTTATAACTAGGAAATTATCTGTGAAAAACAAGTCATTAGCATCAAAACAAAGTTATAGAAGTGCAATTGTATTGCAGTTGGCGGGGGAGAAGCATAAGAACTCATGTATTTCATGGGGGAGGGGCCAAATTCACAGGATCTCAACACTGATTTATGTTAACTGAAACGTATGATATTACTAATAATATCAGTTACTTTTTGTATTGTAAGTAAAATTTAGGCTACCTTGATCATAGTGATAGAAGTGAATATATCCGAATAATTAAAAAAATTTGCAAAAACCTGATTTTTTTATAGAAATAACTGTTTTCAAGCACATCTATGCATAGTATATGATGGACGAAGATCACATAAAAGTGCAACTGTCAAAGTTATGACCTTACCCGGGGATGGGGGAGGGGGCAGCTTGTGCACCAGTCAGCGGAAACATCGAGAGAGATTTGAACATTTTAAGTAGGGCTGACAAACTACTGTACATGAACTGGAGAGTGAAAATTTTCCTTATCAGGGCAAAAGTTTTTACTTTGTTGGTTATCAATTTTTTTCATCGGTCAACTTTCCATCTTAAGAATGGTTCTGGGGCCAAACTTTTTCACTTTACCCCCAGTTTTAACAAAACTGTGTGCAAAGGTCTTAAAGGTTGATATATGTTTCTTATATATTAACATTACCGTGGTTTGAATATATATTTCACTTCAATCTAGGGATGCAAAACTTCATAATTATATACTTGCCCCAATTTGAATAGTAAAAATAATATGGTTTTGATATGATATACAACAAGGCAATTGTAATCAAAAGGTGGGAACAGTTATTATGCTTGTCTATATTTTGTACAAGTAACGTTGTTCTTCTTCTTAATGCCCACAGTCAATTGCTGACTATTATGGCATATGCTGTTTCGAGAGCGGCCAGCTGGCATTATGAGACTGGTTGTGTTTCGACCCCCCCTAAATATCCTTATTCATATCAAACCTCCTTGTTCATATCTATCAAGTTACATAGTCAAACATGTACATAAGTGACCACCTCTACATAAGGACCACCTGGCCAATGCGACCGCTTTTTGAAGGTCACTTAGATTATATTTTCCCCATTGACACAAGCATTAGAAATACTGTCTATAGTGACCACCTGTACACATAGATTTTATCAACCCCACTTGAGTGGTATTCTTGGGCAGTTTTGACTCACTTTCTACTGTCACCTTTTTTTATGAGTGTTCTAAAAGTACAAATGCATGTTAAATGCTATTGCATAATGTTTGAGTGACTTTGACATTTATTGTGACAAACCATTTCTTATCTCTAGCTAAATGTTTTATGAAGTAGATTTGGGTTCACTATTTTGTACATGTTGTAGTGGCAAGACTCAAAAGTTGTTTGTTCTTGTCAAATTCACAATACAGTTGAAAAATCACAACTCAAAGGTCAAACACACAGTACAAATGACCTTTGGGTGGCGTTGCGATGGCGCAGTGGTAGGGTGTTTGGCCCCAGAACCCAGAGATACCGGGTTCGAATCCGGGGTTCCCTGATTTGTCCCGTTGACGTTGTCCCCTTGGGAAAGGCACTTTACGCAACTTTCCCCACTTTACTAAGGTGAAAATGAGTACGTAGCTTTGGTTAGGGACGTCCCTTGGATAGGACATTAAATGGAGGTCTTGTGTTTGACAGAGCCACACCTCAAGCACGTTAAAGAACCCAACACACTTATCGAAAAGAGTTGGGTTCCTTCCCGGTGTGTGTGGATCATATAAATCTGTCCGAATATGCAGCTTGTACTCTTTAGTACAAACCTGGTGTGTTACACCTTCGTGCGGTGTACCGGCAGGGTATGCAATACAAACTAACAAAAACAAATGAGTAATACATCTACCAAGCTGAACCTGTCTGTAGCGTCCACTCAAAGGACTTAAGAAGAACACAGTGGACAGGTGGTCACTTTATTATATAGACTGCTTGTCCATGGGTCAAAGGGAAAATAAGGACCTCAGTAAGTCAGACCACAATGGCCAGGTGGTCCATTATTTTAGAAGTAGTCATTCATATACTAGTACTTGTCTAGTACTTGAATGTGTATGTGTATGTAGGTTTGACTGTATTACAAAAGATTTTACTTTCAAAAGATCTAACAATGAGAAACAGCTGCAATACAATATGTCTGGCCCCAACATGTATAATGTCCGGCTCAACAATTGTTGTGAGAAATCTTGCATGAACAGACTCTAGATCTCTGCAAACACAATTTTAGGTCAGTCTCCTTGAAATCAAAATAACACACAGACACCATGGGAGAAGAATTTTCTTCTGATACATTTTTTCTAGACGTAATTGAATTAAGTGTAACTCTTCCTTTATCCATTTCTAACATTATTAAGATCTTCTCCGTGACCCATATCTATTGATGATAAGATGTAACCTGGAGATACGATTTGCTTTTGTTGGTTGCTTAGTAACTGTTCTAAGCCATTAGCGACATGCCCCCAGGCTCTTTTCAATCATGTCATTGTGTGTAGGGAGGGTGGGTAGATCTTATAAGGCAGCTGTAGATTATGGTATGAGCTGAAGACAGAAAGATAGGACTCTCAGTGGACTTTTAAGAGGAAGCTACATGTACATGTATGCGTGCAAGGCTTTTTAAACTTCGCTTGACAAAATTTTATAGTCTCATTAAAAAATAATGGCATCACTCTGAAATCAGTTATTGTATGATATTACTCAAGGCTGTTACTGTTAGAAATATGTAAAAGAGATGGTATGATCAGAAAGGAAAGAAAAAAAATTGCCTAGTTCAATTTTTCAGGTCAGTTTGTCTGCCCTAGCATTTCAGTCTTTTCACACAAGTTCCCCCTCCTATATATGATCTTGCTTTGTACTTGAATCATTGTTTTAGTCATATTTAACCGTGTAATCATGAAATTCATTATGTTCTAATTTTGAACCGTGCATCTTATTTTGTTGACTTTAGAAGAACAAACAACAACAAGAACAGCCATGGGATGTGGCGGCTCCACGACAAGGGCATCTATGCCCCCCAATCAAGTCTACCCTTCACAGCCCAAGCCGGTTGCACCAGTGCAGCCACAGATGCAGCCCTACCAGCAGCCACCAATGCAACAACCCGTACCTCAGCCTGTCAAACAGGTATGAATGTAGTTAAATAAAAACACTCTTTGTACACAACCAAGTGTTTTATTTAATCAACATTTTTGTGACGATCTGTTACCTTCCTCAGGGCAATTCTGAATGGTTTGCTTTGCACTGCAGCACAGTTTTTGCTGCTTACAGATACACCCTCAAAAGCAAAGTGTTCATTACATAATAATATACATACAGGACAGCTTCAAATTCTATTTATTTGTAACCAAAAAAAATCAAACTACCGTAGATGAGAAAATATTAGCTGTACTCAAACTAGTACTTGTAATACTTGTATAGCTACAATATCAATAGAGGTAAAGCAATCTGCAGGGCAAAGGTTTGTTACTCTTAATTTGATCCTCTTCCTATCACTCAGTTTTGAACTTTTCTACAATGCAGTAGTTTTTTCTCAGCACTCCTGAGGCGAATTGAATGTAAATGTTTTTAAACAAAAATGTACAAATGTGTAGCATTAAACAGTACATGAACATCTATGGCTGTGATGTTTCTTTGTTTCAATCTAAATTTGAGGCACAATCTCAATTTGAAACACAATCTCAATTTCAGCCACCTTATCAGCAACCACCTTATCAGCAGCCACCTGTTCAGCAGCCACCTGTTCAGCAGCCACCTCAACAACCAGTTCCGGTAAGCACCCCTACACGCTAGGACAGATACATACAAATACTCATTTTCCCCTGCACCATTCCCCAGTGGACTGCCCTGCCTGGCACGCTCCCACTGTTGAGTCGTTCTGTGCCAGGCTGGAGATCTCAACTCCCCCCAACTTTGCCCCTGATGGGGTCATATGGGGGTAAACCATGATGATGATGATAATGTACATGTAGTCCTATGAAAACTCTTGGGGTCGACTTCCCAAACTTCTCATCACTAGATTTTGCATCTTAAAGATATCATATATGTGTAGAAAATTCATTATCATTCATTCATTCATTTCATTTCTTAACAGGTCCAGCAGCCCCCAGCCGCCCCACAGGAAGATGATGACATTGGAGAAGTAAGTTTCAATCTGTAAACAAAACTTATAGGTCTATAGAACAATACAACTGTTTAATTCTTAAAGGTGAACTATGTAAGATTGGGACAATACAGAAAGTACATTTTCCTACCATTTCCGCACATGGAAAGTTAAATCAACCATGTAGCATTGCATACCAATATTCAGAGAAAGAAGTTGTAATATCCTTGTACCATACAAACATATTTTAAAACTGTTGTAGTCTTCTATGTTTTGCTGACATTCTAAAGTTTATGTTGTGCACCCCAAATTTTTCACCTAAATCTTAAGGCACCAGTGCACCTATACCCAAAAATGGATTTCGAGCCCTGAGTATACTTGAATATCTTTATTGCACTTTTTTGTCACACTAGGTTAAGTACTACACATTTGAACACATTTGTAATTGATCAGACAGCCCTCTGCAGGAATAGTGACCCGCTTTTATAAATATCAACTGTCATTTCCATCGCAGGTGCCACAGGTGACGATCGATGAGAATCTTCTGCAGAGGTTTATAGAGATTGACAGGGAGATCGCAGAGCTGGAGACAATCGTCAGTGTCCAAAAACTGGAGGCCAAGAAGTCACAAGTGGCTGACTTGGAGAAAACAGTCCAGCAACTACAGGAGGAGTACAAGATACTTGAACAACAAACGTAAATATGATAACATTATTACACATATTATAATTATCATTATCACATATAATAGTTATTGTAATTCATCTTTTCCTTCATTTGTTCTTGGCAAGTATTAAAATTTATTATCCTTCTTCAATTTTTGTTGTTAACTTTAACCCAAAAGAGTGAAGTATTTGCCTTGTTTGTCTGTCTGTCTGTGAGTGTTTTCGTAGTGCAGTTTCTATATGTTTTGCCAGAGGGACTACAAGCTAATTCCCTTGTCCTTCATTTTTATGTTCTTTGTTAATTCCATCACAGGGCGAAGGAAAAAAAGGATGTGGTGGACTTGCAGAAAATGACTGTGAAAGAGTACTTTGCAAATGAAGAGGCGTTCGACAAACAGTTGTCCAAGGAACAGGAAGAGTATGTGGATGCCCTCAATAAACAGGTATTTTTGAGTAGATACTTTTCATAATGTATTTGGTTAGTATATTACCCTTCAGATTTCAAAGTTTTACATGTAATCAGATTTTTTTTCCTGACAGATTTGGGCTGTAGTGACATTATGGTAGCCATCATAACCATGAAATACAGGCAATTTAAAAAAAAAGTATTTTCATAAAACATGAACTTAATCTAATAGTATGATGATTATGTATTCTCTGATAGGAACCTGTGGATGCATTAAACAGAAAGGTATCTGAGTTATATCAACAGCCCTGCACAGAAATTTCTTCAATTGTTAAAACTTTAGCATGCTGAAGTAGCGCTAGCCGTTTGGCACCCCATTATCTATTGGTTACAGGGTTAGGGAGAAGGTTATTTGCAAATAGGCTATGATTTTTGTGCAACACTTTTTTCATAATACTTACAATATTGGTTTACACTTCAAATTTGTATACAACTTAGAATAGAATTCACTTTAGCAGGGCACCTGAGCTACATTCAATGATCCAGAAAATAGCAGAAATGCTTTTGAATTAGATTTGTTTTCAAACAAGGAAAAGGTGTACAGTCATGTTTCAAATTTAAAAAATTTCCTGGAATACTACAAGGTACCATCAGAAATTTCATGATAGATATCATAAGACACTATAAGTAAAAACTTGTGCACTGCGGCTTAATTTCATGCCTTGATGCTTGTCACAAATTTTACATTATGGCTGCATCACACATGATCTCTCATTTGAGCTCTGATCCTTGAAAAAGCCATGCACGAGGCAGGACTAGTTGGTGTGGGCTCAAATAAAGTTCTAAACAGGAACTATGTGGCTATGCCATCTTTTCTGAAGATATGGTGTTAGTGTGTACTGTTGGCTTGAGGTTGTCCACTTCTATTTACCAACATATGATAATGTCTCTGTTATTGAATGTACAAATTGAATGATGTTGATTGTTTATGTCTCTTTCAATTCCAGGAAATTGGTAAACAGAAACTGGAGGCCAGCACCAAACAGCTGGAGCAGCTCAAGGCCGACATCACTTCTTTCAGCTCCAAGAACGAGAGGTACCAGCAACTACAGGCGGAGGAGGACATCCTGCTGGGTAAGACAATTATAAAGGACTCGGACCAGACTGAGTGTAACAATCCATCTGACATGCCCCTGGTCAGAATAGACCCCAGGATATTTGGGTACCAGTAGGGTATATTCTGGACTGTTACACTGGCACGTAAATTGTAGAAAATTTCAATATTATGGAAAATGGGCTCTTTAACTATCAGTATTGTAATTCTTAAGTTTAAGGAAAATGAAACTTAGATGATTAATTTTGAACTTTCTATGTCTTATATTATACTTCTCAACTGTAACAATGTGATAAGAGCTACATGTACATGTACAGATTCTGTACATAGAATTTGATGTCTAAAAAAATTTACTAATTGTAATTGTAAATGACTGTTATTATCTATACTGAAATAGAATACATGTACATTAATTAGGTTTTGAATTATTGTTTCGTTCTTGTTTAGCTAGTATGTATAAAGGCCGCTAAAGCTACAAAATTAAGAGGAAAGTACTTTTTGTAGGTCTATTTTTCTGGACTATAGATAGAATAGGCTCTAAATTATTTTTCCTTCCTGTTTAGCGGGTGTATTTAAAGGCCGCTATGGCAGTGAGCTGGAGTACAAGCTGGAGGAAGAGGTGGACATGCTGCACGATCGCAAGCAGCGCGTGCTGACCGCCAAGTTCAAGTGGCACAACGCTCGTGTCCTCATGCACCACGCCGTCTCACAGCTGGCGCTCGGCGTACGTCGCTGGCTGGACCTGAAGCGCGTTCCCGTGACGTAAGCGAATCTGTAGTCTCGTTGAGTTTAAGACCTTAAGACATGTAACTTCCATTAGCATTAACCCGCCAGGCTACATAAATCTGCCACTTTGAAAAACTGTGGGTTTGAGAGATCTCTAGGGCAGTACCCCCCAGGTACTGTATGCACAGTTTAGATTTACAGGAGTGCATTATACTGGGGGATGTTGAGTTTGAGATCTGTTTGGACGTATATTTTCCGGCTGAATTATGTACCCTGGTAAAGTTATATTATACGTTTTCTTGGTCATCTGAAAGGGACCATTGATAGTTACTGTTTAGTACTTTGGTAAATCTCATATTTGTTCATCCTACTAAATCAATTTGAAGGCAATAGGCATTGGAGCAATTTCAGCACGTGTACATGTACATGTAATTTGATCACAGATTTCTCTTGTTGGGAAAGTACAAATGTATGAATCTAAAACTGAAAGACTACTCTGTAGCTCAGTTGGAGTATTATTTGTTTAGCAATTTCTAGATCGACTTTGTCCTGTCACTTGCTTCTTAAAAGATTCATTCCATGTTGTTTATTCTTTACCAAACTTGAAGCTACTATGAAAACTTTATACTAGTAATCCCTTGACTTGTGTTTTCTTACTGTGACATTTCCTTATCCTATGAAGAAAGAAAATTACCAAAAAAGCAATGTGCTATACTCATGTGCATTTAATTTTACAAAAATTAGTGTGCAAAAGAAAGAAAGAAACACCTGATTAAATGTTTTCAATTGTCTCCCTATAAGCTATACACAGCAATCTGGGGGTTATATCATCCATACAAGGTAATTCAACAGAAATTTCGGTGGCGGGACTTTTTTTACTATAATGGTGCACAAATTCAAAGGTTGTGTTTTTTCACAGTGAAAAACATATCATCATGTTTTTATGCACACAAAATTCTAACAGTTTGTAATTATTGTTTTTCACTGCCAAGAGACTGAATGATTATTGTTGCAACTTTTATGTTTTTTAGTCCACACGGTCATCACTTGATCTCTGATGAATCAAACCTTTTTTTCTACCTCATATTCCAAACACCTATCTGCACTGTCCCTCGAAATATTTTTAATTTGTTATCCCTTGACACTAAGAATACTATATATGACTAAAGAATTATAATTATGAATTATTGTCTTAAAAATCATTATAGAAAATCATTTTTCCCCCACCAGTAACACCCGCCTGCGATACCAGATGGCGGCCGAGGCCAGGAATAACTTCGTGGCGGCGTCCCAGAACATCAGCGGCGCCCAGAAATACCTGAACACCATCACCTTCCCGTACTGCACTCCTCAGGTGGGTTTGTAGGATCATTGACTGTCACAGTTCTTTGTTCTTTAAGCCAGTTTCAATCAGAATTGTATGTGTCAGAATTTTAGAAAGGCCCTGTGAATTGTGACAAATTCAAGTCATAAAAGCTGATGAAATGCAAACTTGTTTAGTCTATGATGACTATAATAAGTCAGTGAAGTCTAGAATATCAATTTAAAGCTTGTTAAACTTTGTTCTCAGCCGATTTCATCCAGAGTTTTGTCACTCAGTGTATTTCGGCTTTCAAGAAGTCGCCAAAAACTGGATTTGGAAATGGAATCTTTTTTGTCTATTATGACTATGTAGTAGTCTATGTATAGACTAGTCAATGAAATCTAGGACAGCATATTCTTTGCCTATTTCAAGTTTTCTCAGAATTTTGGCTTTCAAATCACAAAAACTCACAGGATTGTGAAATGGGAATGACTAAAAATTGAATCAAAAACATCTGCAATAGCAGCTTGTTTTATTTCAATATTTGACCCTTGTAGTTGTACAGTAGCCACAAATGTAGGATCATAATCCTTATCTCTGCTGTGGATAATTCAAAACATTTGAGTGAATGAACGTATGCATGAATGAATGACTGACTGAACGGTCAAAGGTAAATTTATTCTAACAACCATTTTCCCTTACATCATACAGGAGGTGAACACGCTGAACTCTGCCATCAACCACATCTTTACAGACATGCAGGCGGGCGAGCAGCGTTACCAGCACGCCTACAGCTGTTACAACACGACACACCGCCGCGCCGCCGCGCTCATCCAGTGGTTTGACATGGTCAGTAGCACACCGTTTTTTTATCAAGCTAAAACATCTTTCTTGTCTCTGTGTCATAAATCAGTGTTACATAATCAGGGGTTCATCTAAAGAGGGGAACAGGGGCGGAGTGCCTTCATGCCCTGATCATGCACCCCCTTACTGACAAGCATACTAAAATTCTGATTGACCAGGGATGCTTCTAGGTCACATGTGGCCACAGTCTTTAACTGTGTCCTGTCTGACAGTAATTTTGCCCCTCAGGAAGCCAAAGAAAGCCCCATTTTAATTCAAAATTCTCTAAAACTCCACACCATCCCCCAGTTGGTTGCTCCCCTCCCAGTGGCAATACTCCCCCTGGCAATTTTTTTCTAGAAAAACCTGTGATGACTGCAGTGATCTGCCTGAAAAAGTGCTGATTTTACAAATTATAGACACAAAGACACAACAAGGACATGCTGCCTACTTTTTAATTCATAAATTTTTTGTTTTATTTTTCAAATACATTGCCTATACAGTACCCATGACTGTACCATCAGTTCTCAGTTTCTGTCTAAGTTACTAGATGTAGTTCAGACACATGTTGCTAGAGGGTGCTAACACAATATTTGTTTGCTTATTTACATGTAGGTCATAAAGAACACCATCATGAAGGATCTGGATGACGTCGCGAAGCTGAGCGCTCAGAAGAAACAGGATCTGCGGAAGGAGCGCTTACGTCTTCTTAAGCTGCGCGTCCAGGAGGTTCTCGGTCGCGAAATCAAGAGTCCTGAAGTTCCCGGTGAGTTGCCGTTATTCTTAGCATTACTATGCTTATACATCTGTAGTTTCAGGTGGCTGATCTGGCTTTTAAGTACCAGAGTTATCAGCCAAGGATTGATCTGTTCAAAAATTCGAATTTTCCGAGAACCATAGTAGAATGGAACTCGTTGTCATCAAGTACTGTAGGAGCTTCCTCACTAAATAGCTTTAAAGAACGGTTGCAGTGAAATATGCGAAGACTAGGTGTAAAAGACCATTCGGTGTTATATAACCAGCTGCTGCCGCGCCGTGTGCTTGCGAAGCTGGTGTGTTACGCCTTATGAAGGTTATACCGGCTATTTAGATACAGATACAGACAGATGTGTGCATTATGAATTGATACATAAAAATATTAAGTAAAGTATTGATTACTTTTTGGAAAGGCCTCAGGGGCAAAGTCATTGTTGATGCAGGAAAATCAGTTTGTAAGTTAAAACATTGAAGGTTTCTACAACATCATCATCATCACTGTTCTTTCTCTTGAAACTCATGAAATAATTTACATTTAAAAGTTCAACCTCCAATACTGTGGAGCAGTGGAGCATAAGTTACAGAAAGTTTGTGGCGCCCCCAGTCTTTGTTGAGGGACTGGTTGTAAGGGACCGGCTTTTTAGCTAATGCCCACAAACGAAGACTGCGCTGCATGAATCTAATTTTTTTGCTTGGAATATGTTCAGGTTATGCTTCCATTAATTAATCCTGAGTTTCAAGTCAATCCATCGATCCGAAGTTAAATATAGCGAACTTGAAGATTCTTACCTGGCTTTCTAGCGAATGCCTGGCAAAAGTGGCTTTTTAGCAAATGCCCAATATATCAGCCAAAATATTGCCATAAGTTTGCTTTGTTTAACTTCGGATCGATGGATTGACTTGAAACTCAGGATTTATTAATGGGAGCATAACCTGAACATATTCCAAACAAAAAAAATTAGATTCGTGCAGCGTGGTTGTTTGTGTGCATTAGCTAAAAAGCCGATGCGTGGTTGTAAAACTTAAAATCTATTGTTGCTGTTCCCACAGACGTGGTACCAGACCTAAGTCTCCTCCCGGGAGATGATGATGATTTTGAATCTGAGCTGGCGCTGCTGTTTGAACCGGAGGGACAGGAGGAGAAGGAACAGGACCTTGAGAAGGAGATTAAGGAGGCTCAAGACAAGGAGAAGGAGATAAAGGAAGCTGAAGAAAAGGACAAACCCAAGGATGAGGTCAGATATCTTTTTGAGTGTCTAAAGTTTCCTTCTCTTGATATTTTTTTGATGAATCAATAAAGACCTTTATTGTACACATACCCACTGAGTCTTGGTTAAGTACAGGTCACAGCAAAAGAATAGTATACAGATACATCTAATATACATCGTCAAATTACATGAATTATAAACTACATGGATTCTACTTTTCCGCGCTTCTTCGTAATGATAAATTCTTAGAAAAAATATGGTTCATAATCAATATAATCTTTTTTTCATACTTTTAACAGCAATTAACAATTGACATCAACATATGTCCAAGAATCAACTTACGAAACAGACGAAATTCTTACTTTTCGTAATGAACTTGTTTAACAGTTTCTTAACACCTGTTGCCAACAGATATTTACAAGCAAGTTTTTGAAGGGGTTTTGAGCTTAATTTAAGTCTTTGTTGATGTTTGTCACAGGGAGAAGAGAAACCAGAAGGCGAGGGAGGACTGAAGGTTCCAGAAGGGCCTGCTGAGGTGTCCCCACCCACCCCCCTGCCACTGAATGAGCTGGCCCCACCACCACAACAACAGGACCTGTTTGGTAAGTTAGATGTCAAAAATAGGGGTGCTCTGTTTATTCTATTGATGATAAATTGGTCATAAATTGGATGAATTTTTGATAATTTGCCAAGAGAAAAGAGTAGATGGCATGTGAATTGGACAATCAATCAGTCTTTTAGAAAGGTGTGTAACACGCAGAATATGGTACAAAATGTCCCAGCATTACAGAACTTATGCATCATTACATTGTGCAACCTTGCTAGTCTTTTATGAATCAACAGAGTCTGAAAAGTCAATGTTAACCTTTAGCACTCTAAAGTGACTAAGCCCTTTGGCACCCAATTGCTTACTGGTTACAGAGTTAGGCAGCAGCGAGAAGGTTAAGTAGAATACACAAGCTGTACAGCAGAGTTTTGATAGCAATATAATAATAGTTTTTATTTCTCATTGAAAGGAGTGACAGGGTGGCAGGGTCCCATGTACATGTAGGGACTCTGAATTGATCTGACCCTTTACACATTAAATATATATATAAAACTACATTAATCACGCACTGTTTCTGGCATCATAAATTGCTCGATCAAAAAGGTTTCTTGCCTTAAATTCTCGAATTAAAAGGTTCTCACATTCATGGCAAATCGAACTAAGCTGTGACAGCAGGTAGGTTTTTACAATACGTTGAAAAACTGTAAAAAAAAAAAAACTTCTTTAAAATTCCATCATCCTTTTTGTTTCCAGGTGACATTGAGTTCATCAAGCAACAGCATGAGAAGAACGTCCAGGAGTACGAGCGTAGCCAGGAGATCAACCGGGCGCGGATGCAGCAGGGCCTGGAGGAGAAACTCCGCGCTCGCCGTAAGAGACGGGAACGTCTGCAGGCCCAACAGCAGGAGATGGCCAACATGCAGGTTAACGTGGCTTCTGCATAAACGCTACAAGCTTCCCTTGTCCTGTACGCTCCTTTGATGGCATCCCTACAAAAAACTCTGGCACCTGTTGATAGAAAAACAATTTGATTTGAATATTCGCCTAGAATATGGGCAAGTGTTCTGTGACAGCATGGAAACAGAATACAAACAAGCATTTGGAAGTTCAACTCCCAAAACGCTGTTACTGAGAAATATTTGATTCCTTAAATAATGCAGGACAAAAGAACCAAAATGTTTAAATGGGGGTGGAGGCCAGACTTTTGTGTGAAAGTCATCATTCATTTGGAGCAAATCAGAGTTAAAGTAGGATGGATTCTAGGCTACTAGTATACTAAAGGATGCTGATTTTCATCACTCTCACTCCAAATGTCAATATTTACTGTATAACTGATTATTTTCAGCCAATATATTCTCCTGTGCCAAGGAAAAGAAGGTACCATATAACTAGTTCACTTACACTTATTTAACAATTTTGATAAATCTACTGCATAACTTTGATGTTGTACATTAAAGTGTACGCAATCTTTCACCCTTACTGGGAATTCTGGAAGCTAAAAAAGTGGTTGTTGAGAAAGGTAAAATTTTGTAAAATGCGTCATATATTTTACAGTCTCTGCCCCCCTTCTTAGTTTTGTTTTGAATTCTTCTTTAATTATTGTATTTTCCTATAAGTCACTTTTTTTAACAATGTAAATATCTAGAGTTGACCATTATAATTGTGAAATATCACACAAATCTTTGTTCCTGATATTTCTTACCTTTCAAAGTTAAAGCTATACGAAGGTTTGATATTACAGAATGTAAGAAGCACGATGTAATCCCTACATTGTTGTATTGTATGGTACACTTGAAACATTCCAATTTGACTTCTTTTGGTCTTGATATTCAAGTCAAAGAATTAATGTATCTATGATAGCCCAGATTTTATGTGCATGTGTGCTTGCTTATATTGTAAAACAATAAGCAAACTTGCTCATTCAGCTGAACAATGTTGTTTATACAATTACATATTACACATGAGTATATATATGGTCATGTAATGTACAAATATTGGCTTTAGATTTTAACTTCGATATGGGTTCTTTGATGTTGGATATTCACTTTGGAAGTGTACAATATTGCTGTTGTGTATATAAAGAGTTCTGTGGCTGTTAAAAATTCCTTCTCAAGACAAAAAAAAGATATTTTCAAAGTTTTGTAAATACACAAGTTGATATTTTTGCACAGATGGAATTCTATAAAAGGATTGTACAATTTCTGTGACATTTCTGTGTGCTCTTGTTATAATAAAGAAAAGTAACTCTTGATAAAACCTGGAGTTTGTCTTTATGTTGCAATGTTTCTTTTTGTTTCCTTATTTAGAACAGAACTCATTTAAGCTCACCAAATATGAAACTACGGTAGATGTAATCTAGTGAACGCTTTCCCAGACAGGCCCAAACGTCTATAGTAGGTGTCATAACCATTGATAACATGCCGTTGAAAAAGACGACACCTGGCGACTGGAAGAAGACGTGCAGCAAAGCTGTTTATCACGGTGAAATATGCAAGGCTGAATCTTTGCAGGATCTCTGTTGTAGACGATGAACAAATTTGGGAGATACAGACATTTTCATAAAAGCTTTCAATTCATAGAAGACTGATAACTCACACTTTCCACACTTGTATTTTTCAGGCCTCTTTAAGTAAACAGCATAGAAAACAAACTTTAGGTTGATATTGGCAAGAAGTATTTTTTTTTTTACATCGATAAACAAGTCTCTCCGTTAGGTAGACACAGGCAAAGGACAGCCATAGACATCTTGTAGATCTTACATGTAGGTACGATACATCTAGCACACACTACTTGTTTTTTCAAAGGAACAACATGACCTGATGTTGTCATGTCGTGAGTCCGCAGTAACTCTATTTCTGACTATGGGAGGTTTGTTTGTGGCCTCATGTATAAACGTCAGTATAATGTTAGTAATCCAGCAACATAAAAAGCCACTAAAATACGCTGGAACTATTCTCTTTACACCAGCACATCATTAAGAGCAACATATTACAAACAAACATCGTTTTTCCGGTAAGTAACTACATGCATCGACCATGCATAGATTATGATGATAGCATCAAGCATTGCACCAGTAGTCTAAGCACATGTTAGCATTTTGGAGGATAATCGGATCTATTCGTATAAAAATAGGGAAAACGCCGTTGCACTTGCTCAATGTGTTCTTTTTTTACAAACTAGTATTGAAATTTAGACGTTGTAGCCTTTCAAAAGTTAGAAATTACAGGAAATACACACTTAATCACTTCTATTGGGAAAATACAAAGGAAACAATTAATTTATGACCTAATCTCCCATTTTATTTTTCCCAAATGTCTTAGATATTGATATTCTTGTTGTTTGATGGCCGTATTTTCGAGTTCAAGGTCAAACAAGCTTCACATCTTCAAACCCCTTTGCAAGCCTTTGGTGTTTTCGTCATTCCCGAAAAGACCGAAATTTGGCAATTTGGCGGTCTCCTTTGTCACTTTTCTTGATACGGCCGAGAGCGGTACTGCAGAGTAGGCTCCAATAGGGTATACACTCCCATCTTGTAAAATGGGAATATTTTCAAGGCATTAGACTTAAAGCCAATGAACACCCAAGAAAACAGATCTGGAAGTCTTCACATACATTTAGAATTACATTTAAGACATCTCAACTCACGCGTTGGCGTAAAAAGGATTGATTTTGAAGTGCGGGGTGGAGCTCATGTCACATCCGTCGAGGCGCCACCTATATTCGTGTACACAACACTTAAGCTTCTTGTACTTTAGGATGGATATCATCAGTCTTCCCTTGTAATTGTTATCCTTGACAGCTTTGTCCTTTTTATCAAGTGCGTTGAAATTGTTAACATCTAAACACCAGATCACAAAACGATATAACAAGGACATGTCTGCCAAATATGGACTGGTAATACACAGACTCAACCAGTCCACAGGTGCACTGATAAACCTGCTATATGTGTCTAACAACTTCAAGTTGACTCAAATCAACTGTTTCTACAGAAGTATACACGTTGAATCTGTTGGCCGTATTGTACTAAAACAACTCAAATTTACCTGAATTAACTTGCATGTGCAAGTGGTATACCACATCAGTGTACCACTTGCATATGTAGTTTAATGTAGGTAAATTTGAGTTGTTTTAGTACAATACGGCCCCAGTATCCGTTGGATTCTTACGGATCTGAGGTTCCGGATCTCCGAGTTCTCCTGTCCGGATACGTCAGGATCTGAGGCCATTTAAATTTCGTGCAGTGATATGTTTCATTTATCCATATGGGTCACAATATAATAACTATCATTAGCCCCGGCTATCATGGCGGCCTACATACAGGTCAGTTTGTTTGCCCCCGGCTCAGATAGTCAGTTTCTCAGAAATGGACAGTCGGAGCGGTAAGTTAAGTCGTACTGAGCCAGTTGAGAACTACAGCGTAGTTGGCTGAGCTACGTCGTAGTGGAATTTTGAGCGGAATAATAGAAAACCATATGCGTTGTACCTTGTACAATTATGCAATAAGGTTCATCATTAATACAAAGAGTTTGACTCGAATATAAGCAAAAAAAAGCACTAAATAATCTTTTATTGGATCTCTCTTGACGTGTGAATATTGCCGTAAAACAAATTTTGATAGATGTACATGGAGGAGTGTGTTGTAGAATTTGAAGTTCGCGTTGACGAAATAAGAGCAAGCTTTGATCTTGATTTATTGTCACAACGAAACTGTACTTCAATTTTTCTGGTTTTTATAATTAATGGTCGTATTTTCAAGTTCAATGTCAAACAAGCCACGAAACTTCAAACCCCTTTGCAAATCTTCGGTGAATTCCCCACTCCCGAAAAGACCGAAATTTGGCAATTTGACGGTCTCCTTGGAGCGGTACTGCAGATTAGGCTCTAATAGGGTATATACTCCTATGTTGTAAAATGTAAACATATTCAAGGCATTAGACTTAAAGCCAGTGAAAATTCAAGAAAACAGTTCTGGAAGTCTTCACATACATTTAGAATTACATTTAAGATCTTTCAACTCACGAGTTGGCATCGAAAGGATCGATTATTAATTATGGGGCC
Organism: Branchiostoma lanceolatum; assembly: GCF_035083965.1. Classification (NCBI taxonomy): domain Eukaryota; kingdom Metazoa; phylum Chordata; class Leptocardii; order Amphioxiformes; family Branchiostomatidae; genus Branchiostoma; species Branchiostoma lanceolatum. Next base: position 11,823,297 of record NC_089740.1, read on the forward strand.
GGGTGGAGCTCATGTTACATCCGCCGAAGCGCCACCTACATTTGTGTACACTACACTTCTTATACCTAATATCGTCGCGACAAAAAGTACTTCAACTTTCGCATGGTTAACTACAAACTACGAAACACAAATACAAACAAAAGATATCTTAAAATTCTACTTAGTAATACTAAACAATAAAGGCTCACATAAGTTAACAGTTACGTGATATCGTGTTACAATGAGGCAGGTCTAATCGTGGATTTCAGTACTAAAATCTTTCCTGATAAAAAAATTCTTTAAATCACTTATTTTGGCATAGATTTATAGAAAATATAGAATCTAAAGATATATTTAGATCTGCTACATATACACGTAGGCACAGAAATGTGAATAGCTTCCTACGTAAAAAGTCATATAAGCATTGACGTCAATACAACATTATGCCATATACATGTACGACGTGACAAGGTGACCATCGCGTAGTGTCCCTGAGGTCGTATGTTTTCCGCTCGGCCTGAGACCCTGGCCATACCTTAACTGTGCTGCAGGGCTTACGTCAAGCCAGGGTGCGCCGTCCACTAGCAACATATGGCAGCGTCCCGGCAAATATCTCTGAAAATAATCTCAAATTTCAACACTACTGAAACTGTATTGTTCAACGCTTGGAAAATGATGATATTCTTTCAATCTGTTTTTCTGCATGATCATTTTTATATGGACGTTTGAGTACGGTTTGTGAATGAGGCTTGTAGCAAGGTCAGTAACTTAAAGGTTATTGACCGCGTAAAGTATGTTTCAAACCACTCATTCAACAGTCTAATACGTGAATTAAGTTTTATATCCAGTAATATCAGTGCAAAGCCACTGCCCTTAGTAAAATAATACAGAAATAAATAGATAGATACATAAGAAGTTAGCTTTTGCCTTGTGCACCTGCACAAAAGATGCAATGAAATGAAATAAAATGAAGATTTCGTTCTTGATGGGTTTAAGACTTGTCTGTTATCATTTTTATAGACGTTTGAGTACGGTTTGTGAATGTGGCTCGTAGCAAGGTCAGTAACTTAAAGGTTATTGAACGCATAAAGTATATTGTAAACCACTCATTCAACAGTCTAATACGTGAGGCTTGTAGCAAGGTCAGTAACTTAAAGGTTATTGACCGCGTAAAGTATGTTTCAAACCACTAATTCAACAGTCTAATGCGTGGATTAAGTTTTATACCCAGTAATGTCAGTGCAAAGCCACTGCATGAGGGAGCTACCCTTAGCTAGTAAAAGAATACAGAAATGAATAGATAAATAAATAAATAAGAAGTTAGCTTTTGCCTTGTAAACCTGCACAAAAGATGCAATGAAATGAAATAAAATAAAGTCTTCGTTCTTGGTGGGTTAATCTGTATCTGTATCTGTATCTATATAGCCGGTATAACCGCCATCAGGCGTAACACACCAGCTTCGCAGGCACGCGGCGCGGCAGCAGCTGGTCATATTACACCGAACGGTCTGTTACACCTAGTCTTTGCATATCTGACTGCAACCGTTCTTTAAAGCTACTTAGTGATGAAGCTCCTACAGTACTTGATGACAACGAGTTCCATTCTACTATGGTTCTCGGGAAATACGAATTTTTGAACACGTCAATCCTTGGCTGATAACTCTGGTACTTAAAAGCATGACTATTTCTGGTCCTCTTCTGAGCTGGCATTAGATACTTATCAGTCGGTACGTCCACAAGTTTATTAGTCATCTTGTACATCATGCAAAGTCTGGACATTGTTCTCCTGTCCTCAAGTGACATCCATTGCAGGTCTGCTTTCATTTTTGTTACACTGGCGCCCCTTTCATAGTTGTTCGTGCAGAATCTGGCAGCTTGGTTCTGCACCCTCTCGAGTTTATCTATATCCTTCTTTGTGTATGGATCCCAAACTGTTGCAGCATATTCAAGGTTTGGTCTTACTAGAGACGTGTATGCAAGTGATTTTACCTTTGCTGGGCATGCCCACAAATTACGTTTGATCACTCCCAATGTCTGTTTAGCCTTAGTTGTTACTTTGTTGATATGGGTGTTCCACTTTAGCCCCGTTGTTAATGTAACGCCTAGGTACGGGTGGCTCTTTGCTGTTGCTAGAGCCTGTCCACAGAACTGGTAGGTGGTTACAATAGGGTTTCGTTTGTTTGTTATATGCATGATGTAACATTTTTCCGGATTAAACTGCATTAGCCATCTGCTTTGCCATTCTTCGAGTGTGTTCAAATCTTCTTGCAAAAGCTGTGAATCACTCTGTGTGGACAACTCTATATATAACAGGCAGTCATCGGCAAATAACCTAACATTTGAATCAAGCTGGTCTGGTAAGTCATTTATGTACAGGAGGAAGAGTAACGGTCCCAGAACAGTTCCCTGTGGTACGCCTGACGCAACTCTAACTGGAGCCGAGGCCTTGCCTTCTACCACTACCGTCTGTTCCCTATTGGTCAAGAAAGCCTTCAACCAATTTAGTGTGGTGCCTTGAATTCCGTAGTGCTCTAGTTTAGTGATGAGTCTGCTATGTGGGACTTTATCGAAAGCTTTAGTAAAATCAAGAATTGCTAGATCTACCTGTTTTTTACTGTTCAGTGCGCCAGCTATGTCGTGAGCTGTCAATATAAGCTGTGTTTCTGTGGATCGCTTTGCTCTGAATCCATGTTGGTAGTCAGTCAATATGTTGAAACTTTCTAAGTGTTTCATGACATGACTATGGATAATGTGTTCAAGTAGTTTGCAGGATATACAGGTCAGTGATACAGGTCGGTAGTTGCCGGGGACAGCTCTATCTCCCTTTTTAAAAATGGCACATATATTTGCATCCCTCCAGTCTTTGGGAATTTCTCCTGTGTCTAACGAGTGTTGTTAAAGACTTGTCTTTTATAAATTTTTCATAGGCGTTTGAGTACGGTTTGTGAATGAAGCTCGTAGCAAGGTCAGTAACTTAAAGGTTATTGACCGCGTTAAGTGTATTGTAAACCTCTCATTCAACAGTCTAATACGTGAATTAAGTTTTATACCCAGTAATGTCAGTGCAAAGCCACCGAGTAAAATAATACAGAAATAAATAGATAAACAAGAGTTCTACGACCTCATACCTTCGCGAAATGATTTTGACCTTTATGACTGACGTATTAGGAGTGTTTTTCATCAATCAAAAATCATACCAGTTGATCCTCCTCACCCAAATAACATAAGTTGTCCAAACCTCCTTGTTATGATTATGAGCTTAACAAAGAAGGTTATGCTAACATTTTTCATCAATAATGCAAATAAGCTCCTTATTAGCATAATTTGATTCAATGGTGTTCACATTCACACAACTTCTAAATGCTACAAGTATGAAATTGCCGTTATTTACTAGTATGGAATGATAGTAGTTTCTCATGAATTATGCAAATTAGGCCTACATTTGCATAATTTCTATCTATTGACATTCCTCTCTTCCTCAGTTACAAATGTCACATATTTGAATAGTCATATCATGGAACACAGCAGGTTTTTAAAATTGCCTCATTAATTATAATCTGATTTGCATAATTATCATCCAATCATACAAAGCATCACATAAGCTATCTACATACCAAAAATCATGACCATCCATCAAGCCCATCTCGAGTTATATTATTTTCTCATTAATTATGTAAATGAGGTTCTCATTTGCATAGCTGATATCTATTAATATTTCTCTCTTCCTCAGTTACATATGTCACATGTTTGCGAGTCCTATCATGGAAATTGATGAATGTATAAACTTTCCTCATTAATTATGCAAATTAGTTACTGATTTGCATAATAAGTATCCAATCATGTACATCATCGCTCAAGCTATGTACATGCAAAAAATCATGACCTTCCATCAAGCCCTTCTTGAGTTATTCCCTTTCAAAGTCTGAAGCAAAACCTACCCCTGCAGTTCCAAAAAAGTTGCTAGGGGGCCCAAACCTATACCACTTACTCTCTGCCCAACGAGCTATCTACCACTCAAAAATCAGTTCCATAGCATGTCCACAACACGAGATATCATAACATGAAGTTCCGCTGCAGTACCGTAACAAGCCGATAGGGGGCCCAAAATCTAATCATTTTCAGGTTTCATCGAGACCTACCAACATACCAAATACCAAGACAATCCTTCCAAGAATTCTCGACTTATCGTGTTCACTAACAGACACACAGACATGCTCGGTATTCCCATGCTGTCTCCAACAATACTATTCCTTTATTGGCTTTACGGCCATACAAGTTGCGTAATATAACATGTAAACCAACACATTGCGCTCAGAGGGGACTTATGTCACGAACCCTACTTTGCCACAGAAGGGACTTAGAGACTGTCAACGGCTTCTTTATATAAACGTTTTCTTTTCAAATGTCAGTGTAGCGTCTTATTTTCCCGTTCACTTCGTAAAGTCATAGCGATATTCATCGATTTCTTACCAGTGACGCCAGGATAATTCTCACAATGCCGTTAAAGCCTTTAGGGCATGCCCCAGCGCAACCTTGGTCTTCCTGTCAATCGCCTCTTCCTTCTTAGATATAACATGGTTAACTCACCTACCCTGAACAACGTCCTTTTCCCATACTGTGACACACGAGTACTGCTGGTTCTCCCCGAGGTAAGGCAGTGTATATCCAATTTTGGTCTCCCCCCGCCCAATTCCACACCACTTTCTCCTAATACCTTTTCCCTACCCCTTCCGACATCTGACTTTTGCCTCGTCCACCACATTCCACACCAATGAATACAGCTGGCTGATAGCCAATTTTTCCCAATAACTGACGTCTCCCGCCTGACCCCTCATGACCAACTTTGCCCCCCATCTGTGACCCCATCAATATCCCCTGAAACAATACACCCCACACGTCCCAACCAGAACGCATAGTAAAGCATACAATTGAACACATTTTTACACTTTTCTCGTTAATTATGCAAAACACTTTGCCCAAAATCTAATCATCTTGAGATTTGACACATACACACCGACACACCAACTACGACAACAAACCATCCAGGCGTTCTCGACTTATTCTGTTCACTAACAGACACACAGACAAGCACCGTCGCATAACCTTCTCGACGAAACCATTCGTCGCGAAGGTAATAAATAAAAAGTCTTTTGCCTTGTGAGCCTGCACAAAAGATGCAATGAAATTAAATAAGATAAAGTCTTCGTTCTCGATGGGTTAAACACTTGCCTGTTATCATTTTTATAGGCGTTTGAGTACGGTTTGTGAATGTGGCTCGTAGCAAGGTCAGTAACTAAAAGGTTACTGACCGCGTAAAGTATGTTGTAAACCACTCATTCAACAGTCTAATACGAGGATTACGTTTAATATACAGTGATTAAGAAGTGCCTTGTGGACCTGTACAAAAGATGCAATGAAATGAAATGAAATGAAGATGTCGTTCTTGATGTATTAAATACTTGAATGACATTCTATGCTCAGTAACTACGTAGTCTTTCTGTGTCCGGTGGGCACAAAAGATCTTGTCCTTGATGGGTCAAAGACCTCACGTGGACGCCTGTCTTTGCCTAATTCGCAAATCACGGCCCATTCAGATAGTAAACTACACAATGGCATATGCACATTCTCGACTTAACTTGAGAAGTAGGCCTACGGGTGAATTCGAAAATTATGTTTTTGCTAAGTTTGAGCTGATTCTTTTGTATTTCCAACTACATAATGTAGCGTTTTTTTAGAAACTCACTGACAAATTGAAATACATGTATTTGATAAGCAAGCGATATTAGAAGAATAGTTGAATGAAAATTCCATAATACCCTTTATCCAGTATGGCGTTGGGCGACAAAAACTCTAATTAGTGGAATCTCTGGCGTCACCGCAAATTACATGTTGTCACGTATCAGTGACGCAAGGAAACCGGTCTGACAAGTGTGCTGTGTGTCACAGAGATCATTCAGTCCAGTAAACGGCGTGTCCTGACAGATACTGTTCTTTGGAGGGTGGACATGTTCTTTGTGTTCCTGTTGAAACGACGTTGTCTTGGACCCAAAACGTTCTATACACGCATTGTTAAATCCGGAGTGCACAAGAATTAGGTGAGTACAAGGGTTCATTTCTTACCGAACAGTTCTTCACCTCTGTTAAGTATGATAACACAGGAAACCGTATGATAGATAGGTCTATACGAATCATGTACTAGTACGCGAACATCGTATCCATTTTATTCAGTACAGGACAAAGTAGCTGAGCTAAGTAAAGCTTTTGAGAGTTTTAAACAGCAGTCAAAATGTTGGACTTCATATCATCATATAGCAGCGCTTGACGAAAGACGGCAATCAGATATAGTACAACAATAGCCAAGGTGAGATTACCTGGTTGTGTTAAAAGAAACTCCAAATATCCTATGTTCTACCAACCTGATGAAATTATTTTCGGGAATAGCCAAACTGTCTCCAAAACAAGAAACCTGAGACTCACTACATACAACAGGACAAGACAGAAAAATATTTCTAACTTGTCTATCTTTTATGTGTGGTTTGTGTAGCACGTGTTGGGTGAATGTTGCAACCTGTAAATGAGCACGGCAGAAGCTTTCATGAGTCACACGATTGTTGAGTAGTCTACTATCACCAGTCATCAAGAATTTCCTAAAACCAACCTTCACAATTTGGACATCTTTATAGATTTTCTCGACGATTTGATGTGTATGCACGCTACAATTTGTGGTGGTTTCAACGAGGTTGATTACAAGTATAAAGATAGTCGTCAAGTGACGCATTCATTCATCGAAACCTACCGAACGTTTCTGACCGCCATTTTGATTGGCAGAAATCGCGTCAAACAGTTCATTACGTGCGACACAGGTGAGTTTAAGGACGTTCCTTTGACACCTTGCCAGATTTTGTTTTACGGAACTGGTGACCTGAAAAAAAGTCTCCACCGCAAACATGGGCACCCGTACGTAGTTGTTTGTTGTCTGTGGTTGCTAGTACGTAGTTGAGTCAAGATGGATCCGGATATCCTGTCAGCATAGCCTCGCCCAACACGTCATTAGAACAAGTCGCCAAGGTCTTATAAACTTATAATTATTCAACTGGTATCTATGACAAATACAAATGTAACACATTTTCTTATGGGTGCATCGTTTTCTGTGTGAACGGCATAACTAAAAGAATTTGGTATGTTACGATATTACTTACTTCGTCCCTCTCTTATGGCAAGAAAGTACACTTTTCAGTCATTGTCTGTGTACGGGTGCGTATGTGTCTATTCGTCGACGTGTTTCACTCTCTCTCTCTCTCTCTCTCTCTCTCTCTCTCTATGTATTTGTGTGGGTGTCTGTGGTTGGGTGTCTATGTACGTGTGTTTTGTGTGTGTGTGTGTGTGTGTGTGTGTGTGTGTGTGTGTGTGTGTGTGAGTATATAAGTTCAACGTTGCCACATATTCTAAGTGTTCCTATTTGTGTCTATGTCTGGCAAAGGAGTGTGGTTAATAGGACGAAGTCTGCAATGCATCTCTGACTGACTTGTTGGTGCGTTTTGCAAGTTTATGTTTGGTCGCTTAGCAACTTTATTGTAAACGAATAAGCCGATAAGAACACACATATCTAAGACTTGATTATTTATTCCTATTATTTAGTTCTGAAAATAATTCCTGTTAGAAAACGGGATAGCATTGAAAAGTTGGGATAACTCTTATTAGTTGTTGTTATCCCATCAAATTACTATTAAATCCATTGAAAAAAAACATTCTTATTAGTGTATTGTTGGGATAGCAACCCCTTATCCCATCGATTTACTATAAGAGAAATCTCTTACTAGTGTATTGTTGGGATAGCACCCCCTTATCCCATCGATTCACTATAAGAGAAATCTCTTACTAGTGTATTGTTGGGATAGCACCCCCTTAGCCCATCGATTCACTATAAGAGAAATCTCTTAATATCTCTTACTAGTGTATTGTTGGGATAGCACTCCCTTATCCCATCGATTCACTATAAGAGAAATCTCTTACTAGTGTATTGTTGGGATAGCACTCCCTTATCCCATCGATTCACTATAAGAGAAATCTAAATAACTCTTACTAGTGTATTGTTGGGATAGCACTCCCTTATCCCATCGATTCACTATAAGAAACATCTAAATAATTCTTACTAGTGTACTGTTGGGATAGCACCCCCTTATCCCATCGATTCACTATAAGAGAAATCTAAATAACTCTTAATAGTGTATTGTTGGGATAGCACTCCCTTATCCCATCGATTCACTATAAGAAACATCTAAATAATTCTTACTAGTGTATTGTTATGGTGAATCGATGGGATAAGGGGGTGCTATCCCAACAATACACTAGTAAGAGATTTCTCTTATAGTGAATCGATGGGATAAGGGGGTGCTATCCCAACAATACACTAGTAAGAGATTTCTCTTATAGTGAATCGATGGGATAAGGGGGTGCTATCCCAACAATACACTAGTATGAGATATTAAGAGATTTCTCTTATAGTGAATCGATGGGATAAGGGGGTGCTATCCCAACAATACACTAGTAAGAGATTTCTCTTATAGTGAATCGATGGGATAAGGGGGTGCTATCCCATGAATTTACTAGTAAAGGCTTCAAAAATTGTCTTTCTAGTGAAATAATGGGATACATTTGTGACAGACGTTATCACGTGTAAAAGTAGTTATCACGGTTTTCGATTGAAAGAATTTTTTGGGATAAAAAAATGGGATAAATAGTTTGAGCTCATATCTACGCGTGACTGAATGAATACCCATGTGCGATAAAAACTGTTTCAATCTTCTGAGATGGGAGCAACAGTTTGGCTTATAGAAACAAAAAGCACTTCTACATCGTCAGAGGTAACGTAAGTTTATATTCGTTGAGGGTATAAGTACTTTAGAACACTGTGCCTTGATTCTATTTGATGTGCACGTTAGTTTGACTATTGACAAAATTCAACTACGACGTAGTTCAGCCAACTACGCTGTAGTTCATAACTGGCCCCAATACGACATGACTTGCCGCTCCGACTGTCCATTTCTAAGAAACTGGCTATCTAAGCCTGAGGTTAACCAAACCGTGACCCGTGGGCCATCATAGCTCCAGCTAACATAAACTGGAGCTAATGACAGCTGACATGCCTTGTGAAATATCTTGTGAAAGCTACTTACCTTTTCTCTATGACTGAACATTACGAACAGTTCTGGTTTCTTACAACGTTGTCTTTTCTTACAGATACAGATCATCCCTATACAAGAACAAGACTGGACTGTCAAACAAGTTTGTTGGGAGAGTCTTGAGCAAGATTTTCAACAAATTAGCAAGTAGATCGGAGAACTCAACTGACCCTGAAAATACCTTTTACCGGGAGAGAAAAAAACGGACGATCAAAAATGTATAAAAGATATCTAAGCCTCAAGAAAGCCCTTCTTTTAGTATTCTGTGTTGGGAGTACAACATTCATGTATTATATGGTGGTGCTGCCAGACGATTCACGATGGGCAGATAAGTCAGTCAGACAATTTGAAACGCCTGCTGTTCAAATACGTGTGAAACGGGAGACACACGCCTCCAAGGAGTCCCTTTTCTCATTTGTGGCAGACTACTTCAAGTCCACAACTTCAGAACCAGATAACTTCGAGTCTACACCAAAAGACCCAGACCATGCCAAGCCTACACCAAAAGAGCCCTGGAACGTCAAAACTACACCAAAAGGCCCGGACAATGCCAAGCCTACACCAAAAGAGCCATGTAACGCCAAGCCTACACCAAAAGACCCGGACAATGCCAAGCCTTCACCAAAAGAAACAGACAACGTCAAACCTATACCAACAGAGCAAGATGATGGCAAGGAAACAGGTTGCAGTTGTGACAAGCATACAGCAAAAGAACCAAATGACATCAAGCATACAGCAACGAAAGCAGCAACTCTATCGGAACGCAAGCGAACTGCAGTCATCGTCATGACAAGTATGAGAAGCGGATCAACGTTTGTTGGAGAGATATTCAACCAACATCCCGAGGCCTTTTACATCTTTGAACCTATCTGGGCTCTTGAGAACAACAAAGATAAAACCTACAACAGTCCAAAATTTCAGTTTGAATGGCTCCGTAGCTTGTCTGACTGTAGAATGGAAGGGGTTCAAGACATTTTGAAATTCTATCTCACCGCCAAAGGCTTGGGAGTGATGGCAACGTGTAATGCCGTAGACGGACTTTGTGCAAAGTACAGAAACTATACGTCCAAATGGCCCGGCCGATGCCCCATACCTGATGAAACAATGGCAAAAGTCGTGGGTAATGCTTGTCAATCAAAGAGATTTACAGCCATCAAGACGATACGACTAGAAGACACCGAGCCTCTTCAGAAGATTGCCGAAGACGGTGGGATAAACTTGAAGGTGATCCAGTTAGTGAGAGATCCTCGCGGAGTGATCGCGTCTCGGCTGGCACTAGTCCAGCATAACGTCTCAGTGATGACGAATCTACATAACAAAGTCGACGAGAACGAAGTACGCCAACTCTGTAACTGGATGACAAGAAACAAACCCACAAGCCACGGTAGCAACAGTTGGCTCCAAAAACATTACTCCCTTCTGCGATACGAGGACTTCGGAAGGAACCCGATCGGACTAATGAAAAAAATATATGAATTAGTAGACGTACCGAGTCATATAAATGTCACAAAATGGCTTCTGACTCACACCAAAACATCTAAAAAGATCAAGGAAAGAAGAGATCCATTCGGAACAAAAAAAGACCCTGAGAAGACGATGAATGAATGGCGTGTACGACTAAGCCTTGAAGACGTACAAAAAATACAGTCAATATGTAAAGAAGCTCTAGACATGCACCGTTACTCATTCGTGACATCAGAATCAGAGCTTAAAGATACCTCTAAGAACTTCCATGGGCCAAATGTATCCTTGTTAGATATTAAATAATTCATTTAGTTTCATTGGTAATAGTTTAATTGGTAATAGTTTCTATCAAATAGATTTTTTTCAAATCAGGAATGAAATATGAAAAATATCAAATCCTTTATGCATAGCATAAGAATTCAGATACCTCATGCATAAGCATAAGAATTCAGATACCTCATGCATAAGCATAAGAATTCAGATACCTCATGCATAAGCATAAGAATTCAGATACCTCATGCATAAGCATAAGAATTCAGATACCTCATGCATAAGCATAAGAATTCAGATACCTCATGCATAAGCATAAGAATTCAGATACCTCATGCATAAGCATAAGAATTCAGATACCTCATGCATAAGCATAAGAATTCAGATACCTCATGCATAAGCATAAGAATTCAGATACCTCATGCATACATGCATAAATACTAATATATGAAATAGGGTAAATCGTTGTTACATTCTATGTTATTATCACTTTTGTAACATGACAAATCATAAAGATGAATAGTCATACTTTTACGGGAAAGTACTTACTCGAATATTCTTAGCTAAAACATTGAAGTGAACTGTCGATTTAGCATTGTATGCTATAAAATAATTGTACTGTACCTGCGTTTTTCACTGTTTTGCTAGTCACTGCGATGTTTTCTTTAAACAAATTCTAATCTGGTTTATTTGTAAAATGTGTGTGGATTTAAGAATCTCTATCGAAAATATATGTTGATGTCCTTCTATAGATAAGCATGAGGCTAGTGATAGTGATAGGAAAAATTGCACAGCTGACAGGATGATCCTGTCAGCAGTGCAGATTTTTCCACTGCTGACAGGATCTTCCTGTCAGCAGTGCAATTTTTCTACTACTGCTCTACTGTCAAAAGTGGGCGCCATTGTTTCGTGAAGGACAGGTATCAAATTAAAATGACGGACCGCAATTAAAGTTGCAATGCAACAGCCTGATTTGCGGCACTACAATATTTAACGACATTTGGCCGACAGGTGTTTGGAGTTGTTGAACATAGGCTAGAACATTTGTAGTTTGTCACGATTAGATAGTATTTTACGGTACTGTACTATTGTTACATTGAAATAAGATCTTCCCGAAAGATGACATTTGTTTATTTTCTTTATTATGATTTGTTTATTTGCTTTGGAATGTATTGTCTTGACAAAAATACAATAGTATATATGTCTAATGATGGCGATAAAACGGGTTTCATCTAAGTTACAACAATTTCTCAGGTACACGGTTCGTTTTTCTGTTTAGTTGTTGTATATGTCAGAAAAATAAGGAGGATCCTAAGAAAAATGAAATAGAAACATAACCTCAATGTTGATTGATTTAATATGTTACAAGCTGTGTTGATATTAGTGTGACAAAGTAATGTATGTATATTTAACTGCTCTTTTTACAAGCTATTCAATGGGAGCATAATACAACTTATTTTTCAAAATCCATGTACTATTATGTGTCTATTTGTAGGTCTTGCTATGAACTCTATCAACTAACTCAACTTACAGAATACAGTTCGAAAATCATGTGTCACAAAACATATTCACAAATTGATACGTGTGGCCAAATATACGAATCAAAACACACAAACTTAATAACGAGGTAACGTACATACAGTGTATATAATACATAATGTATACAAAGTCTACATACTACAAATAATTCGCTGAAATAGCACCAGTCCCCCAATGTTCTACTACGTTTTGTATATCCTAAATGATTACAAAGACAGGTTGTAGGTATTAATCATACTGACAATGTTTAAGCCCCCGTCAAAAAAGTTTCTCAAAAACGTGGCCCAGAGCCAGAGGGCTTTTGAATATCATTACTACACCACATTGTAGCACTGTTGCTGATAAAAATGATATTAAAACATTGCTGATCACTTGACATATTTTAGGAGCTGTGTACATTCAAAGGTTGCTATCTTTCTATCAAATGCAAAAAAATGACTAAAAACACACAAAGACGTACATGTGTACAATCTTATTGTCCAGAAATAGAATAATTTCGTCTTTACTTTATTTTGTGTTTTTAGTTCGCAAAAGTCCAGTAATGTCTTCTTCAAAAGAATACCCAAACATATCGAAGTCCGGTTTGAACATCGTCCAAATTTCTCGCATGTCCTCAAATGAAATCACCTTGTAGTCCTCGGATAAGAACTTCCCACCGCGCGTCTGCCTTTTCTTGGGCAGAAAACTGTCCTTTCCCGTGATGCCAATCTTCTTGAAGAACAAGGGAAAGTCTTCTGCCAGCGTGTCTGTGTGAGCCACGAAATCGAACTTAACCTTAAGAAACGAAAAGAAATAAGATGGTGTAAGAATGACGAAAATATGATTCATCAAAAGGAAAGGAAGAAGATATTGTATACCTGAAGTCAATATACATGTACTCCAAGATACGATCAACTTGCATGTGAACATACATACATAAATACATACATACATGTACATACACATGCACACATACATACATACATACATACAAACATATCAAATACACACACACACACATTACATACTACATGTACAAACATATATACATTTTTGTACATACATGCATACATACATTCATACATTCATACATGCATACATACATACACACACACACATACATACATACATACACACACACACACATACATACATACATACACACACACACACATTACATACTACAAACATATATACATTTATGTACATACATACATAAATTCATACATGCATATATGCGCACACACACACACACACACACAAACACACACACACACATACACATACATACATACATACATACATGCATACTGTATACATACATACTGGAAATCCATGTACTAGTTACCTGACAGGGGCTGCATAGCTTGTATGCGGGTTCCCAGTGCGCATTATGCCATTTTTTTTGGTCCATCGCTACAGCCTTGAGGAAGGCCTTGAATGGAACGTTTCGGAGTTTGTCATACTCAGAATCAGTCTGAAACAACAAGAAAAAAATCGTCGTTTGACAAATATTCACCGCAGTATGTTTAAACATCAATAATGATTTTACATGCGCGGATGAAGGTAAGACATCCAGGTAATTATCATTATGATACACAATACAAAAGTCACTGAAGGCTCAAGCAACAAACGTCAATGAAGCAACAAAGTTTTGTAAACGGTCAGACATTTCAGATAGATATCTGACCTTGTTTTCTATGGTGCTCCACATATCCTGGAACTTCTCCGTCAGAAGATCCCGTCCGTGCACGAACTTGTCCCTCCAGGCAGACAACAATCTAGTAAAAAAGTTAAATCATTAAAGTGTCTGTCCTTATTTTGTCCAACCTAGCACAGGTTTTGTCACTTATTTCATTTTTGGCATAACGTAGCAAAGACATTCCCCTGCGCAAGTCTTCGTGCGCTGCCTATACAATATAGATTTATATACCTTGGGGAGGTTCTGCTAAACCGCGGGCTTAGGTTTCCTCTTTTCTGGCCGCCGCCTCTAAACAGTTTCTAGTATCAGCCAATCAGAGAATCGCCTAAATGTTTTCTTCGGGTAAAGACAATTTGCTGACTGGCTGACAGCTGGTTAGAGTCTACGATCACAAAATGGAAACCTCAGCCCGGTTTAGTAGAGCCTCCCCAACTATGTAGTATAGACCGAGGGCAAGGCTCTGCATATAAGAAAGAATAAACAAATATACTTGTTTATTAAACAGTTTGAATTTGGTGAAGACATACCTTTCGAGTGGATCTCGCACGACGATGAACTTGCGGTAGTTCTTCAGCCGTTGCTGGATCTCCTCATCTGAGTACTGGTCCAGGAACGTGAAGTTGTACTTGTGTACTTCCACAGTGTTCAGCGTGTGGTTGGTTCCCTTCTCAAGGTTGTAGAAGACGAGTTTGGTTGTCGTGCACCCGGTTTTGGGGACGAAACAATAAAGGATGTTGTACTTGTCGTTGACGATCAGTTGACCGAGGGTATGCTTCGATGGATATTCCTATATGGTAGGTAAAAGAAGACCCGGTGTAAATGTGGATGAAAACGTACATTGTGTATGTTTGTAAGCAGTTATTTCAACAATCCGTGCCAAAACTTTATCCATAGATCTTGTACGACACATCTTCGAATGGTTACATTCCTATGTTCTGACACTCCTATGCCCCGTTACCCCTAACCATAACCCTGAACCTAACATAGGGGTGTCAGAACGTAGGTGTGTCGGAACATACTAGCTAGCAGGGGGTTGGAAGATGGAACCCTTCGAACCTCATTGTTAAATGCTTCAATCCTCATTGCCCTACAACGATCTTTGCTTGTTTTGCTAGCCCCTTGTCGCTTGGGCTTTCAAGTCTTTTTCATCTATACATCCTCTCCTGATATCAATTTCTCTTCGGATGGTAGTGTAAATATGCAATATAAGATGATTCAGAGCCACAATGTGAAAAATATTAATAACAAAAAAACCTTATAAACTGACCGAGCTTTTTGTCGGATATCTACTGCAGTAGTCATTCAACACCGACATTCTCTTTTCCTGCTCGTGTTCCACATCTTCGGCACTATCGTCATCTTTAGGGACTGCAGCTGAAAAAGCACATTTAACAACATTTAAACATACACAATAATGTCTTCAAACTAGACTATCTAGACTCTCGATATGTTTATTTCGATATGTTTACCAGTATTTCTTTTTTAAAGTCGAATAAAAATCTTTAGGGACTGCAACTAAAAGAATATTTACCAACATTTATACATACACAATGATGTCTTCAAATTAGACAATCTAGACTCTCGAAGTACAGTGTCGATATGTTTATTTCGATATGTTTATTTCTTTATCTTTAGGGACTGCAGCTGAAAAAATATTTACCAACATTTATACATACACAATGATGTCTTCAAACTAGACAATCTAGACTCTCTAAGTACAGTGTCGATATGTTTATTTCGATATGTTTATTTCTTTATCTTTAGGGACTGCAGTTGAAAAAACACCAACATTTATACATACACAATGATGTCTTCAATCTAGACTATCTATACTCTCGAAATGCATTTTCATTTAAACAAAATCTAACTTTTACCTGGTAGGAGCTGTTGAGGAGGTTCTTGTTTTGGCCTGATGTCCTGCTCACAGTTGGTACCTATCCATCCATCTGTACACTCACAGGTGTAGCTGCTCACACCGTCAATACACTTGCCATGGTGGCACGGATTCGAATGGCATTCGTTCTGTTCTATAACAGTATAAAAAAATGTGATAGTAATTAGTAAACACACACACACACCTAACAGTGGACTAGTCTCTATTGTAATGTTGCCCAAGGGCTTTAGAAACGGAGATGTGCGCCGCCTATATACCATCTGGTGTGGAAGGAACTTCAACTTATAACTTTATCTAAACCTACCAATTGTCGCAAGACACGTTTGTACAATTTCCATTTACAGTTTTGATTGCTGAATAACAAAGTAAAACAACAGATCTATTACATGTATTTGTATTGCAAGTCTTAACTTATACTATTGGTTACAATCAAATCTGTATGCTTTATAATCTATATATTCGGTGTATGATGTCATCTACATGTAACTAATTTTACAACAAAGTTGAATGTTTTGTCCGTTTTCTCCATCGTTTAAAAACTTACCCCAAGAGCATGACGGGCCGGTCCACCCTTCCTCACAAATACAGGTCGGTCTGTCGAACCGCACCACACAGAACCCGTGCTCACACGGAGAGGCTGCACACAGATCCGATTCTGTGAAAATAAATCACATGATTATTAGAAAATATGACCAAATGGGTGACATTTTTTTCTCATACTATGACCAAAAATGATAGGTTTTAAGTTTTATATTTCTAATTTTCTACCTTCCTGTCGTGTCTCTCTTTATGAATATAAAATTTAGCAAATCTTCTTTGAATATTACTTTTCAATCAATTAAGTTCCCATATCCCAATGTAATAACGCGTCAACTTTACATGAGCATGGGCTGTGGAATTGTGTAACTGAACTACTAGACAAAGTACTAGTAGTTGTCTGAACAAAATACAACACGTACATGAGAATCAGAAAACATTAGAAATCATTACATTGGCATAAGACTTGTCCCCATTTATCTACACATGTTCGACAGGTTGCATCATCGTATCGTCGTGTTTACAAGATCGAGAAAGGGCCGTCAATTTTGATTAATTGATATTGAATTATTTCCAGGGAGTGAGAAGAAGCAGATGTTTATGTTCTCAAGATCAACATTTTCATGATTCATTTTAAAACATTTCATGTAAAGTATTAAAAAAACTCGCCGGTAAAAGCGAATGTTTTGTATAGGACATCGATGAAGATTAAACATCCAGGTAGTAAGACACGCAAGATAAAAGTTACTCAAGCAACTAGACATAGATTTGTAAACTGTTAGAAGTCACTGACGGAAGACAGTGGGTGCTATCTGAAACGCCTGTCAGTGACCGTTTACAAATCTAAATCCAGCTGCATGAGTAACTGATATCTTGCGTAAAAATCGTCAGATTTCCCACTACACATTATCTACAACAAACATAATAACCTTGAATAGTATAGTTCAAAACAAATATACAAGCATACCTGTATTCTTGTCTGTATCACCTTTGTCGTCTTTTCTTGCATGGTGGACATGTGATGGTTCAAATCTCTTATACAGGTAGAGATAGCAAAAAGCCATCGTAACCACGACAGTCAGAAAAGCGCCCGTTTTTCTCATGGTTCGTCTGTGTATGCGGGACTACAGATCGTATTTCGATGATGTAGCTGGCAATGTTGTCGAATGCGAACCCTTTGTAAGTGTGGTTCCTTTTCTAGAACAAGATTATCAGAACACTGTTAAAAGAGTGGCAAACTATTCAGACACGTACCATACGCCTGTCAGTACACAGAGTAACATACAAGAAATGTCGAACAAGCTAAGTAACAAAGGTCGACAACTTTTCATTGTCTGTAATTATGTAGACTGTAGACTAAAGGCTGATTGGGTGGTTTCCGAATTTGAGCAGACAACCTAACAGGTGGTTACCTAAAGAAACGAGGTATTTCTAAAACGGTTCTAATATCGCAGGAAAAGATATCACAAAATATAAGTAATTATATATACTTTGAATTTCGTTTTCCAACATATCATCAATACGTCAACGGTTACATTTCACATGTTGGTAAATGAATAGAAATGAATACCAAACAGTCAGCAATCCTTACATACACAGCAATCGAGAAAAAAAATCTGAAGCTGTTTAAAAGGAATATACCTCACTGGAAATGTTTTAAAGCGCTTTGAAGCAAACAAACACATTCCATTAAGGGTCAACCTATTGTGGAGGATTACAAGTTGCCTAGCTAATTGACCGAACGACCCAGCAACGGGTATTGAAAAGAGTGTTGTTTAGTCAGTTTAGGGACTTTACAACGATGATAACTTCTTATCAGATGTATATCTTTGCTGCAAAATGCCATAAGATTGCGCCACTCAATGTTGCGTCTACATCCATGTTAGTAGAACAAAAAACGAAATAATCTTTTGACCTGAAAAATGTACCACGTACCTACTTTTTCAAACACACACACTGTGATGCACACACATTATATAACTATCGTACACGTCGCACCCTTGAGGCCAATCAAGACAAATTAGTGGCATATTGCTTTATACTGCCTACTTGGACTGAATCTTTGGTTGAACAGTTCTAAGAAAGTTCGATTACATGTCTACTTAAAGTTGACATATAGGAAGACTTAGACTTACGCCATTATTCACACTTTCTATCTTCATAAATTGTATAATTTTGATACCTTCATGTAATGCTCTGTGATATTTCAAGCAAGTCCCCTTTCGTTTGAATCCCAGTTTCAAAACAACAGCTTAGAATCAGACAATTGGAAATTTTAGGGTAATTTCCTTCGTTTGGTGACGCAGACTGAAAAAATTAACCTTAACAATAACAGAACAACATAATTACACATTAAAGGACTTAAATTAACATACAGTTCGCCACGATTTTAAGACATAATGTTTATGTTCGTGTAGTTTTGGGGTGTAAACAGACATAAATCCAATTCTGCACTAAATAACACGGTATGAACACAAATTAAACCCGCCATATATAAGGCGTCAGCCATTTTGAATTTCATCAATACCAACATTTCAGTAGAAAAGTACTTAATGAGTTATGTTGTACTTACTCGATTTTGCTCAGTCTTGCAAACTTGTGTCTCTCGCCCAAGACTTGTCAGTAAATTCTGCAAATTAAGTTTTAAAAACACGTAGAAAACCTAAAAACAACACTTATGACGCCTTTCGTGCATTGTTGCAGCCAGCTTCAGATTTGTGAGGTCAGGGGAAAAAACAGGTTTATCTGGTTGAAGCCAACTATAAATGTAGTCTGGTGATTCTGAATGGAATCGTCTAGAGCAGCAAAAGGTCACAGGTCATCTTGTTACTTGACTACAGACAGACTATTTAAGGGAAAAAAAGGTGCAACAAAAGCCTCAGTCCAGCTAAAAATGGCTACAAAGTAATACATGTTAGAAAAAAAACTTGATGTCCGGCAATCCATATGGAAGTAGAATCTGGATTGATGCAAACATACGCTTGTGAATAGTGACTTTTGTGTGTGAATGATAAATATAGTATATTGTAACACACATTGGTATTTTGCAATGTCCCAAGAGAGCAATGCACACAGCTTGAAATGTTCCTCCTAAAATAAACTGTATAAAATAACATTACAAAGTCGATGATAAACTACAAATAGTATATAGTTTTTTAATGTTTTATTGTATCTTGATTGTGGTGAGGCTATGAATAATATCTAAAAGAGTTACATGAGAGGCACATTGTTTCAGTACACATGCACACACACAAAGACGTACAGTTTGTATAGTCTCTAATAGTATGTAAATCAGTTTCACTATCAATTTATTCAGCAAAGAAAGAAAAAAACAACCAAGTCACTGGGCCTGACAAATAAATATTTTTGAGCTGCAACCTTTTCATCACAAGACATGTGATTTTTTATGACCAAGGAATGCCCTAAATTTGCTGTCATAAATCTATCGTGACCTAAATACATCATTCGATCTTCTACTACTTATGTTACTCTTTATGCATGTGTCATAATGCCAGCAAGGACCCTCATCTAGATCTGTTGGAACTCTATTGTTTGATAAAAATTAAGGCTAGTTGGTGTGTACTTGGAAGATCAAAATTAGATCAAGGTGTCTGAGAACATTTGATAAGGGAAAACATCAGGGCTGGCCAGAACCCTGAAGCTACATGAGAAAAAAAAATGGCACAAGTTGCTTTTGATGTACAGTCTAGTACATGTTGGGTCCCTCTTTGAGCAATCTTTAACAACTTACTTCTCTTTTGATACATTTAGAAAGACAAGTCCTGTCAAGTACTGGAACAATTCTCTGATGTACTAGAGTTTATGCTACAGACATACATTGCAAGTACTTAAGATTTCAATTTCATCTACATGTTGTCATTGAAAATGGACCTCGAGATGGCAGTGGATGATAAGACATGTAATTTACATTCTGAATACACCAAACTGTGTTTTCTCTATGGGAGCGTTAAGAGCTGCACTGAGACTGAGACCTAGGACTGCCCTGGTGTCTGCCGGGTCTATCACTCCATCGTCCCAAAGTCTGAAATACACAAACGACAAATTCATTAAAACAAGCTGCTTTACTGTCCTTTTCAATTAAAACCAAAAGTTAAGTTTGGCGTTTAGAAAACAATGGTAATACAAGACAGAGCACATTATCATGGTGTGATGAGTTTGTGCTTGAGCTCACCTCAAAACTGTGAATATAAAACCAATGCAAATATTTCAAGATCTACAGTAAATACCTGGCACTGGAGAAGTAGGGATGACCTTCAACCTCAAACCTCTTGATGATTGGGTCCATTAGAGCTTTCTCTTCTTCGGCTGTGAACTGTGGAAATGAATAAGAAAAGTCTCCAATTTAAGTTTGGAATTCCACTTTTTTCCATTTTGACAAAATCTAATATTTTCATTATGAAAGTAGTGAAAAGTGTTAAATCAATCACTTGCTATAGCGCTACTGATGTTCAAATGGCCACTGCATGCAATAAACTGTTGACAATAATTTGAAATTTGTTGGACATTGATACAAGCCTTTTTATAGTATTTGTGAACTAAATTTTTTATTACATGTATTTATTTTGGGTGATGCCCATCACTTTCATATTTGTCCTCAAACATTTTAATACAAAACATCTATGTCATGCGTTAATAAACATGTATATCTTTATCTGTATCTATACTGATATTGTTGTTTAGATTGTATTCGAGCAAGCTTGTTTATTGTTTATTGTTAAAATGACATCCATTAGTGAATTACAAGGATGCACTTCACTACTCTTCCTGGAGTCATATACATGATAACATATACATAACATTGGTACACATACACATAACATTACATAGTATATACATATTTACACAGTTTCAATTTTCTACCAGTTCAGAAAATTATTATTCGAGCAAGCATACCTCTTTCCCCTCCCGTTTTCTCTGTTCCTTACTGATGGTGGCCAGCACGTTGGCGGCCTGTTCTCCTCCCATCACCGAGATACGAGAGTTGGGCCACATGTACAGGAACCTGGGACTGAGAAATAAACCATATAAAGGTCATGGGTCAAAGGTTAGAAAGAGTTGGGACACATGTACAGGAACCTGGGACTGAGAAATAAACCATATAAAGGTCATGGGTCAAAGGTTAGAAATAGAGTTGGGCCACATGTACAGGAACCTGGGACTGAGAAACCACACAAAGGTCATAGGTTAAAGGTTAGAAATGTAGAGTTGGGCCACATGTACAGGAACCTGGGACTGAGAAACAAACCACACAAAAGTCATAGGTCAAATGTTAGAAATGTAGAGTTGGGTCACATGTACAGGAACCTGGGACTTAGAAATAAACCACACAAAAGTCATAGGTCAAAGGTTAGAAATGTAGAGTTGGGTCACATGTACAGGAACCTGGGACTGAGAAATAAACCAAAAAAGGTCATGGGTCAAAGAGAGTTAGAAATAGAGAATTGGGTTACATGTATAAGTACCTGGCACTGAGAAACAAGCTACACAAAATATTACTTTAGGAAATCAATCATCAAAAATTTGCAGTACTGTAAATGCAGAAATGTTAGTTTCGGGATAGGGAGAAAATGGTGTGTTCGCAGTGGTTTTGAGTTCGCGTTTGAAACAATAGTAGCATTAAAGCCACACAATGGAGTGGCTTTTTGCAGTGATTTTAAGTTTACGGTAAAGAGTTCACCGTGAAAACCATGAACATAAAACCACCGTGAACATTTCTGCATTTACAGTATGCCAAGAGATGCTTTAAGATGACCAAATTTACCCATAAGCCCTGCCACACATCCCATAGTTCCCTGCTCCATACGAGCCGCCGATGATGACGGTGAGTTTGGGGACCTTGGCGCAGGACACGGCCGTCACCATCTTGGCTCCATCCTTCGCTATCCCACCAGCCTCTGCATCCTTACCCACCATGAAACCTGCGGGGAAATACAACATAAAATTTATCAAAAATGTTTTCCTCAACCACATTGTATAAATCTCTAATTTGCTGACTGTTACATGTAGCTTGTTTTATCAATGCCAGTATTACATACTTCGTTTATGACAAAATGTAAAGGTTTCCACCTACCTGTGATGTTCTGAAGGAAAATAAGTGGAATGCCTCTTTTGCAGCACAACTCGATAAAATGGGTGCCCTGCAACAAGAGAGACTTTCTGTGATAATGTCTATAATCATAAAGTGTAAAACAATTTACATTTGTCATGATCTTCAAGATTTTGCATGCTCATTAGTAATAACTTATACCCCTGTGTTAATGATGCGTAAGAGGTGTTCAAAAATATAGATTAGAGACTTAACTACAAAAATAATGTTCTTTTTACAGAAATCACATGACATTGTACAGTTAATTAACGTACCTTGAGTGCTGACTCTGAGAACAAGACGCCATTATTACCAATAATTCCGACAGGGTATCCATACAGTCTGGCAAAACCTGTTGCAAACAACATAAAAACTTCAAATCAAACAATTTTTTCTTTCTTTCTTTGTCTTTAAGTATGTATGAGACCTGAAATGTAACAACTTCTATGTTGGGCCTAAACAAACCCATTACAAAAAATGCAAAATCCAATCTTATCAAGTTATGATGTTGGACAACTCGGAAATAACCTACATGTACCAAACAAACATTTCTGTAAACATATACAATATCCTTGGTAATGAACTGTGCTACCTCACCTGTTACTAATGTTTCACCATACATGGCCTTGAACTCATCAAACTTGCTGCCGTCAACTATTCTGGCAATTACCTGTGAAGAGTGTGAAGAGATTAATCTGTCAGATTACACATAAGAGTTCAAAAATAAGTCCTGTCTTTTGTTATTGGTGGAATGCCATTGTAATGCATTGACAAAATAAATTCAGAACCATGTAAAAACTGATTCTGAAGATATCATAAGTGTGAACTGCATGATTATGTAGTACATGATATACAGTGTACATGTATATACACCAATCAATCTGATTCCAAAAATATCATAACTGTGAACTGCATATCAGTATACAGTATATGATATTGTATAGTGTATAATTATGTACAGTCATGTATATACACCAAACATTTTGTACATAGATCTGTAGAACTCACTTGTCTGACGTCAAATGTTTTCTTGAGGTTGGCTCCCACGATGCCGTACAGCTCGTCAGCTGGGTACAGGGGGTCTTCTGGTTCCATTATTGTCACCTATAGAAGCATTCAAGACAGATCAGCAAAACTGTAGGTGCTTGTGAAAAATCTGGTCAATTTTGAAAAAGAAAATCAATGTATAAATGGCATTGTGAAATTTGACCAAGGAAGTTGGAAGATACATTTAGTGGAAAAAGTTAACTTGCAAACCAACATTTTCCTATACTCCATTAACGCACCCAACCGGCCTTTCTGTTTTTTCCTATCTAATCTACAATATACATTATTTTTCCGGCTTATTCTCTTTTCAAAGCCACTATTATATGATGCCCAGCCTATATTATATGATGTCATCATACTGCAGCCGATGCACAGCAGTTAGTGGTAACAATATTCACTCAGGCATGAATTCAAGCCGACGGAATCCAGCTCATACATTCTCAAAACTGATACATTTCTCGGGTTGGGGTTTTGTGCGCGTGAGAAATTTGCGCGTGAAAAATTTGCGCGTGAAAAATTTGCGCGTGAAAAAATAAAGTTCAAGAAATGTGTCAGAAAATGTGCACTACAAAATTCTTAGTCAAAAAAATATTACCCCATGATATGATTTTGCATCTGTTTCCTGAATTTTGGGTTTGAATTTTAGGTCCCTTGGGAATATCTAAGCTGACTCCCAAGGGATTTAAAACCTTTTTGGAGGTTTTAAGCTTAATACTTGAAATAAGATGACCCACAATGGAATTATCTTATTGTTGCATTCTACAGTTCAAAATGTTGTTCTTTCAATCTTCAAGTGATTTTTAAGTGATTTTCAAATGTTAAGTTTTCACGCGCAAAAAAGTTTGAAATTTGCGCGTGAAAGAATCTGCTTGAGAAAAGATTAAATTAGGCTAATGGAATGGCGAAAAGCTTCAAATAGTTACATTTTACAATGCAAAACCTTATATAAGTAAGTTGACTATGTATTTCTTAAAGATTTAAGTGATTTTCAAATGTTTAGGTATCAAGCCCCCAAAAGTTTAACTATTCCCAAGGGACCTATTCCCAAGGGACTAAAAAATCTAAAGTTTTCAAACCATAAATTCAGGTGTCAGATGAAAAATTGTATCATGGGATCACATTTTCCTGTCTAAGAAAATTATACTGCACATTTTCTGACACATTCTAAAGAAATTTATTTTTTCACGCGCAAATTCTTCACGCGCAAATTTTCACGCGCAAATTTTTCACGCGCAGAAAACCCATTCCCCATTTCTCCACCATTAATATGGTTGTACTTACACTTGGAGACTTGGTGTAGTTGAGATTACCCACAATCCTCCTGGCTATGTGCAAAGCATGCTGGTCATCCAGGGCATAATGATCTGTTACTCCAGATTTGCTGCAAAGGAAAAAAAAAACCAGCGCAAAATTAAATCATTTCAAACTTAAATGCAGTTACAGTTTGGTATTCTACCAAAAACAAATGTCATGAGAATTTCAAATTTACCTGCAATGAAGATCTGCTCCACCCAGTTCTTCTGCTGACACTACTTCACCTGTAGCTGCTTGTACCTTTGACAATTTGATGAAAGTATAAGTTAGAATTTGAATATTTCATTTCATTACATTCAAGATTATTCATTTGGCTTCTCACTTTCACTTTATTTGTTTTTCCAGGAAGATACAGCTCACATTTAGACCAATTTTACATAAATTTCAAATGGATGGATGAAAGGATGAAAGGATAGATGGACAGATGAATGAATGAGTCTTTTAACCTTCTCCCTGCTGCCTAACTATAGAGATGTGTAAGCAATATGGAATCGGGTGCCAAACAGATACTTCAGAGTGATAAAGGTTAAGACAGTTACCAGAGGAGGTCCTCCGAGGAAGATGGTTCCCTGTCTCCTGACGATGATGCTCTCGTCCGCCATGGCCGGTACATAAGCGCCCCCTGCTGTACAGGAACCCAGTACTACAGCAATCTGGGAGAGAAAGATTCATCAAAACAATACAATCAGCAAAGTTACAACACAACACAGTGCATTAAAACTAGAAAAGCGGGACTAGAAGAAAGCAAGGGGTTGTGAGAAAAGAGAAATTTCAATCTGACCATTTTCACTCCCTGAAACTGTTCTTTAATGATGTTTACCTAGCTAAAATTACAAGTTAGGGACCAGTTGCATCTCATGTGCTAGTGATGACTCCTGCCAGTTCATTCTAGTGACAATGAAGAAGAGTGATAGATGTCATATCATTATTAGAATCATCTGGAAGCAATATCCATATCTTATAATCTCTGTATCTTATCCAGGTGTAGATCTAGAGATCAACTGTCTTTAAAGAAATGTTTTCATCAAGGTGCAGACTAAATACCTTCTGACACTATTATATTTTCAATGTTGATTCTCCAGTGTGGCCTAACAAACAAGTTCTACAACACTGCAGACCTTACCTGGGGAATCCCATTTGAAGACATGTTAGCCTGGTTGTAGAAGATCCGACCGAAGTGGTCCCTGTCTGGGAACACGTCTGCCTGACGGGGCAGGTTAGCGCCACCCGAGTCAACTGAAAATTGATATCAACATTTTAGCTTGTTTCATAAATTTGGAGTGCACAATAAGGACGTTTGCCATCAAATTTCATCCTTGCCTAATGATAACAAACAAAAAAACTATATTGATTTTTGTTTACAAACAAAAGAACTATATCAGAGAAACTAAATTTCATAGTGCTTATATCAGTTGTAGGTAAGAGAGATTAATGCAAAAGATTAAAAAAACCAAGATGCCAGGCCCCTTGTCTGATTGGTTGGGTTGTTCCAGGCAATCAAAATGGACAGCCTGATTGGTTATTTTGAGTCAGGTGATCAAAATGGCCACGTCCATTGAGAGTGGGTAAAACAGAATAGTTTTGACTACTATAAGTGTAAGACATATAGATAAACTCATAAAGTCTTTGGCCAACCTAAGTAAATACAAGGAAGCCTGTTGAGCTGAGCGATCTCCTGCGCTCGGAGATGTTTCTTGACAGTGATTGGATAATACGATCCTCCCTTCACAGTGGCATCATTGGCAACAACCATGCACTCGACCCTGTAGTATAAAACAACATATAGGTTAGTGTGAAAGTTTATCTGTCAGTAATTGGTAAATGGACTCACTGAATTTCCAACCAGTTCTCTGGTCTTCTTTAGGATGATCAAAGCCCTGATTGCTCAGAACATGTGACCTTCCAAAAATTTGAGACCATTGAAAATTTAAGTTGCTTTTAAGTGTGATCTATTGTGAAGGAAAAGAAAGGCTATCATTATTTTTAGTCTAAACTTGACAGGCCAGACATTTCATTGTACAAATGTACTCTCCAAGCAGAGAAGGGGTTCCGGCTGGATTTTGACGGTTTTTTTTAAAACACGTCAAAAACCAGCCGGAACCCCTCCTCTGCTTGGAGAGTAGTACAAATGTATTAAATGTAAATTTAAGGACAAATTGTACTGGAAGAACTTTATTGACTGTATCCCACCGGAGTAATCCGGATGAAAGACGATGACGGCGATGACGATGAAATGTAAATCAATGTATAACTTTCTATCTATGAATATATTGTTCCAGTGGTAAAAATTGTGCATTATCATTACGTAGCTTACCCTGACACCCTTCCAATACCAGTGATGATTCCCCCAGCAGGCACCTCCTCCTCACCATACAGTTTATAAGCAGCTAACTGAGACAGCTCCAGGAAGGGAGATCTGAAAATTTGTAAAAAAAAATTACAAATGACCGAAAACTTGAGTTGCAATTCAAGGTAAACCATTTGTCTTTGATGAAATGAATGTTATAATATGCTACAAATTTCCTAAAATCCCAAACTAAAAATCACATTTTATTCAAACAAAAAGTAAGTAACGTTACTATTCTTCTCCGTTTACAATGTCTTTGTACATGCTTAACTTATCTTAAGACAGATGAAGTATGCAATTAGGACAAAGTACTGTAAATGATTACAAAATCACAGTAGCGGCAGGAAAATAGACCGGTTGGGGGAAAATGGAGTAGGTCACGGCACTTAATTTCAACGGTGGGAACAAACATTACTGTCTCAAATATCAGTGATAAAATATTTGCGATGATGAAATTTTAGCTGTTGACTAAAATCAAGTTACAGTACCCTGGGTCCAAGAGGGAGTTGATTCTGTCCCTGGGCAGGAGCTTGCCCCTTGACGTGTGTCGCTGGATGGCCTTCTCCCCTCCACCTTGTGTGATGTTGTTCACTAACTGCCTCAGATCCTTTACCAGGGTGTTCATATTATCATAGTTATCCTGAAATGTAAAGATATGATAGATATTGTCATGGCAATAGCCGACATCGGAGTAATCATGTAATGTATAAAATCAGTTCATTTCATTTGAAAAAACTAATATCCTTTGACATAAAAATTGATAAATTATGAAGGTTAGACAACTTCAAAATGTTAACTTAAGACAAATATCACCACTGGTGAACCTGTAATTTCTGTCTATAAGTTAAATCTCCTGAAAGTAATAAATATATGATGAACGAGATGAGATTTGAAGCAGTATGGGGAGGGGGGCATATCACTGATATTTTGCACCCACAAAACTAACCTGGTACTCGGCGGAATAAGTGTCCGGTTTTGAGCCGATCACTGGTAGGGACGCGGTCTGAAACGTCCTCCATCTTGTCTTTGTTATGTCCTTAATCAACCGGCTGCCAAAAGTTCTGCAGACATTCATGTTTAAAGCCTAGAGAGGGCGCGAATTTCTGAGAAAAATAGTTCACCAAAAATCACACGTCCGCCATTTGCATGACCTGCCTGTGACCTCTCACAGACTGACATGCAGATTTCTTTTAAAGAAGACAAAATTTGTGACATTATGAGTATGAAAATAATAATTCAATTATTTTGATTGGATTTAAGAGTTTATTGAGGTAATCTAGACCAATATTAGAAAAACATAAGGACATGTGATTGGCCACACCACTGCCACACCTCTTTTGAAACAGTCTACTATGTTACTAGGGGTGAAGATATTCTTTATATTTTTCTTTTTTGACTGACTCGAATAATATATATCCTTTAAATCATATTTCGATCATTAAAATATTTTAATTGGCACAAATATAACAATTTTTGTGGCGTTAAATGCTGTAAATATTTATAAGTATAAGAAAATTGTCCCCCAATTCAAATGAACTCATGAACTGAACGACCTTTCACCCACGTGGCTCATACTGTGGAGTCCTGACTTTGTTGGAAAGACAGAGTTGTTCATGGAAAACGCCGCTAACGCTGCAAAGAAACCCAAACTGGTCACCATGTCGTTCGTTCCCGTGCCAGAGAAGAGCCACTTCCCCATACAGAACCTGCCGTATGGCGTGTTCTCCACCAAGAGCAACGTAAGCTACAATTCAGTCTGGAGTCCTGGACTCCACTTTCACTAACGCCTATTCCATTTCACTGGTTAGGGGGGACCTCAGGGACGATAATGAGTTTGTGTCATTCGTACAGATCAAGGTCATCAATGGAGGAGTGAAGAGATTTTTTTATACTTCAGAGATGGTGATCGAATTATTGAAGAAATAATATGATGCATGTCAACGAAGATGATGGTGATGATGATGTCATCACTCCATAATTTACTACATCACATGTAAGGGAAATTATGAAGTTAAGAATTTGCTTGTGTCTGTGAGTGTGTGTGTGTATGTATGTATGTGTGCATGTGTGTGTGTGTGTCTCTGTGTGTGTCTGTCTGTGTCTAGATCTACCAGTATGCATGTCTGTCTGTGTGTCCCTGTTTTTGTGTATGCGACTGTGTGCTTCAAAATAGCCACGGCGACTGTTGGAGGTCGTGGCGACTGTTGGAGGCGATGTTACTTGCAGTCTTATACAGTAGCCCTTTAACAAGTACCGTATAAGGCTGCATGTAAAAGAAGCCCTCCAACAGTCGCCGCGGCTAGCTTCTAAACTGCTCTAAAAACCCAAAGGTATGCCGCTCCCGGGATTCGAACCCGCACCGATCCCGATCCGCATGGCTTGGGAATCCAATACACTAACCACTAGGCTAAAAGGTCCGGACCACTTAGACTGGTCAGCTAGTGGAGGTTGATCCTCACTGTTACACTGCTATTCGCAGTTTACGTGTACACAAAAATTATGCAGCATTGCTGACGATTTGCTGTACATCCTCAGTGCTACTATGTTTAATTTGTTTTGTCTGCCACTCGAAGGATCTCTGGGTAAAAGGGTGAAGTCTGCCATCTCTGATTGCCTTGTTTCCTTCTGTAGCCTCGCCACAGACTTGGAGTCGCCATCGGTGAGCAGATTCTGGACCTGAGTGCGGTGAAGGGCCTGTTTACTGGTCCTGAGCTGAAGGGGAAACAAAATGTGTTTGAAGAGGTGAGCTTTAGTCATTTAATGTTATAACTTATATACACAATGTATCTTATACCCATATGTAACAATACCTACTGTATATGTAATCACCTACGTTATATATATATAACATATACGTAATCATATCAGAGTAAAATCACATCTGTTTTGGTACTTGTATATAAAAAGTTACTCAATACAACATTTTTGGCTTTAGCATTTAGCATTTCTAATATACAGTCATGTATGTTGCAGGGGAGAGAGAAAAAAGTACTAGTACCTCAATCCACTATATATACATTATTGTATATACATTAGTATGTCTTGAAATTGTGTCACAGACTGGTGAGCTTTAGTCAGTGGTTTAGGATTGTGTTCCTCCCATGTACATGTAGATATTAAATCATACTACTTTTTTTTAATCATATTAGAATGCAATCACATGTGTTTTGGCACGTGGAGGTAACGAAAGTATGAAAGTTCAAAGGTACCGGTAGAAGTCACAATGAAGCAACTCCTTTACATAAACTTCCAATACGTGCTTGAGGGAATTTATAACTAGACTTACACAAATTTTCGACTATGCATCATTGTGCTCTATCAATTGATCTACTCAGGAATTGACAAAGACTTGAGTGAGAAAGACTTGAGTAACACAGTCCTCGTAAAACAGCGTCCGAAATGGAAGTGTAGAATTTGTTTCATGATAATGTAATGGATCGTTACTTGTCCAGATTTGGAAAAGCTGACCACATGTATTAGTAATTATGATGTTTAGTCTTATTCTATACTTCCACTTTGTGTTATGTTAATGAATTCTTGCCATACCTTGTACCATGTACAATTGTCGTCCAATAAAGTTCTTCTGTCTGTCTCTCTCCCAGCCCACCCTGAATGCCTTCATGTCCCTGGGGCCGTCTGCGTGGAAGGAAGCCCGCGCTACTCTGCAGAAACTGCTGTCAGCTGACGAACCAACTCTCAGGGACAATGCTGACCTCAGGACAAGGTCTGTATGAGTTTGTACTTGTCTAGTAGATACTGTACATGCAGAAATGTTCACAGTGGTTTTATGTTTGCGGTTCGGTGGTTTTCGCTGTGACACTGCAAACTTAAAACCCCTGCAAAAAGCCGTTCCGTTGTGTGACTGTAGCGCTACTATTGTTTCCAACGCTAACTCAAAACCGCCGCAAACACTCCATTTTTTTCTCTACGTACCGCAAAATTAAATCCCCGCGAACATTTCTGCATTTACAGTAGACTAAGTGTATTTCTGTGGCTACATGTTTACTAACAGTTTAGACTAAATTTCCTGTTGATCAAAAGCATTTTTATTTTGTATTTGTTTAGTTCATGATTTATACAGTATTTTATTTCTGAGTGATAGGAACAATGTTTAGTCTGACAGTTTCAACTTTGTGTTCTACTCCAGGGCATTGATTCCACAGGCTGATGCTACAATGCACCTTCCTGCAACCATTGGTAAGTAGCATCCACAACTCGTCTGCATGTTTGTGACCAATTTTACATATTTGTGACACCTCGGTGATAACCATACAATGTTAACGTTACTACAGAGGTAAAGGATAGATTGAAACTATCTGATATAGGGTCCCTTTACAATTAAATGCAAGAAACGAAAATGTATAAGAATCACCAAATCTTGTATTTTTTTTTTCACTCAGGTGACTACACAGACTTCTACTCCTCTCGTCAACATGCCACAAATGTTGGAACTATGTTTAGAGGACCTGAAAATGCCCTGATGCCAAACTGGTATGTTGAAAATACTGCAATATTCTACTTCTAATAGTCATCATGGCACCAGTAAAATTTGCTATTTCATAATATAATACAAATTATTTATTTCTCATTACTATTCAGATAGCATTGATTCAAAATTTTATTCAGTTGCTTGAGTAACTATTTTTGGCGTACTATTCAGATACTGTACATTAATTTGGTTTTAAGTGACTTATACTTTGCATATTACCATTTCAAAAGGAATCACAGTTTATTTACTGTAGTATTTCAACTGTATCTGTGATGACTGTGTTTTTCTGTAGGCTTCACTTGCCCGTTGGTTACCATGGACGCGCCTCTTCAGTTGTGGTGTCCGGTACCCCAGTCAGGAGGCCATGTGGACAGACAAGGCCGGATGACAGTAAGTTCACATAATATATATATTAGCATAATTAAGTCATTGCATTTCAACATTTTTGTAAGTGATATTATGCAGAATGTAAGTTTTCTGTTATATATGCTACTGTTGGTTGTACATCTTGTCTTTTGTATATACATGTATTTTCAGATTGTTTGAGTGTGCTCTTTTGTGCTTTTAATTTTAAGACTGCGTACTTCAGCCAGTTTACTTTAAAGAAGGTAACATCGGCTGCAATGCTGTTTTAATCTGTATATGTCAATTCCTGAATAAACCATTTATTTCATAAGTGTCAGAAATCTAACCAACGTCCTTATCCTTATCTTTATTACAGCTAAGCCACCAACCTTTGGGCCATGCAAGCTCCTAGACATTGAGCTGGAGATGGTATGCACTGTAGTATTTTTTTTCATAATGATTAGAACAATAGGAACATTTAATGTTTCATATAAAATCATTATAAGTTACATGTAGCTTGGTAGTTACAGAAACTCATCAACTAAAATCTTCATAAAAACTTAATTTATGTTACTACTGTATTAATAGTAATAATACTATTATAACATTAACAAGTATGGAATATTTGGAAAGATGATGTTATTTTTTCGAAAGAAAGTCTTTGTAATGTGGACATAAATGTTAAATTTCGTATTTGACTTTGACAGGCATTCTTTGTTGGACCACCCAATGAGCTTGGACAGCCCATTCCAGTCTCCAAGGCTCAGGACCACATCTTTGGCATGGTAGTCATGAATGACTGGAGTGGTAAGAAGAATTCCCTTTCTGTTCATTATCATCTTTGGCATCGTTCATTCATCTATAGTGTTTGTCCTGCAGAAATCTAATTCATCAGTCTAGTCCCTGAAAGTACATTGTAAAATGTCAGTAAATTAGTTTTTTGACTGCCACGATGCATACGCTAGTAATACATTGTATGTCTCACAGCTTTACTTTAGTCTAGTTATCTAAGAATACTTCTGATCAGCAAAATTATGTGGTATAAGAGATCCATATTTCTCCTTTCTAAGCCCGAGACATCCAGAAGTGGGAATATGTGCCACTGGGGCCCTTTCTGGGCAAATCCTTCTCCACTTCGATCTCCCCCTGGGTGGTCACCATGGACGCACTCATGCCCTTTGTCACGGACAACGCCAAGCAGGTCAGTACAGCTGTGTAACTTCTCTTTTTCAAATTCTGTAGTACTTTACATAATAAGTCTTTAACAGAAATACATGATGCTGGCCACTAGCCAAAAATTGTTCTGTTTTAGGGTGGTTCAGACCAATCTAAAACATACTCTCTCTGACATGTCAGTTTCTCTCTAACACATGTACACGTATATGAGAGAGAGACATGAATCTTCTTTATTGATAATGCTATATGTCAATAGAGTGCATTCAAAGATTTCTGACTGTCGGTCAAAAATCACTTTTAATTGGATTCAAATCAAATCAGGGCTCATTAGAATCATATGGGAATTATTTCTCTAGTGTGTATAAAGCTTGAACATACTTTTATCTTTTGGGGATACCACTGATGGTCATGCCATAACAATTTAATTGTTACCTTGCAACTATACAAAGCATGATCTTTTTCCCTAGGACAATCCTCCAATCCTGCCCTACCTCCAACATGAGGACAAGTACAACTTTGACATCAAGCTGTCAGCTGCCGTCAAGGCAGAAGGGATGGCAGAGCCTGGAGTTATCTGTAACTCAAACTACAAGGTGAGACCAAACCAGCAATCAATTGTATACATAGCATAAACTTCTAGATGAGACCAAACTAGCAGTTAACAGATGATACAATGTAAGACCAAGCCCAAATTTAAATTGACTGCACTTATATTGAAAATATTGCACAAACACAGTACACCGACACACACACACACATATACACACAGACCGACACACACACACACACACACACACATACACACACACACATACACACACATACACAGACATACTGTACACACACACACACATACACAGACAAACAGACATGGCAACAACTATACTTCACTCCCTTGGGGTTAAAATAATGTGTAGTACTGTTACAGATCAGTTTGTTACCTTCGCCAAGAAGGTTTTATTTTCGATAGCGTTTGTGGGTGTGTATGGACGTGGATGAACATCATAACTCAAGAAAGCCTGGATGGATTGTATTGATACTTGGTATGTGGGTAGATCTTTATGAGACCTTAGAATGAATAGATTTTGGGCCCCCTAGCGGCTTGTTATAGTACTGCAGCAGAACTTCCTGTTTTGATATCTCGTTTTTCCTGTGTTCAGAACATGTACTGGACCATGAAGCAGCAGCTGGCCCACCACACAGTGAACGGCTGCAGTATGAGGCCTGGAGACCTGCTGGCGTCTGGAACCATCAGTGGGGAGGTACAGTATCATCATCATCATTCTACTAGCCATGCAGTCGCTTCTCTTAGATCAGTATATTATTTGATTTATGCCATTTTGGAATATAGCTTGAAATTTTTTATCATGAATATGCAGCAAATCAAGCAAGATTTTCATTTGAGTTTGATCAATATAAAAAAAACTTGCCACGTTTGAATGACACAACCATAAATGTTGAACATGAATGGGTAGATAGATTGTGAATGAAATTGATTATTGTGAACATGTTTCTAGACTGAGGACTCCTTCGGTTCCATGCTGGAGCTCTGCTGGAAGGGAACCAAGACCATCGACATCGGTGGGGGACAGACTCGCAAGTTCCTGAAGGATGGAGACGAAGTCATTCTGTCTGGTGAGAGAGTCACTTCTGTCATAACTTTCTACTGCAGTCGTTTATCATAATGTACACAATATTTGCACCTTAGATATGTTAGTTAAGACTTTGTAAAAATCGTTTAATTTCAATTTTGTGCTGTTTTGGTTTGTCTGTTTGTGTTTTGATGTCTGTCTGTGAGGAAATTTGTATGTTTTTGTGTTACCACATGTAATACACATATATCATCAGTTCTTCTATTTTTATCTGTGGGACTGGAATGGTAGCAAAGTAGAATTGGTAAGGGGTGAAGTCTGCCATCTCAGATTGCATTGTTGAAAGTACTGGTAGTGTTGACTAAAACCGAAAAAACAATCATTGATGTTTTTCAGGGTACTGCCAGGGAGAAGGATATCGAGTTGGTTTTGGCGAGTGCACAGGGAAGATCCTTCCAGCTCATACCTCTTAAACTGTCCAGTACTGAGGGGGGCAAGTGCCACTACCAAATAGTTGACTTGGGATGAATTTTACTACCCGGTTTGCTGTAGAAACATAGGTTTGAGACCGGGTTTGATGTAGAAACATAGGTTTGGAGATCTAACAGGACCAGTCTTGATCAAGATACATAAAAGTAGACAATGTATCTTTCTATGAAGGAATGATAAGGTTTTGTGTGATGACCACCTGTTATGTTTTGTAATCTTTTTCTCTGCTTTTTAGAAACTGTGTTTTGCTTACCCAGTCAAAATCGTTACAAAAAATGTGAAGAATCATTAACAAGACAATTCTACATGTGTACTAGTAATGAAAAGAAGCTTACCAAAAAATGATGAGACACAAAATTTATTGTGTGTTAGATTGTGGATGAAATTTTGTCTAATGAACACTACAATTATGGTCTAAAATTGCAATTTGATAGTAGTTCTGGTTGACAAAGACTGCAGTTATTATAGAGGTGTAATATTGTGATACAACAAGATCTGTACTGTACATCATGTATCTAAAGTGTTCAAAAATATGGCTGTTCAGAAATATTTTATAAAACTGGTTACTGCATTTTTAGAAATCTTTATTTTTGGTGGTGATACATACAATGTACGTCTAGAATTGTAACGTTACATCTACTACATATATATGCTTTCTAGCTGCCCAATCTATAGCTAAATTTTGCTGTCCAATACTTATTGAGTGTGTTATAGGTGGATACGTCATCTGGTGCATTGGAATAAATGTCTCTGTCAAAAAAGTACTTACATATGGCCTTGGTGTGTGTTTTTTTAGTCTCTACCAGACTAACCGCGTCGGCTATAGAGTGAACATTTGCCGGAGGACTTTGGCCATGGAGGATATTGGACCCTATCTCCATAGCCGACCCCCTTCATACAGTTGACTCTATTTGGCCAATTTCTACTATTTTCCCAGCAAACCGTGGACACTGGTAGAGTCTAGTTTTTTTACTATACACACAATGGAGTACTTAAAACCGGTTAGACAAACATCTGTACAATTATGTGCATTGCACTGAAAAGGTCATAGGTTTAAGGTAACTAGAGTTTGCCCATGGAGCTTGTCTATTGTTGGATGTCCACGTAATTAAAAAGGTGAGTTTAAAGCCACAACATACATGACTTTGCATGGCTTTGATTTTAACCCCAATAGTGTGACATGGCGATTAAGATCAGTTCTAATTGACCTTGACAGTTGAAAGGTTGAAAGCCTTCTTGCTTTATATCTTAAGGATGAATGTTACACATGACTGAGCAGCAGTGTGAGTGTTTGTGTTAGTTATTTATGTAACGATGGACAATATTACTTTATCCTCTAAGTGTTTTCATCTGTTTTAACCAGTCATAGACTATGAAGGTGTCCGTCATCTTTCACTGGCTCGTTGTGGCAGTTCTACTGGGAACAATTCTACTGTTGTGCATGTATATCAGCTTAGGAAATACTGAAGGAAATGTTGCGGTGACGTTGGTGAACTCCACACGACTGTCTCGAGATGTGCCAGGTAGGATATGATTGATTTCCATACTAGGAGGTAGAATCCTCAAATTTAACCTGTGATGAAATATTTATTACTTAGTTACTGTCTAGTTATTAACCAAACATTGTAAAACTGAATGTTGATGTTTTTAGTTAACATTATAGTCAAAGCTGCATATCGTTACATGATTGTGCACTTTCTTTTATACATATAGACAACCGAAGTCTTGCAGAGAAAAGGCAGTCTGTGAGGATGGCACTGATTAAGGAGTACTGCAGGAAAAATGACAGGAGAAACATTGTAAGTTCCCTTGTTATCTTAACCAGATGGTGATGATGATCTTAACCTTCTCCCTGCTGCCGAACCAAATAACTAAAGGGCTACCTTAGCAGTCTGAAGGCTAAACAAGAAGGTGTTAAATATGTGACTGACTATGATGTTCTAAAATATCGATTTTTGGCGAATTTTTTTTTGTTATCAAACAAAAAAAATTCGCCAAAAATCGATATTTCAAAATAGTCGAGTTGACACGCGTCATTCTTTGAGTATTACTATCAGGTACATTCCTGCAAAGTTACATTGATGAACATCGAAGCACAAGCCAAGGAGAGGGTTTTTTCTAAAAAAGGGGCGTGGCCTTATAAATCTTGATTACGTAATCATGACATCATACTAATTAATACAAATTATCACCTTGCTATAAGGTACTACCTGGAAAAAAATTAAGGTTGAGGAAGGTTTATAAAGCTTAAGAAAGGGTTTTTTCAAAA
The DNA here is from genome assembly GCF_035083965.1 of Branchiostoma lanceolatum. Taxonomy (NCBI): domain Eukaryota; kingdom Metazoa; phylum Chordata; class Leptocardii; order Amphioxiformes; family Branchiostomatidae; genus Branchiostoma; species Branchiostoma lanceolatum. The sequence continues at coordinate 11,861,017 of NC_089740.1, forward strand.
ACATCCCAAAATTCCTCAGCCACCCTTCAACAATACCTTAAGTATTATCTGACATACTGGATGGTGCAAAATTGTTTTTTTGAGTTACTTTTCTTTGAGTTGGATTAAAAGTTTGAGAACTTAACATTATGCTATCGATCAAAACAAGTGAACATCTATTAGCCTTTCATTCTAATATACCTGTTTTTCTGTGCTGTTTTTCACAGACCTTCCCACCACTAAGACGTTTCGTCGTTGATGAAAGACACAAACTCCTCTACTGCCAAGTCTTCAAGACTGGAAGCACGACAACCTTAACAATCTTACACAACCTGGAGCATGGGAAGAAAAGATCAACTCGTGGAATGAGAAAGACTCTGGACACCCACCCGTTTAAACGTCTGAACAACTATACAAAGGAAGGAGTTCGTCTCCGTTTTGAGAAATACACCAAACTCATGATTGTTCGCGATCCGTTAGAAAGGTGATTATATATTGATCGGTGTTTAATAAGTTACAATGCCTGCAATCAGCTAAACATTTAGGAATTTTGTTGAATATTTTCATTTGAATTGGAAGAAACAAAATTCACGAATGTTGTCTTGTTCTACGTTTACATTATTCTTGTGTATTCCTTGAAGATTATGGCTCTAAGAAAGTTTTTATATCTCTATATGTAAAATTATGATATGTCCGATGAAAGTAGACTAAGTGTTTTACTGACTTCTTCGATTGTAATTTTTTAGCCTTTTCTGCCACGAACCTTGGACTTAAAGTTAGACTGACTTTTTTTAATTTGTCAATATGATTTTGTAGACTGGTGTCAGCATGGAAGGACAAGTTTGTTGTGGCACCAGCGCGGTTTGGGTACTGGAAAACATACCAGTCTATGCTGGAGGCTCTTTCCTCAGATACATTGAGACAACAGGTATATCTAATCATTAAAGATCTTTAACGACACTTATACAAGTAACTGTGACCAATAGAAAGCATATTTTGTATTCAATATATTCTGTGTTTGTATGATTATGTAATACATGTAATTTGTCTATTCTTCTTTTTATGTTCTCTTCAGGTATCAACTAAAAAGACTGAAAACGGGACAATTCAACAGGTTCCTTTTCTGGCTTTCATCAAAGCAGTAGGAACCAACCGGAGAGACTGGCAGGACCTGCACTGGCAGCTGATCTCTAACCTATGTACTCCCTGTCAGGTAAGTATTATCATTCATATTAGTAAAAACTGCCCAAGATCTAGAAGACCACTCAGGGGGCTGATAAAATCTGGTCTATGTGGACAGGTGGTCAATATAGACAGGATTTTTCTTGCTTGTGTCAGGAGGAAAGTTATCTAAGGGACCACCAAAAAGTGGTCACATTGAATAATACTGTATGGTCCTTATGTAGAGGTGGTAACTTGTATAGGTTTGACTGAATAATTATACAAAATAGTTTTTACGAGTGTTCAGAACTTTGTCTTTTTAATGACGTTAGGTATAACACTCGGAAAAAAGCTGTTCAGAGCATTGATTCTTGAGTTTATTGCCAAATAAACATCATTGCCTATTTCCACGTCCATTGCTAAGTCATTGTCATATATAATACATTTAGAAATAGGTAAGTTATTCCCACAAAATTAAAAGCTTAATTGTGAGTGAAATACAGTCACTTTAATTGTTTTTATGTCCATGATGCCTACTTTGCTGACTTCAAAATTTTTGTTTAATCTTCTTTTTAAGATTGACTATGATTTTATTGCACATACGGAAACCTTGGCAGAAGACTTCCCACTGTTCTTCAAGAAAGCTGGTATTGTTGGCAGGAATGATCTTCTTCCAAAAACACAATCAAGAGAAGGCGATAGACTGCTCTGGGACTTCTACAGGCAGGTTCACTTGGAAGACTTGCACAGAATCAAGCTGAAATTCAAGGCAGACTACGACATGTTTGGCTACTCTTTTGATGAAGATATGACAGAAATGTTAAACCATCGATCATAAATTCTACAAGAAATCTGTTGAAATTATGGTTACAGTTTTTACAACCCTAAGTACAGACACCACTTTGTTCTAGATGCTTAAGACTTGCATATTTTTCATTCATGATTGCATAGCCAATGTATCCAGGGTGTCACATAAGGCCCTTGCCCCATATACACTGCATATGAGACCCCTTCGGGGTCCTTTAGCTTTGAGGTGTTTAAAAGTCACACCCATCTATGTTCACCCTCTAACACAAACCCAAAACATATGGGCTTCATAACATAATGGTGTAGGAACAAAAGGCTATCCCCAAAATTATAGTGTAAGTTGGAAAATCTTATTCAAAGTTAACGCCCCCTTATATAGAGAGACTAGGTAGGTAGGTAGGTATATAGAGAGAGATTTTAACTATGTAGTGATACGATAAAAACATTCAGTCGCAAATATTTGTATTTTTTGGACATTTTATTACAAAAATCGCAGTTTAAAATAATGTTCCAAAGCACACTGTGCTGCATATGTGTATATAAGGCCTCTAAGAACATTATGCATTAAGCTTGATCATTAGAATGATTTCGACTTGCATAAGCGTAAATTTTTGACATCCTTATACAGCTGTGTGGTGCCGATACTAGTTAAATTTCATACACTAGTGAAATGTATTACCTTGATGATAAGCTGAATATGAAAATACAAAATGATAACTGTTCCAAAATGTTACACAGAAAAGCATTGATGAAATATGTTCTTGAAAAGTATAAAAGAGTGCTGTTAAAAAGCTCAGTAGCTTTGATTATGTTTAATTTGCTCACCAATACCAACATCTCAAAGCTAAAACAACTTTGAAATAATACAAGTGTACATATGCACCAATTTCCTTTAAAATACTTTCAAAGGAGTGCATGCGATGATCAAACAAATTAAACCGTTACGTGTCATTGTCAGTTTGTAAGCAGTCTCTTGTATTTCTCCTGACATACAAATCTACCCAACATAGTACAGTTTTCTCTTGATTTTGTTGTTGCTGTCGACATCTTTCTACTAAGGTATGTTCAGCTAATCTCCAAGCAGATCCATCGGTGGCAAGGCAGTATCAAAAAGCTAGGCAAACATGTGACAAAAGTCACCGTAGGCTTTGGGTACAGGTTGGCCCTTCTGAGCTGCCTTACCACCGATACATCTGCTTGGAGATTATGTTTCAGCAAGTAACGATTTTCATGGCAGGTTTTAGGCACTTATGCTGGAGTTCGAGTTAATCTCGCAAGGGTGCGTTGTGATGTTAACGATCCCCTCGCTGTAGAGTTGAAGCAGATGTCCGAACTCTTCGGAGATGTTGTGAACCACGGAGTTGATGCTGCTCTTGTCGTAGTAGTGGTAGGGTATGTTCTTGCCTTGGCGGTCTGTGGAGAAAGGCCAGAATCCGTACAGCTGCACTTGGCTGCAGAGAGCTATGGCGGCGCTGGTGAGAAACAAGCCTGGATAAAAACAAGGGGGGATACAAACTCAGTCACGTTTTGGGGACGGCATTTTTGTAGCAACGTCACCTTGTCTCATTATCATAGAAGCAGCAGAGTGAAACATTGAAAATGAGCACTTTGCTAGTTGTTTATACCAAACACCATTTGGTGAAACTTTGTACTCATAAAGATATGATCATTTGGAGAAAACGTGTACAGTGTTTGCTCCCTTGCAATGCGCCCTCGGGCATGAGTTTTCAAATAGATAAATATAGCTAAGGCCTGTATCTGTATAGCCGATATAATCGCCATTCAGCGTAACACACCAGTTTCGCTGGCACGCGGCGCGACAGCACATGGTTATATCAGGGCTCTGTCACAATTGTGCGTATAAGTACGCGTGAGTTGCGCATTAACATTTTTCTTGTTTAAGTAAGGTTTGTGGGGGAAAAGTTGTTTTCTACTTTGACCCACCGTTGTGTAGCCTAGTGATCGTACCTAAGAAATCACTTCTTCGGCTGCAAACTTAACCTAAACCAAAAACATGTTAATACGCAACTCCTGCGGACTTGCATATACACACAAGTGTGACAGGGGCTTTACACCGAAAGACCTGGGTTGTACATGTATGCCGTACCTGTGGATAGCCTTCTCTCCGTGACGTTCCTCCCGCGCCAGAACTCCGTCACGCCCTCCAGGTACGTCGGGTGGGAGAAGTACACCTTCTGTCGGGCGTGTCTGTGGCGCGCTAGCAGGTCTGCCTGGATAGACAACGTGAAAAAATACACAGAAAAGTGGGCATGGCCTCTAGCTATACATTCTATAACTGTTTACATCTACTAATGCTAGGGTCACATTTCCAATCCGGGGCCCGGCCGGGCAGTCTTTGGAAACGAAAAGTATGATATAAAAGACAACAAAACCACAAAACGTACCCGAAATATATTAAGAGCATAGCTTGGGCAAATCTATTGACATACACTTTGATTTTTCTTTTCCGCAAACAACCCGGCCGGGCCCCGGCTAGGGAATGTGACCCTAGCATAACATAATTGCACCACCATTAACCATATACATTTCCAAAAGGGTAAGTGATATTCAGATTGTTATGATCCACAAGGGTTTGTGCTTCATTGTCTCGTTGTTTAGATTCAGATACAGAAATTACTACTTTTGAAAAAGAATGGACATGTCCTGTACAAGTCATGTACATGTCGAAGATTTGTAATAGTTGGAATACCCAGCTCAGCACCAAGGAGAGGTCCTATTACAATTGTGCTATATAATCATGTGATGATTGGTGATATACTCAAGAGCATCGCATGCAAGAAAATTATGACTGTAATAATGATCAAATATCATTCCGTAACTTACCTTTATAACGATGTCGGTTACCTCTCTGAAGTGGAATGGATTGGTGTAAACAAGTGCGTTGCCATAGTGACCCATGTCACGCAGAAATCTGTCCTGATCTCTTCTCATTAACAGCCACTTATACCTGGAAATAACAAGATGACATCTGTTGATTCATAGATCTGTCTGAGAATAACTGCTAAATACATGGCTATCCAATCAAAATGCATCTGATTGAATGATTGATTGATTGATTGGTCGATAAGATTACGCTATGAAAAGGCAGATTTACGAAGAAAATACTTACAATTTTGCAATCAATATCATGTCTATCGGTATCAAAACTTAATCTCCAAGCAGATCTATAGGTGGCAACTACAATAACTAAAGAGCAAAAGCAGTTTTCTCGGTGGCCAATAAAACTGATTTTGCCCTTTGGATACTGTAGTTGCCACCTATAGACCTGCTTGGAGATTAAGTTTTGATACCGGTACACATGATATAATTTGCAAAATTGTAAGTATTGTCTTCGTAAAACTGCCTTTAATTTGCATAGCGTGATGTTATCGATTTAACTTAGTTCGACAAGCTACTACAGACTTACGTGTGTATAAGGATGGACGGATTGAGCGTCATCAGCCCAGTTTTCCTCCCAACATCTTCCGTGTAGTTCCCGTCAACTGGAGCAAAGTTACATCTGCCAACATCAAACAATATTTCATTTTTCTAGTCATTACATACGATTTACATTCATTACTATTGATTTGTATATGGTGTACTTAGGGTTAATCATCCAACATGGCGGACAATGCCTACGTCATAGTCACGTGAGCACTAACACTGTATAGTGGAGTTGAAGAGTAAGCCGTAAGTCAGCACAAGAAATGATGAAATTCTCTAAAATAGTCAAAAACCTGTCTAGAATAATCAGAAACCTGTCTAAAATAATAATGATAAAAACTACGATACTAGTTGTATAGCTATGACGATGTGTAAAAATACAAATGTACCTTATAACCAAGTCAGAAGAGTCGATTTTGTTGCTACATTTGCTGTTTTTCAGGATGCCACTGTTGCCGACCACGGCACAAGTGTTGAATCTGTCATTTTTGGAAAAAGGCAACTCCTGAAAAATGAATATCGTTTAACAGTTGAATAAAATGTTTGAAAAACTTGTCTTGTCTTATCCTAGCATTAGCTGCTAAACAAATTCGCAAATGTTGTACTTATCAATCATCGTACGAATTAAGCTACGTTTCACTAGATACCAAGTATATATGCAAAGGTGGCTATATCAGATACCATGCTTTTCGAACTAGAAACTTTGCCAAATAAAGCAGCCGGCCAAACTCCCTCGGGCTACAACTCCCCCGTAGTGCTAATTTAGATCGGCGGGCTCACTGCCTTGGGCCGCCGAAGGAACTGGCTGACGGTCCGATATCATGATCAGTCTGGCTCCCAGGGTGAATAAATTAGGGATGATGCTTCAAAGAACTACAAATTACATGAACGATCTATGATAAGCAATTAGTTCCCGAAACGCATTATCATTAATCAAGTGCTACCCGCTTTTGGATCCCAGTACATGTAACTTCCATTAACATTAATCAGCCGGGTTATATAAATCCGCCACGCTGAAAAACAGTGAGTTTGAGAGATCTCAAGCGGAGCACCCCCAGGTATCCACAGTTTCGATTTACAGGAGTGCATTATACTGGAGCACGTTGGGTTGGAGATCTGTTTTTGCACGTATATTTTATTGGTGGCGGAATTATGTACTCTGGTGGAATTATGTTACCAGACGTTATATGCAAGACTGTACAATATAAAAATCTATTAGCATTTACAAACCGTTATCATTACAAAACTGAGGATCTCTTTAAACCTACCTTTGGTAACCTGAACCACACAGGTCCGGAGACCGGGATTCGAACTTTTCTGTTCTTCTCGAAGTAGTACATAAAGGAGTTCAGAGGAGAGTTCTTCTTCGTTGCTGTGAAATATTCGTGGAACTGACTGATCTCTAAGAGGTCTCGTCTACGAAATTCAAAAAAAGCCAAACGTCACTAATATCAGAAAGATACACATCATTGTATAGAATACGCACAATATCAACATTAATAAATTAGTGACTAAGTGCAAGAACTAGTGTTGGGGTCCATGTGGACATTAACTGTACGAATTATTTAGTTTGTATGTGCGTTGAGTTATATCAAAAGTGTAATAGTATACGAATCATCGGTAATTTCATACTCCACCCATATAGGAATTTGTAATTACGCATTCCATGATTTATCTGTTTCTGTCGTGATACATATGGCATTTCACGAGCGGGATCAATATCGATATATCTAATGTTGCTGTGTCATTACAACGGAACAATTGCTGGGAGGGGCGAGGCATTATTATTATCGTTATTCAGTACAGATGGCATTGCTTGTAGAAGTACACTTGCACACATACGCTAACTGCTGTTTTTCCACTCAAATATATGTGACGACAATTGCAATTACACACATAGTGATGACGCACTTATATTAGCACCACTATTTACTATATAAACAAAAGAATAAGTAGGCACAAAATAAGCTTAAAATGAATACAACATAGTGTCGAGATACGATAAACATGCGCAAAGAAAAACAAAAAATACAATATGACAAAAGTGGTTTTAAAAGCGAAAGCTCGAACCCCCAAAATGCCCCCAAACCATAAAAAATCCAGAATTCTAGAAATTTATAGCAAGTTACACCGCCTCACCTGAAAATATCTATTGCTGTTTTATTAAACCTCCACTGCGATCCGTTCATCTTTTGTAGTGCAACAGACAAAGGGTCTGTTTGTCCCCTAAAACAACAGAGGTCATGAAAGTGTAAGAAGAATATCAATGCGCGTACGAACGTTTATATTGCTCTGATGCATGATTTGGCTCAATATCATCCTTACGCCCCCCCCCCCTCCGTTTTCCAACAACTTAGTGATATACTCAGCTACAATTGTATTTGTAAATGTGTGTCAAATCGTGTTTGCAGTCACGTGATTATGACGTCAGTATTGTCCGCCATGTTGGATCGTTAAACCTTAAAGTTAGCATCTAAATTTGAATTTCTTAAAAAAAATTAGATTCAGTTTCCGAGCCAAAACACAACTCACATATTCTAATATAAACGAATTTTGCAGGATTTTGCGCGATGAATTATATAAATGAGAAAATCTATAGGATGAAAAATATAATTACGACTCATTAAAAGGCTTGTACTAGAAAGATAACCACCACAAAACCCCTTTAACCTACATTGGCATACATGATAATATCAATCAATCAACAGGATAAGTAGGGCGCCACTGGCAGCCAATTCATAACGCAATTCGTCTCTTTTATTGACTTACTATCACAAATATTGTTTAATCTGCTCTTTCTGCCCTTTTGTCATCACAGGAAACGACTTTGACAAATAGCGACTGTCAGCACGTTATTGATCATCCGCAGATTCGAGCGAGCTGGCATGACGCTGATTTTTTATCTATTTATCTATACGTCTGACTTCGTCATGCATCATTCAAGAATAATGGTGCCGTGTTTTTCTCACGAAAATTAATATCACCAATCAATACTTACACTACACATGCACGGTTTGACAATGGATATGTTGATTATAACCTTTGCCGTCCTTGTCCTGATATAGATATTGGTGATAAGAGACGGATGGCGCTCTGTAGCGTTCCGTGACGCCACGAATGTTACAAGCAATTACCCAAAGGCCAATGACCTACAATGCACATCGCACGGACAATGGAACCAATTGCCTGTACATAATCAACGGTATACATTTGTACATCTATATGGTGCTTACATTTAACTTCACAGCCACTATCGGCTGCTGGCAACTGGTTGAATGTGGAAGACATATGTTTTATCATATCATATTAATAATTACGTTACCGTAATATATGGTGTTTACATTTAACTTCACAGCCACAATCGGCTGCTGGCAGCTGGTTGAATGTGGAAGACATATGTTTTATCATATCATATTAATAATTACGTTACCGTAATATATGGTGTTTACATTTAACTTCACAGCCACAATCGGCTGCTGGCAACTGGTTGAATGTGGAAGACATATGTTTTATCATATCATAATTACGTTACTGTGATAACATAATTATACAAATACATCTAATTTTTACTAGTCAACCTCCAGGTTTAACCATCTAACATGGCCGACAATGCCTACGTCATAGTCACGTGATAGCAAAACCGTTATCGTCCATCATTTAACTTGAAAGCTATCAACAAATACCATATCAGCACGTGCTAACAGCGTGACAATATCTGATGTATTGAATTTATAACGACCTTCTCATTAATATCACCTTCTCAATAATATCACAATATTTCTGCCAGCGTTTGTGAATGACATTTTTTTCAAAAACATGAATTAAGGGGCAATTTTCTCTCAGTTTTATGAGCCAATTTTCGTCAATAATTGTGTAACAGTGTGAATTGTCTGGGAGGCGTAGACTGGAGTCAATACCACTGCAGATAGTACTGACGAATGTCCTTTACCGGGGAGGGCAGACGTGGCGTGGTTACAGAATGAGCCACCGCTACATGCGGCACAAATACCAAGTCATTTACTAATTAGATCCCGCGTCTGAGCAGAGGGCACACGGTAACACACACAGACACGCAGTTATAAATAGCTCGTCGCGTTCTGTTATCATTTCAGACTGTTGCGATCGATGTACCGATGCTCTGACGCAAGTTCCTGTGAAAACATGTGAGGTTATATTGGTACCCGCGCTAAAGATAGCTTCAAGGGGTTCAGCATAATCCCCCGTTTTAAAACCAGCCACGTTTGAACAACACGGGTTTTTTCCTATCGTCGATTAATGGATGATACGTTACACCAGAGGTCAGGATGTCTTGGACTGGCGGTCAGAGCGGGGTGGTATTATTGCTTTAGTCTGTTTGACTGTAAATGATTCAGCTGTGTTAGAATATGGCTATCGATTGCCTATGGATTTGGGTACTGATGTTGCCGCTATGGTGCTGTACTGAAGGGTATTTCAGCCTGCGGGGGTGACTGTCAAATATGATGCACACTGCAGATCATTAATGATAGGGACAAACCATGGATGGTACGCAGAAGTTGACAATACATGTGCCACTATGTAATAGAATAATATACGGTACAAACAGTAAAAGCATTTGCATGTAAAAACAGTATGAAAGATGAATTATTTCAGTGACTGCTTGATGTTTACTGACTGGTAAATTCAACATAAGCCCACATAATTTTTAGTGGTTTTTGAGTGAAAATCGAAAATATGAACATACAAGGCTTTATAGTTTTCAGAGAATTCACGTACCTGCAACAATTGTTGAATATCGGAAGGCGTGAAGTTTTATTAGCTGATATCCTCTGGCGTCCAACAGCCTTTTTAGAGGTTGACGTGTAGAAGGCATGCTGTAGTAGTGACCCGTCTTTCCCTAGCCACAACCACAAGGCATTGACGACAAGAACAAGAAACAAGAGTCTTATGAACCAGACCGCGAGGACCCATGGCTGCGACCCTCTTCTCGACGGCATATCTTCGCTACTGACGTCATTTGGTGGCAGCGAGAGTTATTGCAATGAAACTTAACACGTGAAAGAAGACGCGTCGATCATTGAGCCCTCATGCAAAAATAATAACCCGGGAAAATGATGTGGTCGCGGCGCTGGCGTGACCTCGGCTGAATGATGAACCGTGTACACGCTCCGGCTGATGACGGACAAGGGAAACAAAACGAGAGATGTCCTTGGCAATTACCCATCGGGTCTGTGACAGGGGAGGGGCGGGGGGCACCCTGTCCGCTGCCGGCTAGAATGTCATAGCTCGGACGTGACTCCTCCTACCGGCCTGAATTATATCTATGGACAGCTGCAGGGCGTTCTTTCCACTGGCATATTCCCTCTGGATTAATGTCAATGATCTTTATTGTGTATTCATACCCAGACGATAGAAATAATAAATCGCAATAAATTGCAATTGTACACGAACTAAGAAAAATGTTATATACAAGTATTCACAGTATACATAGAGCGAATATTCATTATGATGTATATTTCAGCTAAACCTACAGTTTCGGTGTATTTCTCTTTTCTTAAGATATAACTAGTATTTTTCGAGTTTATTAAGATTAAAGAATGAAATTGAATGGATGGGAAAATAGGTCATCTTTCGCTTGAAATAGTCGTGTCTAAATGTGCGATACTGACAAAAGAAATGTAACTTTCTGTCGTGTACATTTTGCAAGATTTTGTAGATAGATAACGTATCTGAATCGTTACATGAGGACAACGCTTCGGATACACTAGCTTTTAGAAAACATTTAACTGCGAAAATACATAGACAGACCAATAACAATACATCCCGTACACCAGTAGCCTCTTTAATTGACACCATGGTCTGTCAGCTGTCAAATACAATGACTAACTGAATGAATGAATGAAAGACCTTTATTGCACGTTTATGCTCTGATGAGCTAAGTACAGGTCATGGTAACAAGCAGAAGTACAGTTACAGTGATAACAAAAGGTGATATCTAACTACATCTAAATACTAATCAATGCCGCTATATGTACAGGTTCAATTTCTTCTCGCTTCTTAAGACAGTTGTAGATATATGAGCATACAGGGTTTATGAGATATGGCTTGTCTAGTTTCATAAGGAATACAATTTTTCTGAGCTACTAAATAACGATACAATGTAAGACTTATAAATGACTACTATATGAACTCCACTTCCTGTCACCTTTTGGCCTTCGCGTCTCGTCACTCAGCTGTTGTGAAACGTGCATATGTACAGCATATGGAAATACCTGCGGAAACACGGAAACACAAGCAAACAGACAAGCAGACACACTCAAAGCAATATATTCGTAAACAGAGGTGATGTTGATATCAAAAGTGGTTATTTTTGGTACTGCTCAGGGACGTAGCTGCAGTGGGCACCAGACTTTCAAATACATATAGGTCTTATCGTCAGATAAAATGCTGTGAAATTTTGGCCCTCTAGCATCTATCGTTGGAACGACAGGTGCCTGTTTGTTTGTAAGCCTTGCAAGGAGGATAATTCCTGAATATTCTCTGAATATTCGGTGATTTCTATTTGTGGATAGTCTCTGGGCACGAAAAAGTTTGGATAAGATTAGTCTACCATGGTGTTTCAAAGGTCGGTATATCTTAATGTATATTCTGAATCTATATTACGGTATATCTGTATTCAAAAGGCCGCAAAAATCCCTGCAGGCGAGACATCAAGTCATAATGATAGGCGTATTCGACTGTACACGTATATAATAGGCTGTCTGGTCAGGGGTCGCCATTTCCCGCCAACGCCTCTTGCAGAACACCTGGTCTATCCCAGACGACTATCCCCACGTGCATGCACTCCTGTCACTACTTCTTCTTAAACTGTGAGTATTTAGATTGTATTCTATAGTTTTGCTATAGGGGTCGAACTTAAAACTAACTTGAGACCCTAGGCCAACAAATTCTAAAGACAAGGTAAGGGAAATCACATAAAGGTTGACTGAACCTACATGTAGTAGCAAGGTCACTATAGCACGGTCACGCCCTCATGTCGCCCAAAGAGTAATAGTATACTATGTGAATGCCATCAATAATTGACGTCTAGTTAACTATTGAAAACATCGTTAGTCGGCTACTTCTTCTTGTTGAAAAAAGTTTCATTTTTTTGTGTCCAATCCTGACTTCTCTTCTGTTTTTTTGTGCAATTTATCAACTTTGGCGTCGACCTCGCACTTTTCCAGACTATACACTCGCGTTTTGGAGCACCTTTCAAGTAGCTATCCCCGCGTTAATGCAAAAATGATCAAAATGAGAAAAATTGTATTACAAGTGGATTGAGAATGAAGGTTTGTGTGGGGTTTGTGCAATGACCTGTCAAATGTAAGCCATGGTAACCCCGAATATTCAAACGCTGGCTAATTGCGACCTTGCCACGGCTGAGACAGAAACCGGTTTGTCCAGGTTACCAGTCGACGTGCTTTCGAGACCACAACAGCCTCGCTAACAGGCCCCTTGGGTGTGCAAATTGTGCCAAGTCTCTATGCATCTTTACTTTTATTTTTCCCACTTTTTCTTTGTTGTTAGAAATCCCACTTTGAGTATATACGTTTCTGTCTTTTTATCTATCTTTCAAAAAAATCCGTATAGCAAAGTTATCCAGGATGTCGTCCATGAAAACAATCAAACTGTTTGAAGATGAGGACTTTAAGGGCGGAGAACGTGCTTTCCTCTGTGCAGGGCCGTACCGCGACAGTAAGTACCACCGGTTTGTCTTATCGATCGATTGATTGATTGATTGATTGATTGATCATCGGTGGAAGGATGGATGGCTTCGTCTATCGATTAATTGATTGATTCACTGACACTGTCTAATATTATTTTTCTATTTCTGTCTGTTGATGGCAACATGCATTTCTTGCTGTCAATTGATTGATTTATTGATTGATTGATCGATTGATTATATCATATCTTTATGACTAGTTGCGTCCGTGGATGCCAGCAAATGCTCGTCCATAGTGGTAGAGTCTGGGACCTGGATCCTGTACGAGGAGAAAGACTACATGGGGAAGACTTACGTCCTGACCAAGGGACAGTACCCCAACCCGGGCAAATGGACAGGTAGGTTCTCATTATGTTTCGCCAACGAAACATATTGTTTTTGTCAGGTTTCTTCTTCTTCTCCTTCTTCTTCTTCTTCTCCTTCTTCTCCTGTCAAATCTTCAAATCGCTTCTTGTCGGTCGTCCGTCGACCAAATTACCTGAAATTTGGTATGCAGGTAGAGTACGTGTAGACCTCCAGACCCTTTTAAAATTTTTGTGATATAAGTTTTTAAAATGATTTTATGGAGGTTTTTTGGTCATTTTCAGACAAAAGTCGCACATGATGGCCTCCAGTGTCGTGGTGTTGAAACCTGAGGACCTGAAATTTGGTTTAGTTGTGCATTGGATATTTACCCAAAGGACCCCATTATTTTTTTTGGCATACACTACTTCCAAATGATTTATTTTGCAATTTTTTTATGCAATTTTTGGTTATTTTCTGTCAGGGCCAGCAAGAACTAGGTCATACTGTAACATAACACTTCCCATGTCTGGGACTTAAAACCAAGCAGATGTCAGGGGGTACCTCTACTAATGGTATTACAGAAAGTTATATGTACCTTATGTTACATGGTACCGATGTTATATTTGAGATGTAGGTACCTATAGGAAAGGTGACTACACCTGACAATTACTTATGCTAATGAGGACCTAATTCGCATAATGTATGCATAAAGTTGTATATCCCTTACCGTTAATGCTGCGGATGTCATCTTTGAGATGTAGGTACCTTTAGGAAAGGCGAACACACCTGGCCAGAAATTATGCTAATGAGGACCTAATTTGCATAATTGATGCATGAAGTTGTCTGTCCCTTACCGTAAAAGCTGCGGATGTCATCTTTGAGATGTAGGTACCTTTAGGAAAGGCGAACACACCGGGCCATAAATTATGCTAATGAGGACCACATTTGCATGATTTATGCGTAAACTTGTAATTCCCTTACCGGAAAAGCTGCAGATGTCAGATTTGACATGTACGTACCGTTAGCAAAGGTGATCACACCTGGCCATGAATTATGCTAATGAGGACCTCATTTGCATAATTCTTGCATTAACTTGTATTTCCCTTACCGTGGCAGCTGCGGATGTCATCCTTAAGATGTAGGTACCATTAGGAAAGGTGAATGCACCTGGCCAAAAATTATGCTAATGAGGACCTCACTTGCATAATTTATGCATCATGTTGTATTCCCCTTACTGTAAAAGCTGCGGATGTCATCTTGAACATGTAGGTACATGTAGGAAAGGTGAAAACACCTGGACATAACTTATGGTCATGATGACCTCATTTGCATAAATTATGCAGAACCTTGGATTTGCCCAGGAGTTATTTTGGGACAGCCCACTTCTTGCATGAGGAGTATGGGCGAAACATCCTGAATTTGCTCTTAAAGCAAATGACGGCCAGTCTAGTTCAGGTTTAACACGTCATGGACATCCTGTGCGAAACAATTTAGCTGCGCCCCCTGGCGGTGATGATAGTCATGGTTTATAGATTACCCCCATTTCCCATCAAAATCAGCAGTTCAGCAAATAACAGAGAGGCTGTATGTCTGTCAAATTTAGCAGTTTTACGTACTTGCCTTGCTTCTCTACGATTTTGCTTCGCGTTTTAACTTACAGAAGGTGTCATGTAGAAAAAATGTAAGGACGGTATTAGCTCCTTCGTGTAGTCCTTCTGTTGTAACTTAGAGTTGTAACTATACTTTTCAGTATTTGTTGTAGAATGTTGAAGTAGATTAGACGACTACTTTTTCTAACCTCCCCGGCGAACATGTACCTTACAGGTGGCCGTAACACCATCTCGTGCCTCCGGTGTGTTGCTGACGACACCCTGACTCTGTTCGAACACAGCAACTTTAACGGCCGGGCCTGCACCCTCACCGGACAGGCACCCAACCTGACGCGCGTGCGCTTTAACGACAAGGCTTCCTCTGCCATTGTCACTGGTAGGTGTACGTATGTAGTAGGTATAGTCGGCAACCTTCCGATAGTTACAGGACAGTTTACAGTGTATACAACGAATACGTAATAGTTTGAGCAGAAATATACTTACCTACGTCCCTTAGGCAACTGCACACTGGCAATGATTGTAGAATACTACCTTTGTACTTCACTCACTCACTCACTCACTCACTCATTCATTCATTCATTCTCTCTTCTTCTTTTACTTTGTGCATAGAGTAAATGACATTAGGGTCTTGTTATTGCAAATAGTATTGTATACCGTGTTGTCTAACATATAGTAGAGTACAGTTATTAAATCATTATGATTATGCACTATCAGAGGACATTATTTCTATATTCAATATGTTTTGACCAGTCTATGTCAAACAAACCTATGTCATCCTATAGCTGATGTAGGTACATAACCTGTATATCTACTTTTTGTGAAACCACTAACAATTAAAGCTAGGTTTTCAGTCCTTCGATTCTCCCTAAACTTTTTTCTTGAATTTCCCCCAGGTAAGTTTCCCTGGCAGGTGTGTGAAGACGTTGACTACGGCGGGCGAAAGTGGGACCTGGCGCCGGGGAGCTACCCTGACCCGGCCGGTATGGGCGGACACGACATCCTGTCGTCTGCACGGCCCTGCCAGGAGAACCCCGGGATCCAGCTGTTCGAACATGCCGACTTCCAGGGACAGAGAGTGTCGTGCGGGCACACCGGAACACTCGTCGAAGGTCTCTCTTCATGACATGTAGAATTTTTTTTGAAAGAAATACTGTGCATCTGCTAGCAAATACTGTACAATATAGTAGTTTTCCAGGGTTGTTTCTTAAATTTGGACATACTTTTCTAAGGGCTAAATTTTGTGACAGAAAAGAGTCTGTCAACAACCCATGCAACCGTACAATGAATGTGACGTCCTTTCTAGTTAAGACATAATAGAATGACTTTAAACGAATGATATTTGAACGGTTTCCCTCCCCTATACCTTCACTACATTTTATGCTTAACAAACATCGTAGGACGATTGACAAACGGTCTGTGTGTGTGTTTGCAGTTGGCTGGCTTGGCGGTGACTTTAACAACAAGTGTTCGTCTATCGAGATTCACAAGGGCACGTGGGTCGTGTACGAGCACATGAACTTCCGTGGCAAGGCGCACGTGCTGAAACCTGGAGCCTACTCCGACTGTACTAAATGGGGAGGTATGGAGATGTCATTAGCTATGAGCTTCATGCTTGTCATCTAGGGATGTTCAAATTTTCTTGCACACAATCATGTAATATATTAGTTATCTATGGGCGTTCGATGTTTGAATTTCTTGGACACAACCATGTATAATGTTTTACCGTACCAGGGTTTCCGTCGTCTGTCAGCTTCCTTCCTCGAAACTGTAATGACTGGAGTTATATATCTTGCCGCTAGATGTCGCTGCTATGAGAGTCGATCCCTGACTAAGCGGCAAGATGTTAATAGTTAGTATATAGAGCAAAAATGTACATAAATGTTTCTTCCTTGAAGACTATAATCATATTTAACAAATTCCACTGTAGTAACAGTCACTTTTTTATATCAATTTCTTAGCAAATATCTATTGGCCATCTAATGTGAGTCCCAAAAGCTGTATTTAGTCTGTTGGAATATCGTGACATTCTACTGTATTTTCTCCAGGAGAAGAGGACACCATCACCTCAGTCCGTGGTGTGCCTGACAACGCCCTGGTTCTGTTCGGAGACGCGGACTACTCCAGCTACTCCGCACTGCCGCTGGTAGAGAGTCACGGCAATTTCGCCGATTTGGGGTTTGACGACAAGGCCTCTTCAGCCATTGTCACTGGTGCGTTGTACTTCTTGGGATAGTATACTCGTATTTGTGGGAAAGCTTTTTTGACTGTGACAACCAAACGTTTCCAAAAGTTGCGAAGTTTCTTTAACTTGTCAGCTGTCTTTATGAGCGCGAATGAGTCTACTACTCCCTGCCGCATGGTGGCGTTGCGGCAAGAAGATTGCGGTCCCAAACGTGACTGAGTTTTACAAAAACACTAGAAACTAAAGCACTGAACTGTTGAGAATAAGTCCGTCTCAAACTTTCATTTTTTCCTATCTTGCTTTGGTTTAATTTTCTTTACAGTAAACATAACTGTTTTTTTCTTCTTTACAGTAAACCAAGGACATTATAATGTCCTTGAGCAAACGTACAATGTCGGATTACAATTAACCTGTGTGTTCTTATCTATTCCCTCGCTACAGGGGGAGACTGGGAAGTGTTTGAAGACGCGTCTTACGGAGGGAAGCAATGGAAGCTCAACCCGGGCAACTACAACAACCTCGCTACCCTGGGATGTAACGATAAACTCAGCTCAGCTAAACGCCTTTAACGAGTATTAAACAAAACCACGAACATATATCAATGTAAACGTGTTGTTTCCTATCGTATGTCAGAACATGTCATTCCATGGTTTGCTAGAGTCACTAAAATTTAGAAAATAGAGCTAGTGGAACGTATTGTGGGTAATCGCATCATATTATACCTAGTATAAAGCATTCGTCAGTGCCTGCTCTTGTTCGTGAAATTCGGTGATCTGCTGTTATAATGGATAAGGTGCTAAAACAATAAACTTAACATAATTGTCACAGTTTCTTGTTTTTTTTCTATCATATTTGACAATTAGATAAATATAATTATACGAGACTACTGTAGGAAATGGTGAAGTATGATAATTGCATTTTTTGTAGTGTCGGTAGGGTTTGTGATTACGAAGATTTTTAAAAAATGTAACAGTGTGTTTCCTGCTCTTTGTCTATTATAGATCCAGTTTCCTTTCAAACGGCCGGTTGGGTCTACCTTATCTGGCTGCAGTTTTTCGAGGATTAGGTTGAAAACGTTGTTGGTCAGATTGCGCTGTCTGTCGTTAACGTCACAACGTCAGCGGGTCATAGACTTCAGGAGTGTGGATCTACTGCTGACTACATCAAAATTTATCAACTCTAAGTTTATAAATGTTTCGTCGCGTCATGTAGTGTTGGGATGACCATGTGCTATCATGTGAATGAGATACACATGTACCATACTACACACAAAAGAAAAGTTACTCAATCATCCAACTGTATAGATTTTTTAAACGGTCAGACGTTTTAGATATCATTCACTACCTTTCATCAGTGACTGGATAACGATTGTATTTGTATTGTGTATATTATTACCTGGCCATGGATGTCCATATCATAGAACAAGACAGTACACAGTTCCCAAACCTGTGGTCCAAAATATAACTGGAATTTTCTCAGAGAAATAGGTTCATATAAGTGTCAGCTTTTCTTCTCCTTTGTCCATAGATCTTCAAACCTTCTCACTTCCTTCAAGTCCGCTTTTCTTGATTTGGCTCGCCGCCAGGTTAGTTCGACCTTCACGGTGTTCCTTCAGTTTTCAGGCACAATAAGCCTTGTCTACGGCTGACCTTGGTTAAAGTGAAGACATGTCGGGTAGATGGCAAAAGAAGGATAACAAAATTTACGTATTTCGCTCAATCATTTGGTGCACAACTCTGGAATCCTGTTAGCTCCATTGTCCTTTCTAAATGCCGTGTTACTTATAATAATCGTATCCGGATCATTATGAATTTGCCTCGGCGGTGCAACGCAAGTGCAATGTTTGCTTATCACTCGACAGACACATTTGAATCAAGGCGAAGGAGGATATGTTACTCTTTCTTAAACGGATTACTCTCCTCCAATCACTGCATCATCAAGCGTTTGTTGAAATCGGACACCTACTACAGAAACTCGTTTTTCCGCAACACCTATGGTTTGCTGTGTAGTTATGTCTGTATGTCCTTTGGTGTTTATCAAGTCTGTATTCTTTTTTTCAATGTCCAACGTTTTATCGGGGGGTTCATACCTGAAATAAAGAACAAATGAAAACAATGCGTTGCTCATTTTCGACAAGGATATCCATTATTCTATATTTGAACTAATCACTACTGGTTCTATCGCTTACAGTCAACACACCGTACAAAAGAATCGTCTCTTGATCTTGTATCTTGTGAAGAGTCATTTTAGTTGCAGCATTTCGAACTTTTTTTCTTCATTTTTCTTTTGTTCCTTTATTCATGAGTGTCCGTTGTATATTGTGTATGTTTACTTAGTGTTGCGTGCCTCTCACAAGTGTATGGGATCTTTATTTCACCTTGACATCTCACCTAAGAAAAGCTACCTCTTGCTTTTAAACCTTGCCTTTTCATAACGACATTACAGAACAATAAGACTTAAGATGGCATACACAATTCGGCGATTTCAAAAGCTAACAAAAAACACATCAATAGTACAATACGCTCTCTCCCACCAGTACTTTTCAAACTCCATTTTTATTGTTCTACACGAACCCGTCCAACCGTCGCATGTTATATGCCTTTTCACCTGCTGTCTTGTTGACCAACGGGCGACATCAATATCTAAAAGATAAACGTACGCCGCACACAAAGACAATAGTGTTCTATCAGATGTATTGTTGTTCTCTTTGCCTGCGAACCTCTATGCTTATAGAAGCACCTCTGTGAATGGCTGAGGGTGAACCTTACCCTCTCAGCCTCAGGTGGCGAGAAATATTTGATCTATCCCCTTTGTGAGGGTGTGAAAGGGGCTGTAATATATCTTCCTAACTCGATCGGTGCAGACTTAGCGGGCAAACAAATCCTTTCAATAAGCGTTCGCCGGTTGAAAAGATGATACTCTTGGTAAACAGAGTCTGGGAGCGCAAACTAGCTGCGCTGACAACAGCCTTCTAGTTGGGTAAAAATTTAGAGCTAAAACATTTCTAATTTTCTATTCCAAATATTCAAACACTTTTAACCCATAATTTTGAAAATGCATGTTGAATGCTGGATTCATATTTACTATAAAGTTCAATTCTTAGACCTTAAAAGTAATGAAAACCTCTACAGAACTTTTACGTATAGGTAATTTGTGGTTGTTAACATAGGTTGCGTGTCCAATGATGTAGTGAAGTTGCATTTGGATGCAAGGAAAAGTTAATGATGTCAACTATAGTCATCTTATTATAATACACATCAGCAGGTGCCTGATTTCAGTATGAAAGTAAGAATTTACCCATAACGGTTCTAACATAGTACAATTAACTACAAGTACCACACTACGTGAAAGCAAGTCTAAGAAAAATTCACAGAAGCCAAAAATATTCCAAGCGTAATTTTATTCTTCATTCGAAAGAACAAATTTCTATTACAGTTGATCTGAGACATTACGAGTGATCCCCATGGCAGTTGCGTTGAAAATTGGCGGGATTTCTCAGGCCGGGACGAGTGCAATGTTCGGCTGAGACAGAACGAAGATTGCAACTGTCCAGACCTGAGCAAAGACGCCGTGTCTTCAGTCACCTGAAAGAAAAAAAAGGAGCCAAAAAGAGGGGGAAAGGAGGATTTTTCTTTACTAACAGAAATGTCCTTGAGTGAGAAAGTGGTCTAGTAAATGTTAACGTGGTCTAGTAACATGAAGTCTACTCTAGATGGATACATCCGAATCATAGAGTGTTATTTCTAGTGGCCTCTGCAAGGTCATAGTAGAGAGGGTCTAAACACTGTGTCCACATACACTGAACCAGGGAAGACTTTTTGTCGTGAACTCAACCAAAGATATACAAACTTCCGGTGTTTCAAAACCAACAGATTGAAAAGGAAGACTGCAGAACGGGTGGCTTGAAATAAAAGAGCGACAAAGTCAGGTCCGATGGAGCAAGATGGCGGCAGCAGGCAAGCCGGGACAAGTGCAATATCGGCGGGAAACATTGTTCCTTATCCCGACCTTCCCGCCAAAAACAAAACCGCTAAATTTTACAAACACACTCACCCCAAAACATTTTCCCTACTCTCTAAAACATCTTAGCGACAACAGTACTGTCAGTAGGATTTCCACGTATTTTTTTCTTTACCTGTCAAGAAAAGCCAGGATTTTACACGACCTGTCCAGCCTAAACCCCTGAAACAAATGACCCGAAATGTTGACAGAGTTAACAAAACGTCAACTGGACTGTCAACATGCTCTCAGCACGGTAGCACAAACGTAAAAGAAAACGTTTTGATGCATCACTCGCTACTTATCGGTCCATGTCCGTGTCAATACCCCAGAACTACCCGACAAATTTCCCTCTTGGTTGCTTAACGCTAGAAAAAGAACGTTACTCTGGAAATTTCCCGTTACAATTTCACACCTGCCTATCGTAAGGGGTTACACTGGATGGAGAAAACTTTTCCCTGCGATTTTGGCTGCCCTAAATATCTACCCAAGCTTCAAGACATAGAAAACATCACCCTCTAAAGAAGTACTCAACCATAACGTTACATTCTGACAAATTTGGACCTGCAGTTGTATATACCACAACAATACTGTGAAAACAACAGAGGATATGAAATGCACGTTTTACCAAAGATACAAATCCATATTTTAGAAGAGAGCACTGATTTTGCACACCCTTAAGAGAGGGAGGGGGGCAGGTAGAAGCCGATGGCGCCAACAACAATTTCCGCCACACCGTTTGAGTACAAACATAGTCAGACAGGCACAAGTGGCGGCAATCTAAATACAGTCGACTAAAAACAACACCTGTAAAACATAGAAGAACAGGAAGCCATACTCTACAAGGAAAAGGAAGAAATGACCCAGCAAATAAAACTTCACCCAAACGTGAGGAAGATTTCTGTCAGCCGCAGACGACACCTCCTGTGCGCGGGAAAGACTTCTGTCAGCCGCAGACGACAGTCCTGTGCGCGGGAACAGAGCCGGAGCAGCAGGTGCCCGCGCTTTTATACCTGCGTCAGAGAAACAGCCAACTTTCCACACAAAAGAACCGGCTTCCATTACTGTTTACCCAGCCAAAGGACGCTAGCTTCGGTGTCCATTTACCCGAACTTGAGAAGCTTCCAGACCACCCAGCGAAAACGATACCATCTGCAAAAGAAGTGAGGCCTCAAGTGAGGACAAATTTTCCCGCCTAAAAGATGTTGGGATAGAGTAGGGGGTAGGGTTAGGGTGACAGGCCACAACGCTGAAAGTATTCACGCTACACAAAAGCAGGCACAGAAGGCAACCTTGGAGCACATTGTTCCGCCACATAGCTCCGTAGGCATTAGCAAACAACTTAAACCAGATCTAAGCAAGTTGGTACACTTACCATTACAATGTCGCCTTAAGGCACAATCTTTGCACAGAAACGACACTAAGTTTAGTACGAAACTCGTCACCAGTTGGTCTAAGTGTGTCTCACACCACCACAGAGTAATTCTGAGCAGCCTGGATTGTATTTCGTCGTCTTTGTGCGACCTGAAAAAAGATTCCAGCGTTGTGGTCATTACAGTTTGTCAAACAAAGGGGAACACAATACTTAAACACCTGGGACGCATGCGCACACTGAGCACCCTAAACAATGGCGGCCTGGGGTTTTGGGCTAATGAGCACACACTTGTGGTCGGACTGTAAATCATTCTTATCGGATTAAATGGCGTACAGCTCAAAATACAATATATCAGTGATAACGCTTCCGGTGTGTGCTCTATCGGACACTTTGCTGAAGGCCTTTGGTGGCAATAGAGCTGCGAACGATAAGGGTGTGACAAAATTCCGTCGCACGGCCATAGTAGCTAAGGTGAGCCCATAAGAGTATCTCAAAGCAGATATTTGGAGGAAATACCACGATGTTTTCCTGAACGGGTTTTCTGGCAGCTGGATGTTTCCTGAAATGATCTGCGGAGAGCAGAATAAATACTTCTCTGGTTTGATGCCCATTGAATGAAATTGAAACATTAGAATGTCCCACTTTCAGGTAAACTGTACTCAGTAGCTATAGATTTGATCAATGCCATAAAGATGTTCAGGGCATTCATGCATACCGTGGAATAGCCCTGCGTAGGAGAAATAGTGCGTTGAATATGAATATATTTTTTACATTTATGGAAATTCTCAGAGGCGTAGACACGTAGAGCAGACTTCACGATTGAACTGCAGGAAATGATGGGTTTACAAACATCATGACTCGCTGCATACGCCTCATGATATGCTGTAAGGAATGTTTGAAAAACGTTGAAATACGCAAAATCTTTCTAAGCCAAGGCGTTTCCAATCTGAAAGAAGTTTGAAGGACAAAATCCATTTGAAAAATTCAAACGCATCTTGTTTGATAGCGCACTGCTTTGGAAGAGTCCATTGTTGTCTATGCAAGAGGGGACTTCCTGGCTGTTTCCTGCCAAACTGTATATTTTGGTCTCCTATGCAAATATGTCAAAAGCAAATTAAAGCTAGAAATCTCTCCTTCAACCTGGTGAAAATTAAACTAAACAAAAAGATTGGAAGAGTCCGTTTCCAAGAGAGGGGTATTCTATAAAAATATGGGGAATGCAAATGTACCACGTCTTTTTTTTATTCCGTTAACAGCGAAGTCGTTTCAAGGTTGTAGTTCCGAAATGTTGCACCATTGTCCTCATCAGTTACTACATGTATCATGAATGTGAGGGAATTCCACAACCGACGTGGCGGTGGCGACGTGGCGGTTGAAATAATTCCTGCATGTAGAGAGTGTGTGAACGTGCCCATACTGCTGCAGTACTGACAGTGATTAAAAGAGGGCGCCTTTGTACAACCCCATACTGAACATGCACTGCACATAATAGGATTCTTCTTTCCGGTAATGGATGGCACTGTCAGCACCAAGGACACACTAGTGAGTACCATGTATAGCGAAGTCAGTAACATGGATAGCATGTCAGTACCAGGGACTACACTAGTCAGTCCTATATAAGTACCATGGATTGTGTAGTCAGTACCAAGGACAGTGTAGTGAGTACCATGTACAGCAAAGTCAGTAATATGGATAACATTGTCAGTACCAGGGACTACACTAGTCAGTCCTATATTAGTACCATGGATTGTGTAGTCAGTACCAAGGACAGTGTAGTGAGTACCATGTACAGCGAAGTCAGTAATATGGATAGCATTGTCAGTACCAGGGACTTTACTAGTGAGTCCCATATAAGTACCATGGATTGTGAAGTCAGTACCACGGACAGTACAATCAGTACCATGTACTGTGAAGTTTGTACTAAGGACAGTGTATGGGGTGGATATTCCAAACGTTGCATGACTCCCACTGTGTTTTCAATTATGTATATCCTTACCTATTGTTTAAACAAAACAAAATAGACAAAATAATTATCATAGTATATTTATGCACTATCCCCACCATTTTCACAGCATCTGGCTTTAAAGTGTAGAATTATGTTCTCTGGCAAGGTATTTGGTGACAGTTTCCAGAAACATGAAACAGCAGAAGAGTCAGAATACACATTAACAGACATTGAATGCTGTATATTTTTTCTTTATCTTGCTTAATTCATTCACAGTACAACGCACATTTACCACAGACAATGCATCATGAAAGTAACTTAATCTTTGCAGAGACATTTTCTAGGTTTGAAGCAAAACTTGTGCATCTAGTCCCCGTTGCAAACATGATACGTTATTTTTTTATCATTAACATTTTAAGACATGCAATTCTATTCTCAGAAAAAGGTAAAGACAGCCTAAAGCAAAGCCAACCCATTACATAAACACATTTATAAATGTATTGAAAGGTAACGACAGAGAACTGCAATGTATGCTATGGCAATGTATGTTTCCTTTTAGAAGTTATTACTAATAAGCAAAACAGAGTTCAAGAAAAAAAGGAAAATATTGAGACTGAATGCTTCCTCCCTCTTTGTATATGTATCAATATTTAGTGAAAAGTTGCTTGTTTAGTCAAATCTCTGAACTTCTATATCATTCAGATTACATTTTACCAGTAAGTGTCAGTAAGTGGTCAAGTCACAGTCATCTAATGACAAAAAATTGGGAGCATTTTTGGGATAGCCCCAGATGCTTATTACTAGTAGTACATGTACATGATTCAGGGGCAGAAAAGGTTATAGTATATCCTAGTTAGTGGTCATTTCTTTCATAGCATTGTTCAAAATCCTACATGTATGAAAAAAATCATTTTAGGAATGTGGCTGTGCATTTTGCAGTTAGTTATAAAGAACAACCATGTATGCGGAAAACACAAGGAAAACACCTATTTACAATGTATTGATAACCAACTAGAATGATGCACAAGTGCTCAAAGGAGAAAACTCATATATAACATTAGTTGAACACTAATCCTAGCTCTTCTTAATGCTTATCGTTTTATCACAGTACTTGTGGTATAATCTATATATAACGTTGCGTACACCCATGCATATATTGGTGTGGAGGTATTCAGTTTATACACCAAAAAGGGTATTTCTATTGTGAGAATATAGTATTAATTTTGGATGTATGTACTCATGTGACTTTGTTGTAAGTACAGTATTGTCTGCCATGATGAATGTTTAAACCTGGAAGCTACCAGTAAATTTCAATTCAAATACTGTAGATCCATCTACCTTTGCATGGGTTTTATTTTGCAGTACGATGGAAAATAGATTTTAGCGGTGTTTTAAATTTGCTGTTGAAACAGTTTTGTAGTACAGTAGTCATACAAGGGATACATATTTGCAGTGTGAATTTGCTGTGGAGAAGTCACAGTGAAAACTTCAAAACATAGAATCACTGTGAAAGTTTAAGGATTTTCAATAATATGTAATTGCAATCAAGGCATGTGCCTGTATGCAGATTTAGGAAACTGACTCTTCCAGATTCAACCAATCAGTATGGCCGCTGTGACATCATACAAACATCTTATCAGTGCCTCCTAAGCACTATGCATGCATTAGCATGGCTAAGCCATTAAACACATTAACTAGGATCTGGAGCCAGGGCTTGTTCTTCGACAGTTGGTGTCCGAAAGCGAAGTCTAAAAGTCTTGAGGTTGAGAATTTCTCCCACGAACGTGCTGGGGGTCATGTCGATGAACATCGGCAGATTCATGGCGCTCACTGGAAAAACGGAAAAAGGTTTTCTTAAAGTAAAATCACAATTTTTAAAAGATCAAAGAATCAAGTACAAAAAGTCCTCATGGACTGATGCACATTTAAACAATAGCTGACTATCACCAAAAAATCATGACCATAACAAGTCCAGAACAAAAGATATAAAACCATAAGTTCCCCTGCAGTACCAAAGAAACCTGCTAGGGACCCCAAAATCTTATCATTACCTGGAGACATCAAGACCTACATGTGACTCCCAAAATATTGTAAAAATCTATCCATGACTTCTTAAGTTATGCTATTCAGCCACAAAACCGTACATGCTACCAAAAATATAAAGATGGCAAAGATACAAAGTCAAAACATAAAAACATAAAAAATACAGCTACAAGGTGAAGGTATGAAGATGCATATAAGGAATTGAATGATGTGAAAGGACTGGAATGAACCGAACTGAACTTACGATCAGTCTGGATACAGGGGTACTCGGGTGGAGGGGACATCCATCCGCCGGCTACTCTCATGTGAGACCGATCCGAGGCAAAGATCATCAGGTAGTCTGTGGCAGGAACCACCCGGAACTTCCTGAAGGAAACAGAAGGTAGCTCAACGTTAGAAGACCATGTAAATAGTTTTCAATAGATTTCTTGGCCAAAATGTCAATGTACACGCCATTTTCTAGTAACTACATTACAGGTACATTAATTCATAATATATGGAAGGCATTCAGGACTGATGGAAGCCATAGAGAAACCATGATGTCTTATGAATTGAAACCATCCATTTGAAACTACAAGATTTTGTGAAGACACAGTGCAGAAATTCTCTTTTCATATTATTGAAAATCCTCTATACCAAATGTAAGAAGGGGTGGGGAGTATACCGATATCAATGACAGAACCTTTGATATTTAATACATCCATTCATTCATGACCTTATGATTTGATTACATGTAATTTGATTTTAATGGGATTGTGACGAATACAATACATGCGGGACAGAGGCAGGTATTGTTGGTGTCATGACCCACACATAAAACATTATAGAACAAAGAGAACATGTAGCAAAATATAAAACAAAACAGTTCATTATCTCAGGATAGAGCACTGACCTGTGGAACTGAGGCCTGAGCTCCTCATCACTATGAAAAGTTGCAGTGCAGTACCGGGAGAAGTTGCAAGGGAACGGTAACATGGAGTCTAGATCGTACACATCCGTCTGCTGCCCCTCTCTCTGGTGCAGCAGGACCACATGGTAGTCCTGCATGTCAGTAGACAAGAACATACAAACTGTGGTTAAACTGTCTTTTATCATAATCAAATTCTTCTAGAAGGTACATGGCTTTCCTATAAGTAAATGCAGTATAGTATATAACATGTACTTTCCCCAATTTAAAAAAAATATATCCTAAATACATTTATATACACATGTCTGGATATAGAGATTCCCGGTCTGAACTTTTAAACTCTGATTCATCATTGGCACTTTAGATCAATGGATTGACTTAGAACTCAGGATTTATAAATGGGAGACCGCCGTAACACATTCTTAGCATCCAGATCGAT
Organism: Branchiostoma lanceolatum; assembly: GCF_035083965.1. NCBI lineage: Eukaryota > Metazoa > Chordata > Leptocardii > Amphioxiformes > Branchiostomatidae > Branchiostoma > Branchiostoma lanceolatum. The sequence goes on from NC_089740.1 coordinate 11,888,937, forward strand.
GACTCGGAGTTTATGTTGACAGACTCTGAACAGGGTCTCTACCTTTTAAATTGGGGATTCTACCCTGATAAATCTATTAGATAAAAAAGTTCCTCTAATCTCATCCTCATGCAAATATTGACTGGTCTACAATCACCCCTTAGCAAAAATAGACCACTGTACATGTATGAAAAATATCTACTCAAAAATCAGCCCGATTCTTTCAAATGTTCATCGCGAAACTTACCCAGACCACAGGTTTGCCAGGTCCATATTGTCTACCAGCTTTCTGCATCCACAGAGGGACCTGCAATAAAAGCAATTATAAATAAAGACAAATTTATGAATCATAAAAGGGAGTAATATCTCTAAGCAATCCACTGTCCTATCTATTAAGAATGATTTCTATTGTGATTGTACATGTAAGTTTGGCTGACTTAAACCTTCTCCCTGCTGCCTAACTCTGTAACCAATAGGGAATTGGGTGCCAAACAGCTACTTCAGAGTGCTATATGTTATCTTTAGTGATTTCATTCTAAGATTATGACCAAGAAAGAAAATTGTGTTAATGTCTCAATGATCATAACTCATTGACAGGGCATCAGATCATCCATAGGTGGCTATGAGATTGTTGTAAAATGTGTCACCTGCTGGGCTGCATTAGAGATGAACACCACGTAGAACTCCTGTATGAGAGAAGTGTTGTCTCGGACCCACTCACATAACTTGTAGATGTTCTCCTCACTGTGGAGTCCAATACATGTATATCATTATCAACCATTAATTAATACACAAGAATAGGAGATTCACAACCTCATATCTTAACCAACATTACAAGATGCCATAATTTGCATAATTAGAGTGCAAAGGTGTTCATCTTAAACTAATTTGCATGTGACAAGCACTACTACAAATTACCCATCATTTACTACTAAGGTATTTATCATCACCATCAACCATTAATTTTGGAAATAATGTTCTCATTTGCATGATAAATAGCCATAATTTGTATCCACGTAAAGGTAATGTCTACCGAATTATAATCATTAGTTGATATTACTGATAACGATTGATATGAAATCTAGTGAGCACACATAAATCATAATACACATATCCCTGGCTATCTAGGTTTTACTTTGAACAATAGAGAGAGATTTTCATCGCAAAACATCATAAACAGGACTCTACATTGTATATAATCGTGAACAAAGGAACGAGGTCAATCGGTGTATATTATTTTTGAAAAGGAGACGCTAAAAAGAAAGATACGACCACAAGAGAACGCAGAGGTTTTCCTAAGATTAAATTTTATCAGAAAAAGTGACATTTTTCCTAATTTCTTACCAATAACAAGCAGTATAGACACATTCTTCACTGGACGGCAAAATTCTATCCGCAGCAGCTGCCATTTTGTTTTCACCTTTGACCTTATAGGTGGCTACGAAACAATTTCAATGCCTGAAAGAAAATAATAATCTTTTCAGCAAGAAAAACATGAATAAAGAAAGTCATTGAATGAAAAAATAAATACATGAATTTAAAAAAGGAACGATGTGTAAGATCATGATAAACAAGGTACTATTTTTTATCAAATGTGCTATTGCTTTTAGGCACCATATGTCGTGCATGAGACAGGCTTAGGTAAACAAACGAAAATGTCGGACAGAGAAAAATGTGTTTTTGTGACAGTGGGAACAACTAGTTTTGATCCGCTAATAGAACTGGTTTCCGGCGGCAGTTTTTGTAAGGTAAGATATTCTAAAGTCGAGATCGTTGAAATATCATCTCAACTTAGTCACAGCTTTTGCCATACGTCCAGAAAAACTACCGTAAAAACTCTTTTTTTTTTTCTAAAGTAGTGAAATATATTTTTTTGCAGCTCCTTGAAGACTTGGGGTACGCAAGACTGTTACTACAGATAGGACGAGGCCAGTATGAACCAGAAGGTTTCGTCAAACCTGGGTTTAGACTGGAATATTACAGGTTCAAGGACACCATAGCTGAGGATATACAGGGCGCTAGTCTGGTCATCAGCCATGCAGGTTAGTGACCTAGTTTAACCCCAGAAGTGTCGAGTTGCCTTAAGTATTTTTTAAAATACTAAGCAACTTGACAAACGGATGTAACATTAACTGGTATGGTTAACCCCAGAAGTGTCAAGTACATGCTGAACATTTTACAAAGTGTGGTTGAATAGCCCTAAGAGGTGTCAAGCACATTTTATAGCTGCATGCTATAGTATGAGAATGTATGATTAACCCAAGAAGTGTCAAGCACAACAGTTTATAGCTGAAGACTACATTGTATAGCAATCGGAATGTACAAGTAACACTGGTAAGGTTAACCTTATAAGTGTCAAGCATATTCAGACCTGCACACTATACATGCATGCATCATGATCAGAATGTAACACTGACATGCGTCACACTATCAAGCTACACCAAGCTGCACTAAGCATCACACTAAGTGAGGTGAAATTCCAGAGAATTATCATTCATAGGATATGGGAGATTCTTTATACACAAGTCACCTGCTAACGTTTCGATGTCTGTCAGACACCTTCTTCAGAGCTTCTGACTGGAGTACTGCTTCTCACCGCTATAAGTAGCCGATGTAGGTGGCAAACTTAGCCATATTTGGGACAGTGCTCTCACCGCAATAGCGCCACCTACATCGGCTACTTATAGCGGTGACAAGCAGTACTCCAGTCAGAAGCTCTGAAGAAGGTGTCTGATAGACATCGAAACGTTAGCCGGTGAGATCAATACCTGGTTGTGTATAAAGAATCTCCCATATCCTATTTTCTACCAACCTGATGAAATTATTTTCGGAATTATCATTCATGTATCCTCAGGTGCAGGAAGCTGTCTGGAGACCCTAGGAGCGGGGAAACCCCTGGTGGTTGTGATCAACGAGACGCTGATGAATAACCACCAGCTGGAACTGGCCAACCAGCTGTATAAGGACGGACACCTGTATTATGCCACCTGCAGGTGCATAAGATACCTCATACTTTTGTAGTTTTGTTTTCTGCAGTGAAAAATGTACCCTTTCAATCAATGTTAACCATTTTTAGTCATTTCAACCTTAAAAAGTTGCTAAAATGTTGAGTATGTGTCCCCAAAAACATATCAAGGGTATTTATAAAAGAACTTAAAATTGTGTGGTATAGGGTATGTACTCATTTGACAAGAACATTGTACAAAGTATTGTACACAATGTTTTTTTTTTAACTAAGGGCATTTCTTTCTATATAATGTTCTTGGTAAAACACTTAAGTTTTTTAATTAATTTGAATGTGTAAATAATGTAAAAACAGTCATGTAGTCTCATGATTTATATACAATCAAATAGTTTAAGACAAGAAATTAGAAAACCGCAACTTCAAAGCGCTAGCGTTCTTATTTATTGAATCATATTTTTTCTTGCAGCAACCTTAGACATCTTCTGAAAGACATGGACATCGGCAAACTCAAGACATTTCCTCCTGGAGAACCTGAGAAGTTTGCAGCTTTCTTAGACAAAGTTATGGGGGTGTCCTAAAATCTTAGTTCTTACCTTACAACCAACACCACTACTATGAAATAAGACCAAATAGAAAAAATTAAGACTATTTATGTCTATGCGCTCCATATATGCTACTTACACACTTCAAATTATTGAGTAAAAAGATTTGTAAAAAGAAAATTGTATAATTTTACAAATGTTCAAACTTAACAGTTTCACACATCATTTCAAAATGAAACTTAAAGCTGGAAAAAATCAGAAGTTTCCACACCATAGTTCACACAAATTAAGTAAAGAAAACTTTACACAGTTCAGTTGCCCAAACTTACATATGATCATGAAAAGAATAGCTGCAATTGCAGGAACCTTATATTGCACATTACCTAAGCACTAAGACAGCTACATATATGTAGTATGTTCAGCATGTAGAATCCTTGCTATAATATGAACAAGGATTTTTGTGGCTTTTATGACATATTGCTATTTGTTCAAAACTTACATAGCAGGATTTCCAAAATCACAATTGTTTGTAAATACATTGTAATGGTACCAATGAATAGAGTTAGATATACTAAATATACTTTAATATTTCTTATTGTAAAATGTACCAATTCCATTGACTTAAGGGAATTAATGCCAATTTCCACACACAAAAAATATAATTTGATATTAAAGTTGTTCTGTATATCTTCTGGGCAATGATTGTCTTTTGCAAACACTGGACGACTACTGCACTTTTTCAGGATTGTTAAGATAAAACCTTTCATTCTATCTACAGATAGGTTTATAGTTATCTTTCATGATCATACACTCTTCTATAAAAAATTCATGTCAAAATTTTCCACATCAAGATATTTTCATCTTTGACCTTGTGATGATTTCCACTTTTTCATTGTTTTACAGTAAATTACAGCATTTAAAAACTGTACAAAAATATGGCTAATATATACAAACCAATACAGTCAAACCCCTGGTCTAAATAAGTACTCAAGGGACAGGAAAAATGGTCGATATGGGGGAGTTACGGACAAATGTTCCAGTTATCACTTGTCAAGTCATTAAATTCTGGACATGCAACTTTGTTTTCAGTATCTTCCTTAACCTTCTCCCTGCTGCCTAATCCCATCACCAAGACACATTTGGTGCCAAACAGCTACCTTAGCAGGAAGAAGGTTAAGACAGCTTTCTTGTACTTTGTATAAGTAACGGTAGCATGCTTAGTCCAGTGGTTAGAAACCCTGTCCCTGGATCAAGAGGTCGGGAGTTCAAATCCCATCAGCTCGCCTTACATACACACTTTCTGGAAAGGGTAATAGTCCTTAGGATGGAACATTAAGCCGTGGTCCATTATTCATTGTACTTGTAGGAAAGAGCTTGGGGATTTTCCCCAGTACAAAGAACCTGTAAATACCCTTCATAGCATCTGTCTTCTCTGTCATGACCAGGGAAAGAGTAGCTCTTTATCAAGCTAAACTGGTCTTTTGAACTCAGCGTCAGACTTCTGTTACTTTCTCCCCAGCTCCACTGCTACCTTGCTGTTTGCCACCTTGATTGCACCTTCATTCCTGATTCTTTTACAACCAATCACATGGAGGGTGTGAAGTCTGCAAAAGAAAGGGGACAATTTATCTGTGTTCATGGTAGAATCAATATGAAGACAGATTTTAAAGGTCCTTTCCAACAAGAAGGAATTGAATTTATCCATTGCAGATTTATGAATGATGCTGTTAAGTCCGATCAAATTTTGTTGGGAATCGAATCAAGCTTACACTACCACAAGTATAATTTCAAAATTTCCCAACTTCCAAATATATTGTACTTTTTAATTTTTCTATAACATAAGATACTTAAGAATTTAATCTAAGGCATGTTAAAAGAACCATTATATTAGTTAGTCTATATGGTAATGCCCCAAGTTGAGTGGATCAAACTAAATATATAGGCATAAAAAAACATCTAACTATTATGTTGTGTTCCTGAAATATGTACATGTCTATCACACACATGTTATATAGAGAATTACCTTGGACAATTCTTTACCAGTTTGACCACGGCAGACTCTGTGATGTCACAGAAGCTGAGCTTGACGGTCTCCAGAGTTCTGTTGCAGTAGCTGCCCAGTAGAGTCACACTGGAGAGAGACAAACCGTGAGGTCAGATGGAAAGCAAATAGATCTACGGACCAAACTGCAATTCCTAGGGCAAGATAAGTTTTTATCTAATTACTAATGGTATGGGACGGTCTTGCTTACAGCCGTGGGTGTCTATCACCAAGATGCAAAAACAAAGCTATCGCAATAGTGCCGTACCATTTATTGTCCGCTTACATAATGCGTATATATAATGTCTATCGCTGTGATCTTTGTATATTGTCTTAAAGAATTAGTAGTTTTTAATGTATTTCGTATTTAATTGTGAATTGACGTGAGCTATTTTTAATGTAAATGCCACAGCAACAATTCAGTCGTTTGACTGCTACTGTTGTGCATTATATTATCCTCTGAAATAAACCATTCATACAAAACAGATTTTGAGAAGCATTTAAGTGGATAGTGTTCAGCACCAAGGACAGGCATGCTCACCTGTGTGTGGATAGTGTTCAACACCAAGGACAGGCATGTTCACCTGTGTGTGGATGGTGTTCAGCACCAAGGACAGGTATTTTCACCTGTTTGTGTATAGTGTTCAGCACCAAGGACAGGCATGCTCACCTGTGTGTGGATAGTGTTCAGTACCAAGGCATATGTATGTGTGTGCGTTTGGATAGTGTTCAGCACCAAGGAGAGACATGTAGTCGTGTTTGGATAGTTTTCAGTACCAAGGGCTACACTGGATGAACATGAAATAAAGTTAACACTGTACATTACCTTTTGGTTGAGATGGCTGTTGAGCTGAGGTCTATGTATGTCAGCTGTTTGCTGTTATTTGCAAATGCCCGAACTCCTGAATCAGTCACATTTCTGCATCCACTCACATCAACACTCCTAGAATGAACACAGATGTCAAAGTGTTAGCTGATAAGTCTAAAAACAAAACTAAATGCAGTCCTAGAATGAATGCTCATGTAGGGAATATAGTCAAAGTTCAAACTTTCATCCCAACACAAGGAACCAAATTTTTCATCTGTCATTTCGCCTGGTCTGGGAAAACTGAAGACAGTGGGGCAATTTCTATGGAGGAAGCTGAACAACTGATAATTGGTGTCTGCATTTAGATGTTGGAATGAAAGTTCTAACTTTAAACCTCAACACAATCTTTATAACTGTTAAAAGATAGAAGTCATCGCTTCTGTCTGTTTCATCAGTCTTTTCAGGAGATTTTACCTACCGTACGTTTGGAAGATACGTAGCAATTTCCACCAGTGCAACGTCTGTGACCTGAGGACAGTTAGCCAGGGTGACTGTCTGTAGTCTACCGCAGCAACGGACTATCTGGTGAACCGACTCATCTTGAACCTTAAGGTAAAAAACATAAAACTGACTTAAGAAAAACTGAAACACACATTTCACATTGAAGCACTTGACAAGAAACAGGATGAAAAATCAACTGACACGATTACAACCCCAACTACTCCATGGCAAAAAAAACAACTCAAGAAAAACCTGAAACACTTTACGTTTGTGAATACTAGTCGACGTCATCCAGGAAATTGAAGAATAGAATTTCAATTCAATCTATACCACTGGATTACAGTATGAAATTATCAGACATTTCAAGTGTCCACCTTACAATTATCATCAGTGAAGGAAATAATGAGAATCAAAATTTTATTCTTGAAACACACATTTCACATTAAGGCCACACCAATTTAATTTCTTGGTTAACAGATTTCTTTTCTTAAATTTTAGCAAAAAAAAATCATGAAAACAGAAGGCTGGGGTGGAAACTTGCACCTGACCCTGTTCACTCCCTGAAACTGTGTGCACCAAAGTACAAACTTTCCTCTGAGATTCTGTTTTCCTGTTAATTTTCCAATCTAGCATTTTTTTTTAAATTCTGTTAACCAAGAAATTAAAATGGTGTGGCCTAAAGCCTTTGACAGGAAACAGCATAAACCATTTACTGACACAATTACAACCTCAACAGCCCTATGGCAAAGAAGAAACCCAATCGACATATTGGAATGATTGGGCAAAAAGCTGATGGCTGCCAGTAAGATTTTGGCGAGGCCTCAGGGCAGAGCCTATTTCTGCTGGAACTTTTTCTAGCTGGAGGCAATGATGTACTGACCATTTACGGTTCTCTATACCACGGGTGTCACACAGACTCAGACAGAGAAGGGTCCAGTTTGCTGGTCACTGCCTTTGGGCAAGTGAGGAGATTATCTCCTCACTCATTCTGTGGAGGCCCAGGGGAAAAACAAGATCCAGAAAGCTGACTTTCCCCGGGGCTCTATCTAGAGACACCTCAATTTACATGGAAGACCTTAGTGCGGCCATGGCAGATAGACTGGTGTGGTCGGAAGTTGTGCATGGAGTTGCCCCGTCCCCCCCCCCCCCGGGGGTCGACCGGTGATGATGATGATGATGATGATGATGACTGACCTGTTTGCAGCCTCTCAGATCCCAAACCTCCAAGCTCTTCAGCTTACTGGCCATCTGTCTGATCAGTTTGTCAGTAACCTGATAGAAGGATGAAAATTTTGAGTGTGAGATACAGATTTCAAAGAAAAAAGTTCATTAGACCAGGTGAATAAATGAATACAAACCTTCAAAAACTGCTTGCACCACAGGAGGCTTACAACATTTGAATTAATTCAAATGCTGTATGAAAAACTAGGCATAAAGCATGCAAAAGCATCACTGTACATGTATATGAAGCATGTTTGTTGATATATATATAGCGCATTTGAATGCTGACCAAAATTATGTAACCTCCATTAACATATTAATCCACGGGTTACGTAAATCCGCCACTTTAAAAAGAAGTGAGTTTGGAAGATTTCAAGGGCAGCACCCCCCAGGTTTGCACAGTTTAGATATACAGGAGTGCATTATACTGGGGGACGTTGGGTTGGAGATCTGTTTGGACGTATCTTTTCAGGGTGGCGGAATTATGTACCCAGGTGAAATTATGTTAGTAGATGTTATATCCTCCTGTGACAAAAATATTCTTGAGTATCACAATACAGTACACTACTGACCTTATAGCACTGTCCCATATTGAGGACCCTGAGATTGGCGCAGTTTTGAGCCATACCCAGCAGGCATTGCTGTGTGATGTTGAAGCATCCGAAGACTTCCAACACCTGGAGAGTACTGCCATGTCTGTTCACCACATAGTTCAGGGACTCATCTGTGATACTCTGGCACCCATTCACACACAGGACCTCCAGTCTGAAACATACAAGAAAATAGTGGAGTTGTAGCAATTCTACAGTAAATGTTACAGCTATTAGTATTCTACTAACATTATATCATCATCATCATCATTCCTCTCCTTATTGGGGTGTAGAATTGATGCAGATAACAGTTAGCAAATACAATCATTGTCTTCAATTTCAAGGTTCAAACAGAAAGGAATGACCTTCCCCTCAAAGAGAATGGCTTCTATTGTCCGACTACGATCATACTGACTTGAGACTTGAAATAAAGAATATTCTGCAACTGCAAAGATTTAGATCACTCCAGTCTTTGTCTGAGATTCAGCAAGACAACATAAAGAGATAGGACAGGGAGGAATGCTGAAAGCTAACAAATCTGTGTGTAGCAAGGCACAGACTTTAAGCTACTGACTGAGGCTGTTTTCATGTAGATATACGAGTTCAGCTACATTTTGATATCTATACCCCTTGGTGCTTAGTGCTATCCACATACAGGTAAACATGCCTGTCCTTAGTGCTGAACACCATCCGTGTACAGATGGACATTCCAGTCCTTGGTGCTGAGCACCATCCACACACAGGTACACATGCCTGTCCTTGGTGCTGGACACTATCCACTCATAGGTGAACATGCCTGTCCTTGGTGATGAATATAAATATATGAAGATCTGAGATCAAACATATCAAATAGTGTGGCTTCAAAAAAAATCTTACCTTTTGCTGATGTCTGCTACAGCCATAGCTCCATTGTTAGTAGCGTTGCTCCAGCTGGCGTCTAGAGATGTGATGTTGTGACATCGGGATGAGGCATGGAGTAAGACCAGGTCTCCAGTCAGTGCACCGCCACTACAGCCACTGAAATTCAGCTCCTAGAAACACACAATTAACAATCATTTGTATCAATACTTAAGCTCCGTGTTGGTTAGCTATTAACTCCTTGGATGTGTACAAAGAACTTTAGCCAGAATGTTAACCAGTGAATTACTAACCTGATAAACTTATTCAGTTTTATTTTTCAACTTTTTAAAGACTTTGCAAAAAATTTCATCTTTATGTTAGTCATGATGCCAATTTCCCAACTTTTCTTCAGTGCTGATTGTTGCATTTTTAACATATATGGGATAGACCTTTTTCTAGCTTCTCATTTCTGGTTTGCAGTTAAGAAAAAGAAAACTAAACAGCATAGAAATGAGATTTTAATCTTTATTTTCATCACTCAGTTTTAGGTCTAACGATAGAAGAAAAATCTTCCCGATTACCTTTAGAGAGTCCTTACAACTTTTGAAGAGGTCCCTCAGCCCTCTCTCTGTGACTGTGCTGCCTGTACACTGGAGAAGCCTCAGGGTTTGTGGACTATGCTGTCCAATATAGCACAGCAGCTCATCACTCAAGTCAGTCCTCTTGGTCAGGGTGATGTTTCTCCCTATGATGCAAGAAACAAAGTAATCTGTAAGTGTATGTGTGCTGCACATGTACACATTGTCTCGGTTTTTATTTGGCTTTTGTTGTGACCCATGTATGTCCATATTCTGTTAGTATTTGAATTTGTAATTCATTTTGGAAAAACCAATAAAGAGAAAAAAAAAAGTAATTCCATCAACTGCGTTCTCTAATCACCAGGCAAAGATACAATATATTGTAGGTCAAACCTCCATATAGCCAGGCAGTACTGAAATAAGTGAGTGTTTGGAACAGCCATCGACATATACATGTGTGGCTTATGTCTGACTGTTACATTTTACATTCCCCCTGGGAAAGAGCATAGTTTTTTTCAATAAATGTAGAATTTTGTATTTTGAGGAAACACATTTTCAGAAAAGATCAGCATTTCTAAAGCAAAAAATTTGGTCAAAAACATGCTTCCAATTCGAGATGTCACCAAAACTTGTGTTCTTACAAAGAGATTCTGTACAAAATGTAGTGAGGTAATGACATTACCTAATAATGATTTTTTAGATTCTTTCAACTACATATACTATATGCCTCTGACCCAGAGGCTTCGTCAAAAAGTGTTCTTACAGAGAGACTCGTCCATGGCTACCCTGTAGAAGTGGTGGCAGGTGGAGGCCACCCTGGCCAGGTCGGGCTGAGAGAGGAACGACAGGATGTACAGCAGCAGCTCATCAGGGAGGAACAGCCACGGGGACTCGTCACTGTCTCCGCGGGGGGTCTGTGGGGGGCATCAGAGGACAATTTGATCTGTATTTGTATGGCCGGTATAATAGCCTTTCGACATGACACATCAGCTTGGCAGGCATGAGGCGCGGCAGCAGCTGGTTATATTACACTGAACAACCTGTCACATCTAATTTTTTTTACATCTAATTGCAAGCATTACCTAAAGCTATCCAGCGAAGATGCTCTACTGTACTTCATGATTATGACTTCCATTCTACAAAAGAAAGATTGGCACTTGGAAAAATGTTTGCGTATAACTATAAAAAAACTTTGTTATCCAGTGTCTTACCAATGAGATGAAATCATTCACGGATGAAAGATTTTGTAACTTACTGTACATTCTTAAATTTTTGCTGTGTTTTCAGTTTGCAATTCTTGAGGTGACCACAAACTCATTGAACTGCAAAGTTATATTCTCTCTTCCAATATTTCAGTTTCAACTGTAAACTCAAATTTAAAGATATTGTTTTTGATGTTTTTGATGAAATAAATACAACAGGTCTGATTGTGCTAAAGTTATAATTATCTCCATGAAAAATGGAGATGTAGTTTTGTTGTCAAAATCTTCCAAGGAGAATAACTGAACAAATAAACAATGAATTTGCATGATATTTTTTGGTGAGTTTTCTTCCCAAGAAAGTTACATTAATTGAGTGTGCTTCTTCTCCATTGCTTTCCAAGAATCAACAACTTCCTTGCAAAATCATTGTGCCCTTTGAAATACATGTATATCCACTCACCATTGTCAGGATCTTAGCATAAGTCTGGTTGTCTAGATGGTACTTCATCGTAGGTCTGGAGCCAGGACCTGGAATGGAGGGGGGCAGAGTGAGAATCTTTAACCTTCTCCCTGCTGCCTAACACTCTGTGACCAATAGGGAATTGGGTGCCAAACGGCTACTTCAGTGTGCTAAAAGTTAAAGACCATTGCCTCTATCTATATCTCATGTGTTATAGGAATGATTTCCAAAGATATAGACCAAGGATATCAACTGTATTGATATTAAACAAGAACAAAAAGCGTTGTCAAAGGAACTTTTCTAACTACATTCAGAAACCTGCATGGTAGCATGTTATGATAATAAGGTAAATGTTGGATTATATGAAAGAATTGATGTATGATACAACAAAATGGTCAAACTTTCACAGATTATTAACTGAAGAAAAAAAACCTCTTGTGTTCATAAAAAGTTACAAAACTGTAGAACAAACACATTGTTATTTTGTATTGAAACAGAAACTTGATGTAACTGAGTCAATGTTGTAAACCTTCAAGTGTTCATTCTGAACAAAAAGGTACCTCCTCTCCTAGTTTACTCTTCAGCATCAGCTGTATCCCTGTCTCCAATCCTTAATACTGTGTCTTCTATCATGTCAAAAACTGGAATTGACACCATATAACAATGATATCTTGTTGCTTGGTTCACATTATATATCTTTCTGACAAATTCTGTACTTATCATTCAACACAATACATCATGGCTGCAATAAAAGTTTTTACTTGATGTCTCCTTAAAAAGGCCACTCAGTACATGATTGCATACTGATCTGGTATATCCAAATGTCAAAAGTGATACCAGCTTTAATAAATGCCTCCACCCCTGAGGCATTGCCAAAAAATATATGGATTCTTACCTTTTCCCTGAGAGAAGCTTGCACTGTGAATGGAAAGGAAGTCCTCTTCCCTTATCGCTGTGGATGACCTTGAAGCTGACCATGGCCTCTGACCTCCAGACGCGTTTACTGACCTTTCACCAGAACTTGACCCTTGTCCTCCTGTTGACCTCTGACCTGCGCTGGCAGGTCGTCGCCTGGATGGTTTGCTGTCTCCACTAGTGCTGCTTGCTGACTCAGCACTCAACTCAAAACCTACTGACTTTTGCTTCGACCCAGCAACCTTTCTCTTTTCACCACTTTTGACCACACTTGACCTTGTCTTGAGTTCACCGGGGTTGTAGGAATCCCAGGCTATACTTGACCTTTGCCAGTGTCTCTTGTACCCTTGCGTGATGTATGACGCCCCTTGGTTGGAACTCTGGGATTTCTGTTTCCCTTTTCTGAGCTGAGGCTCTTTGCTTTGCTGTAGGTGTGGCGCCGCTCTTTCACCTGGGTTTGTCAAATCAAGTCTTTCCTTTATTCCATATGGATGGATGTTCCATTCTTCTGCTCCATCAAAAGTCTGAGATTCTTGCAGTTCATTTTCTAGTACAACCATGTTGTCTCTGGCATCAGCATTTCCTGAGTTCCTCACATCAACAGAGACGTTTTTATTTTGTACAGGCTTTCTCTTTTCTTTTGGCCTGTCATCATCACTTGAGTCACTGTCTAAAGCCAAACGTAGCTCTTCTTTGCTTGGAAACTGCTTGTGGTGTGGCAACAACATCTGATTGTCCATTTCTGCAAAGCCGCTACGAGCAAGAGTAGATCTCGATCTTTCAAAAATGATCTTGTCACTGCTTTGGACAGGTTGTAGCTCTTTCACTCTGTTGTCTTCAACAGATGCAGCACCCGTGGTATATTGCTGCGCCACAGTTGTTCTCTCTACAACTGGGTTTTCTTTTGAGGTCTTTGTTGTGTGTACATCATGTTTAGGTGGGCTCCCTTGCCAGTCCCAGTGTTTAGAAGCACTCACATCCCTGTCCACATGTGCAGTCTTGCTTAGAAGCGGATACTTTTCATGAGACCTGTAGCTTGGTACAACTGGATAGTGGCCAAAAAAATCAGTGAGATCATCGGATGGAAGGGCGGGGTCTGAGACATTGCTAACAGTCTGAAAATTCTTGCCACTAGGACCTGTAGGTAGATTTCCTTTGAGATGGCTGTCTACTACTGCCTCTCTAGCTTCTATAGTGCTTGCATAAAAACTATCCGCAGATTTTTTGTAGTCGCTATGACCATGAGAAGAATAGCTTGGACCACTCGGACCACTTTGGACGGTACCATGGATACTGTCAGAAACTGTGGCAAATTTGTTACCACCATTTCCCTTACTCGGTACTTGATTTGCCTCGCCCTGAAAGAGTTTGTATCTTTCAGCGGCTAGGTCACTGACCTGGTGTTTTTCGGTTGCAGGTGCGCCGTTGCTAGGCGTGGCTACATCACCATGTTGATGGCTGCTAGGTGATGAGTCTACACCCAACAAAGCAGATCCACATTCTGTGCACCAGGCAGCATCTAAGTCATTATCCCCTGTACAGCTTGGACAAATCTTTACCAGCAGTCTCTTTGCTGCTCCTTCTTTGGGTTCCTTGAGGTAACCGAACCCAAGTTTCCTTAATGTTCTAGAGACAGGGCTAAGAAGTGGTGATATGGACTCCTTAGCTTGGTTTCCATCTTCCTCAATGGTAGCACTGTTCTTTGTGTCCGTCCTTGTTGCTTCAACATGCCCGATGGCTGCTGGATTGTCAACTCTAAATTTGACATGACCAAGTCCAAGATTTTTAAGAGTTCTGGAAACAGGGCTAAGTTGCGGGTCTTCCTTCCCAATTTTTCTTGCTCTACTCTCTTCCGTCGCATCCCCAAGCCGTGGAGAATCCGTTTGTGGGAGGGCGGAGTTGTCTACCGACTGAACCCACCGAGCAACAAAGTCCGTACGGCTCTCTTCTTCACCCGTCACAGACCCTTCCCTTGCGACTTGCTCCTCCTCCACGCTTTTTCTCAGCTTCTGCTCAACATAGAACCTCACGGCTTCCAGATGTCTCTCCGGGGAGCTGGAGGTCTTGGAATGCGAGCTGTGCTTCCGTTGGTGAGTACGCTGTGGTGGACTTTGTCTGTTGAAGTCATTCTTGTCCCAGGAGCGTCGAATGAAATCTATCGTGGACTCATTCCTTCTTGGCGGTGGGGAAGTTGCTATCCTCGCTCTGCTCATAGGTGACGTCTTTCCTGGAAACGGTATTTTGGGACCTATTTCCCATGAGCCTTCAACTATACCGTTTCTTGCTTCCGCTCTTTCTCCTGTCTCTTCATATTTGTTTTCAGCATTCACCAACTCAAAGTATTTTCCTATTGGATCCAAATGTTGTTCTTCTGTACCTGTATGGTTTCTGAAGACAGTGGTAACTTTTAATGGTGAAATAGGTCTAGCGCTCGGTCTGTGGGTTTTCAGACCTAGTTCTTCAATCTGGGATTCGGTCTGAGAAGCATCCAAAAGGTCTGATCTGTATACAAGTGCAGACGTATTGTCGTCTTTCGACTGTACCTTGTGTTCCATGCTTGGTATGTGTCTTCTTGGTTCACTTTCACCAGCCACTTCAGTAGCCGGATCTGTTTGACCTTTGAACTGCACGTCACCATCTACCTGTTGTTGTTTTCTTGCAAATTTCTGCCTGCTGGCTCGTGTAGGGTTCCATGTGAAGTGCCCAAGATCAAGCTTCCCTGACAAGTCAGATTCTTTCAATCCCCAGATGTCTAGCAGTAGATCATCCTCAGCTTGGCCCCGAGAACCAATCGTTAGCCCCTCAAACTTTTCTCTTGCTTTTGAAGTGGAACTTTTGCCTTTACCATCATTTCCCTCATTTAAGACCCCATAGGGTATCTCCATTTGTGGTGATGACTTTGTTTGTGAGGTCTGGAGATAGCCACCACCTTGTTCCCTTTCATTGTATGTTCTGATTGGCTTATCTGACTTTTTATTTAAGTCTCTGTTGCCAACAGCTGCCAAGTTTGCTTGTCGTTTCCTGATGTTTCCCTCATTTTCAACCCTGTAGGTCTCGTCTCCTTTGTTACTATCTTCATAAGATGATACCATGTTTTTCCTTGGTTTACCTTCTTGTTGACTTGTATACAAGATGTCGTCAGTCCAATCCATATCCCCACGATACATTTTCTTCTGCTGACCCTTTTTTGATAGTAAGAGTTCTTTTGCACTTTTTCCTCCTTTCTTGGGCAAAGTGGCATCAGTATGGAAACCAACCCAATACGCTTCAGGACTTAGTTTCGTATCCGGTACTGCAATCTTTCCATTTCCACTTTGAGTAGAATGCAGCTCAACATGTGTTGATGGATCCTGATACTTTTCCAGAAGTGAATTTCTGTTGCGTACAGTTGCAGCGTCGAACTTGTCTTTTGTTTGCAATGCGTTAAATCCTACATTCTGTTGTTGGTCAAAAGTTTGGCTCCTGGTAGCTTCTCTATTATTCCCTGCTTTCTTAGCTTGTTGTGCTGGATTGGATGTTTCAGAGATTGTATTTCTGCTGTGTTCTCTTGATTTCCTTGCATCTATGGTTTCTCTTCTGTCCTGTGAGTGCGTTTTGATTTCAGTAGGCGCCTGAGCTGAGGGATTCCTGCCTGGGGTGTTTTCTTCCTCTAGCTTCTTTTCAAAGTACGCCAACCTCCGTTGCCGAATTTCTTTTCGCTGTTTTGTCCTTGGCGTGTCTTTGGCAGCACTTTCTCTGGATGCCCCTCCCAGCTGCGGGTAGTTTTTATCAACAGACAGCATTGTTGCAGCGCTTTGGAGGGAAGAGAAATCATTCATACATTAATTAAGAGCAAAGCTTCACAGACCAGGGGGCTACGGTAACTAAAGTGGGGCCTCAGAGGTCGTAGTACTGAGACAGAGTCAAGAGTTCTGTAGTAGACTTCACTTCATTTCTCTTTACTCCCAGAAAAAAGCTGTAGTCTATGTAAGTAGAGCACGATGTGTAGTACAGCAGTTAAAAGAACAAGTGTGAAGAGGGCCTATTTAGCCACTGAGTCTTATATAGTTAAAGAATGTGAAAAATGTAGCATCCCAATCTGAAATATTTACATTAAATATCATATCATTGACTGTTTCATTTTCCTAAAACAATCCTTTTTTATTGTTGCAGTAGGGCTAGCATTCCTCAAATGATACCAAATACTTTGATGAAATTCTTTGAATGAAATATATCATTTGACATTAGCTCACAGCTTGCCACATATCTATGAAATACGCAAATTGACAGGTCATTATTCTAATTGTACACGTTCTACCAATCGATCTAGCTGACGTGTCCATACTTGAACCTTCCCCAACCATAACTGAAATCAAGTTTCAACCCCCTGCCCCTCAGAAATTCAACACCTTAAACGTGGCTTAATTAAGGGGGAGGGGGGCGTGCAAGAGACACTTTCTCATTTTCTGTTAGTTGTACAGAATATTATCTCATTACCTTTGCTGTTCAGGTGATATCTCTGAAATGTTGCGGTACCTTCGCAGCTGGAAAGTAACTTCAATCCGGCGTAAACATTACAAACGATTACACCGAACGTGCATCTTCTGAGCCCGCCAAGAATTTCAAGTCGCGGCCGCCATCTTGAAACAACAGCTCCCTCAGCTATGCTGTTGCTAGGCAACCGACTTGTTTGGCCGGTCTTACGATACAGCGCCACGCCCCTCTGCGATTTCTCTTCGCAATGCAGCCAACCAATATATTGTAGTGCTGCCACTTAACTGTTGCTTCGCAGTGCAAATAACTATTTCCGAACCCCATCTTGCCTTCGTTTATGGATATTTTGTTTTCGGTGGTTAACGTTATGGAAGTTTCTGTTCTTGTGTGTCCGTACTTATTTCAATTACGGTAGGGTGCTCATCAAACCCTTTTTTGCATAATTGTTGAATTACAATTGAACAAAACATACGAGAAGCACCAAATAATTCATGGGGTCGTGAGACGTTTAAACTCTTATACACTTAAACTAATTGTTCCTGTAGTATGTATGTCCGTATGTCCTGTTACAACATACACTTGTTTGAACAAAAATCTAGGCACCTTTTTCTATTCTATTTTCCAATCGCGTTAGCTTTGCCTTCAAAAATGCCATCCTTAGAACTTAGTGTGACTGAACTTCTGCATGATGTAACATTATGGTAAACAGAATAAAAAGACTCTTTTTTACAAAACCAAGAGATTTATTCCACCGACGTTTCGGTGACCATCTGTTACCTCCTTCAAGGCAATTCTGACTGGTTCTCAAAGTAATGCAGCACAGGTGTCGCTGCTTATAAATCTCTTGGTTGTGTAAAAAGAGTCTTTTTATTCAGTGACTTACCAACCTGATGAAACTATCCACGGATTATGGTTAACAGACAAAAAATGTAAACACGCCAGAATAATCGAGAAGTGCGCAGCAAGCAGACCACAGTCATGAGTAACAATGGATTTATTCACAATATTTGAAAGCTTCTAAGGCCTTACAGATTATTGTATATTATCTATCATTAACAAAATGTATTTTTCCATTCAAAAAAAGTCATTTCGTGTACATTGTACAAGAGATATCATCACATAAATATTATTGTCACATGAAAAGTGTAATCCTGCATATTACACACTTGATCGTAGTTTGTAATCAGCTACAGGCTTTGCAAGTAATAGAGACATGATACCAAACCTTAACTATAACCTCTACTACAATATCTACATGTCATTGGTTAATCAATCAAACGATTATCGCAACTTGAATCAAAACGAATATTATCATGATCTTTTATATGATCGCTGCATCTACAGGCTACATTCTTATCACATGAAAGTTGATCCCATTTGTTGTGCCATAAGAATACAATGTCACTTATATGTCAGTTACAACGTTACAGGTATTGTCTTTAAAAAGCTAGTTGTAATCTGAATTAATCAAACGTGATTGGAAGTCAACGCTTCTGTTATTAAGAAAGATAGATCTTTTTTTGCAAAACATTTTCATCACTACATTTCGTACTCATATTCATATTCAAAATCATTACATATATAACATCTATTAAGATATCATCGTCAAACTTCAAGCGTGTGAATCAGTAGACGTGGAGCCTCGCTCCTTGCACTCAAACTTGTACATCAGGTCAGTCACCCTTTCAACTTCCTGCAGTACCGTATCCGTCCGCTGGAGGGTCTCATCCACGAAGTAGCCCGGAAGCGGCGCTTCATCTTCGGAAACGACAAAGTTTTTAGTTTATAAAAACAGAACATTTATAACGACAGAGCACCCTACAGACTACAGGTTTGTTTTCCAATAAATAAAGGACATATACTACAGATTTGAACCTACACATTTACCGTTGTCTTAACAAAAAAAGGTGGGGGTGAGTATCAACTACGCCACGTTCTACCTATATGTATGGTTTTACGTTGTCTTTGGAAAAAAATACTTGATACAAATTGATACCATGTGTTTTCAAAGACAGGCAGTGTGTCTCACACAGTTAACTGTGATATGTTACCGTCAGAGTCTTGCGACTCGTGGCGCATGCCCAGGAGACTCCTGAAGGAGTTCCAGAAGTAATCTCCCGTCGCCGTGTCCACCTCAATGTCGTCTGATGTCTGACAGTAGCTCAGCCAGGTACACAGCATCCCGACTCCTAGATTCATCTGTATGAACGAGATATAAGACCTTTTATTTTCAATCCATGACCAGAAGGCAGAACAAGCTCTCACAAGACAATAGCATGTCCAGGTCAAAAGATAGAAAAAATCGAGTTCTGCTGCAGTACCAAGGTCACATACCAGGGGGCCCAATATCGACCTTAGATTTTGGCTTCACAACACCCGCCCGCATACCAAATATCATCGTAATCCATCAAGAGGTTCTTGAGTTATGCTGCTTACAGTAGTCCGGAAACACGCACACACAGACAGACACACAGACACACCCAAAACTATATCTCCATTTTTCATGGAGATAACTAGGCACCCCTAGCGAACTGACATAACTGCGTGTGCTCCACTAGCATCAATCACTTCCTGCCTGTCTACAACATTGGCCAGACCATACATCCAATTCTCCAAGTATCTTATTACACCATTTCATCCTTACATCCTGGCAGATTGCAAATATTGAACACATTGAAGTACGAACTCATCATATGCCAAGACAAAATAAAGAAACAAACACACAACTGATTACGATACCTGCGTTTTCACGGAGGTAAATATTGATTACCATGTCGATTCAGTTTATGCTAATTTCGACTCTAAGTTGAAATGATTTACGACATAACCAGCAAGAACATTAGTGCGTATGTAGATAAAGACAATGAAGAAATGGATTTTATCTGACCAGGTAAACCATGAAGACCATGACGAATGTAGAATAGAACAGCGGTCCCATGACACGATCCACTCTCTTCATATCCTCCGCAAAGACATCGCCGAACGGCCTCCCCAGTCCCATCTCAAACAGCACGTATGACGTTTTCTTGAAGCCGGAGAAACTCTTCATGTTTTTGCCGAATATCAGTATCCCACTGAAGCCGTATGCTACTATGATAACCATCATATACACCGCATAGCCAAAGGCTTCCCGGTATAACAGCTGGAGTAAGAAAAAAAGACACAGCTACATTACTGTTCACCTAAAGCTTCAATCCAATACCACCACCTGTGGTCACCAATGTAATGCATCACTCTTGCAATTTCAATCTTGAAACGCAATTTTTGTGGCTTTTATTCACGACTCAGGCCATGTTGATTTGATTATATGGATGACATCAATTTTCGTCCGTTTAAAAAAAATCGGCCATGCTGTAAACAATGCAAAGCCGCTGCAAAATGAGAAAATATCTGCTGTCCATTGCAAAAAAATATTTTGAAAAAAAGTCAATTCCAAAGTCAGAGAGGAAGATGTGAAAGAACAAAAACGAATAATCTAGTATCCAATATACCATAGTCTGTGCGCTTAGTTTTGTTCCTCCTTCCTGACCACGTACGTTTAATGATAAGACAAATTTCTGTTTTGTGCCAAACTTAAGCGTTCGCATCAGTTTTTGGGCTACCAGACGATGTCATCCATATAATTAAATCAAAATGGCCTTATTGGATAAACAGAATCAAATCAAACGTCGGCGATTGGGTGTTCGATGAGTAAGATGAGTTGTACGTACACGAGGCAGTGCGAAGACGATTGCAACACTCTTAGAGAAGCTAAGAACCCGCAGGATGCTGACGGTGCTGATGAAGATGGAGAAGGACAGGATCGACTTGAATGTCGCGTCCCATTGGCTGGCGGCACTAATGTCAATAAACTCATCGATGCCGAGTAGCCCTGTTTTATATATCACCGGTACATAAGATGTAAAACCAATGGTACTGAAAATTAGAAATCATTTTTTGCGCTCTTTTTCGGTTTCAAATTTGTGAGATCAAACCTGACCAGTAGACATCATTAAGAGCGTGATACAAAACATGTAAAATAAAGGTTGTGTCTCTAAAAAAAATGTACCTTTTACTCGCTGTATATCACCCAATGCAGCAGCTGCCCAGATGTACCGAAGTGCGAATGTCACAATAACGGCTGCCGACAAGCCAATGTTACACAGGATCAAAATGTTCCCAAAACTGCCGAAGTAAAGACGACCGCCCTTTCGGATGTTCCAAATCTCACGAAGGATGTTGTAAATGAAGAAGAGGAGGAACAGGATGTGAAAGAAGATCTGGACGAAGTCGTCTGTTGTCTGGTACTGGAACAGACGGAAGGTCTGGATACTGGGCTGTAGATAAGCAGCGCTCCCTGCGATGTACTGCAGGGTGATGGCCAGGGTGCTGAACAGCTTCACGTCAGGGTGGTAGAAGTTGGCCCGGAGAATGAGAGTGTCTGAAACCACCAGGATCCAGTTGTTCCGTTGCAGCAAGTTTATCACTGCAGCAGCCTGACCAGCATCCCGTGGTAGGTCCATTGTGGTGTAGCACGCCAAACTTCCGTTTCTGAAAATCATTTATTAGTACATCAGAAAAGTAGATAATGATTCTTTTTTTAATACTTTTACAAGCTGAAGTTTTAAAAAGCTCCTGATGACAATTGATGACATCTCTAAAGACAAAACCAGACTGCCATGACCTTGCCAAGAACTCATCATCAAAATCTGTTTGGTAAAAAAATATTAAAAAATTATATACCTCACAATATCGACAATACGTGTAGTCCCATTGTGTGAACAATTTCGTGCATTCAGTTTGTCCTGAACTTCATTTATCTGCTTGATCATCAACTCAGGATAGAGTCTATGGTTTTGAAGCTCGAGATCTATATCTGTTGGGTCCTCTGAAAGGGAGAGAAAATGGGCGTTACGATTACAAAGACTCAGTGAGAATCATATGTAAGCTTGTCATTTATCAAGGACAAGGGAAATAGTCTCAATAGAAATATACATTTGATATTTATCGATAGTAACATCAGTGGTGTTTGTCACCTGGATAGATGGTGGTTCTCTCCAGGCGAACTGGACCGATCCGGAATGCGTTTGTTCCAACCGGAAACTGTTTGTCCAGCCACCTCAGCTTCTGCCCGCTGTATCCGCGCTCCGGGTGAAGGGACGGTACCAGCCCAGACGACAGCCACTTCCAAGCACCGTCCGCTGTAGTCACCTGTCAAACATCCACAATATTTGCTCATGTCATATATATCTATAGAGAGAGAGAGGGGGGGAAGGGGGAGAAAGAGAAAGACAGAGCGAGAGAGAGAGGTCATAGTGTGGTGTAAGCGAACATTATGATGAACTTGAGATTGGCATTTTGTTTAGCCGTACCTCGTCATATCCTGATAGCAGGCTGTTCTCCAGCGAGGTCCGGACGTTATAAGCTTGTCTGTCGAAGTCCAGTACCCCGATGTAGAAGGCATTCCCAGTGCAGATCAGCAGGATAATCAGGGTAACCAGGATGCTTCTACCTTTGGTCATCCTCTCTGTCCATTTTGGGTCATGGTCGGTCTTCTTCGGGGCTGGTGGTAAAACCCTCGGCCCAGGAACTTAATGAAATACATAAGAAACCAATTTTAGATGCAAAAATATTCATTAAATGTTGTACTGTACCAACATCATTCTTTTATTTTAAAAAGACGAAAATGTTTTCTCATGATATACATCTAAACATATCATACATTTAACTTGGTGAAGCCAATATATCAAACAGCACACATTATGCACAGTCTTGTGAAAAGAACAGCTTTAATAAGGACAGTAGACATTATCAATCACTCCTCTTCATTGTTAAAAACTACAATGATCCGTAAGTATGTTAAACAAGACATTGTGGAATGTTTCGCCAAAGTTACGTTGCCGTTCGTCTCTATATATAGCTAGATGCTGGCTTTCTAGCACTCACTGCCTACTGTGGAATTACATGTGAAACTTGGGTATGATTTAGAATACTTACCATCATAATCCTTGTTCTTCTTGTGTATGATACCGATCGGAGACAGTTTGTTTTCCCCTGCTTTCGTCCCCAAAAGTCCTCGAACACAAGATGTCACCGAGCAAACAATCGGTGAGATGATGACTGCCTTTGTGTAGGCAATCAGGAAGATCTGCAAAAATACGACGTAAACAGGTTCACAAAGCTGGCATACAATAAGGAGTGTAGAAACTTTTAAATTACTAGTGTTGCCCCGTCTTCCTCGATTTGAGAGTGACATTGTTTCATTTATTTGGCAGTATTATTTTATTTAAAAAAAATGTACAGTATATGTTATTTTGGATTTGTATCATTTCGTAATTTGAGTAACTTTTTTTTGTTAATTTCGTTGCAACTTGAGTTGATGTAAAGCCGAGGGCACATCGCCTTTTAGGCGATATGTATCCTCCTGGTTGAATAGATAAAGAAACAAACAACCATGCATCGTACCAATAACGTTTAAAATGTAGAGGACAATGCATGGCTGATACCAACCTGAATAGGCTCCAGTAAAAATGTAGAGAACATGAATGTCAGGACGAAGTCCTTCAGCCAGGCCTGACTTCTCTCAGCTCCAAACTGCAGACTGTATATGATCACGAAGAAGCTGCTGCTGACAGACGTCAGGATGGCGACGATCCAAGCTACTATCTTGTACGGAAATCGCCAGGTGGGTGGAGATGACGGCGTTTTCAATAATCCTGAAGGGATCTGGTCTACCAAGGGCAGTTGCTTGCGAAACATCGGCACAAGGATGGCGTAAACTGGCAGGAACACCGTAAACGACGTTGCTGCAGTGCCAAACAGTTCCGAAAGACGGAGAGTGAACACGCCGATGTCAACGAAAACCACGTCGTTTGCACCAACTGTAACTCCGTACCACATGTTGCTGCCCAACATCCACAGGCTGATCTGAGTCAGGCAGCAGACCAGGCGCTGTGCCCGGCTGAAGTGTCTCACACCAGAGTTATACACGGCAGACAATAGCAGATGTTCGTCATACAGCAGATAAGAAAACGTCGGTAGGGTATACTCCGACATCCTATAGGATACAACATAACGACATATATTCAATATTTCGATACTTCAAAGAATGACAACATCTGAGAACATTTTACTTTTATCATATGCTATATTGGCTGGTGATAACTATCTACGACACGTCGTAGCCTACTTAATAATTTGGATGACATGATAGATGACGTTCTTAAAACAATGTTTCTAAATCATATCAGTGCATTTCCTCATCGTAGTTATTAACTCCTGACTTGAAGGTCAAAGAATCGTTTGAAGGTCAGATTATTCATTCAAGATACTTATTAAGTAGGAAAGAGAGATGACACCCAGTTGTTCTTACATGTCTCCATCATCAGGAGCTGCCTTCAAGGTCCTCATTGTCCTACCGTCTCCTTTGTTCGGGGACAGCCAAGCGCAACGTGGGAAATGGAATCTGTGGGATATATAAATAAAGAGACGCCACCTTCATTAACACCATTTAGCCCACAGGGCATTCATTCTGGTCACTGTGTTCGTTGAGATGCAGGAGAAGCTATTTTCGATGGGTTTGATGTACAATATACAATCCTTATATTTGGAGCTATTCTGGATTAAATCGCGGTTTCCTGATATGTATAAAGAAAAAGGTTCCGTGTAAGTGAGAAGAATTCTATACGTCACAGCTTACCATATCATATTTACAGATACTACGTTTAAAAAAAGTGCATTTAAAAATTAAGCTTCACGCAATGTTAAAGGGAAAAAGTATTAAGAGCCTACAATTTTAGATGCAACTGTACTCGCCTCTGTGATGTCTGTATGTCCCAGACTGTAATGCTGTCTATAAAGAGTGACTCCATGGCGCCCTTCCCAGAGCTGTCGTGCCAGACCTGTACAGACTGGAGCTTACCGACAGAGGCTGGTGTCGTCATGATGTGGTACGTGTCATTACCTCTGACAAGGACCTGAGAATATTCACAAACAAAACATTCATAGCTGTGCCAAAAATAATTACCCAAGCAACTGGATAAAATTTTGAAACAGCCAGACGTTTCAGACAGCATCCACTGTCTTTCGTCAGTGACTAAAGATAGGACTGAGAACACCAGGTTTTATCCTAAAACTCTGAATAGGTATGTTAATGAGGTTAAGACAATTTAGGATGTCTTAAAGTAGTTTTTAAAAGACGATTAGTTCAAGACAGAGTTTTGTGCCAATAGTTCAATTAGCTACTGTTGATTTTAGAACAGTAACTAAATGTTGTTCGTCCGGGGGTGGGGGTGGTGGGCAGTACATTATCCCAAGTGCCTAAAAGTTCAACGCGTAGACCCCCTTCCCTGTTTTTATAGCTGTTTGTTATTGGTCATTTGCCTAAAAAAGTCGATATGATATGAGTTGCGTTTTGTTCTTATTGCAAATCTACATGAATATTTAGCCTTGTGGCAATGTCAAGGTTTTACAATTCAAAGTATCATAATATGATTGGATTGGCCTGAAGACCTAAGGCATTTGGAATTTATTGTTAAGCAGAAGATATCTATTACAATGCTTCTTACCTTGCCAGCAGGGTTCAGTGTGACCATGGCTGTCCTGCCCTCTGACCCTGTGATCATCAGCCCGACTACAGACGCCGTGCCGGCATCAGGCTGTGTTCCCGTACGGACAGACACGACGTAGACGTAGTCCGCACCGGGAGCTTCCGACGGGATTGTAGAAACTTTGGGAACAACGGCCATGCTGGTGTTTGGTTTGGTGAACTCTGCAGCTGCTTGTCCGTATATAAGGCTGTCAGACACTGCGGTGTTCATGGAACAGTTGCTCTGCAGAAAAAGTATCAATAATAAAAAATTGGATTTCCATATACATTTGATAACTCATAATGTTGATTTGTACCTCCATGGCACAGAATAATGATGTAATTTGGTCGAAGCAGACAAGAGTAAGAGCGTTACTAACTATCATAGATATACCTCATATATGCATATGATATGATAACAATTACAAAAAATCTTGACATACCTTGATATTTGATCTCAATATCCACAGTTGAGACATCAAAAATATCATCCACAGTGCTACAATCGTTCCAAACACTGTCGAATTTGTGGACAACTTGTCAATGTTGCTACCGAATTTGTCAAAATTTACGAAATTTGGAAGCGCCAAAGAAGATGCTGCCACGATCACCCTGGAGCTTCTCCCATCACTGTGACGTGTCATGTCACACGTGCACCGCGTGGTCTCCTCGTTAGTCTCAATCCCAACCTGCAGTACAAATAGCACAGAATGCCATTTCCTTAATGCTCGAGAAAGCATGAAATTACATAACAGTGTAGGTTATTCCAACAATGAACACGCAGCCCGTACCTACCTGCTACTAAGGGGTTTACCTTTCTTGTCTTATGAAATTAACAGTAAAATTTTACATTCAACCCAAACATCATATATTGTAGACACCGAACGTTTGAAAATTGACTAAATTTACTAATATACCCCTAAAGTTACAACTCGAAATTAGACCCTGTTATTCCGTCTTGGACTACCCGATACAAATGCTGTGCTTTACTTGTTATTGCTATTGTATTTGTCTTTGTCAGCTATGGTTTGTATTTTCAGAGGTGATGTTTGATATTAGCTATTTGCTAGAGTGCGTCACCTCTGTGTCCTGTACATTCTTTTCGTGATTAATAAAATAAGAACCTCAACTTTGATGGATCCTGGGTTAACAAGTATACTTATAAGGAAAATTCTACTAGATTAGTCAGTCAGTATAAAACCTTGCAGCGGTGGTTATTCCATGTTTGGTTTTCCATTTCCCACATCAGACAGGAGACTGCAGCAGTCTGCAGAGTGAATCCTGATGAGTTGTCATGACGACCAGGAATGGGCGTGGTCTGGGAGCCTCTAGCCCCTGACGTCAGCAGTTGTCGGAACCCCCTGACGTCAGGTGCATCTCTGCCTGATATCACAGCCACATAAGGAAAATATCAATATCTGCCTTTATGATTTCGGTCTTTCATTCTTTTCAAAACCATATCATTGGGGACTTCTTATAAAAGCTGAAATCTAATTGTTGACATTTGAAAACATACTGATGGAAATTTGATTTCTAGAAATGTAGGCATGATGATTTCTATGGTAAAAAATGTTTACCTTTCTCCTTCACGCCAACTATGACCCAGCCATGTTCGTTTTGTACCTCCGGAACGAATGAAAAGGTGAAGTTGGAGTAAACTAGGCCGAACGGCATTTCAAAGCCGTCATAATCAGTGACGTCAGGAGGTTTGACAGTTGTTGAGTAATCGTATTCTTCTTCAGTCGGGAAGTCGTGAAACCGGACGTACACCTGCAGTTCCGTGTCGACGTCATCGACTGAAAATCGGAACAATGGCACCTGGCCCTGGTCGTCCGTGTACATGGCGTGATACTTCATGTTGGTATCATGGCTGGGAACTTTGGTCAGAGGGAATGATTTAGTTGCATTATCGAGGTTCTGCCTGTATGATGGCGGCAGGGTCTCGTGATACTGTTTTTCCGTGTCACCCGTGATCCCAAACTGCACGATAGACCTCAGACCAACGGTGATGTTCGGCTGAAGGCTTGGTGCTGCTGCATTGCTGGACTGACCTCCATGTTCATCCGCATCTTCAGTGATTGTCACCATGACTACCGGTGAGGTTACTTCAGCTTCCTCTTCACTCCACACGAAAGGATCATCGTCAAACACCACAACCTACGGAAGCCACAGGGTTAAAGATCGTTAAGGCTAATTTTGGAGACCATAGCCGCTATGAAAACTTGCCACATTTGTTGTGAGAAGCATTTCTGCTACAACTATCGCCTGCAAAATTATTAGCATGATCCATAGCAGGGCTAAATGCAGACAGACTCGTTATACAAATGGGGGTCCAGTTTTAGGAATATTGTCTAACCTTCATACTGGCATCCTCAGGAAGCCTATCGTCCTTTGTAAACACGATGGAGCAGATATTCTGAGCAATAGGAACGGTCCCAACATCAGGGATGCCCTTCTTCACGGCCGTGAACACGCCGTCAGACCTGCTGTGTGTACCCTCTCCTTCCAAAAAGGTTTCATCCAACAGGTTGTTTGCTGCCGCCTCCAGTAGGTCCAGCAGACGCATGGTTTCATCTTTTACCTGTTTTGTAAAACAAAGTCACTCGAGTGTCTCATTTTCAAAGATACTTGAACAAAGCTTTCGTTCAAGCAAATGTTCAGCTTCAAAATAAAGGAAATATGCACCTACCCTGGCCTTAAGACGTTCTTGTTCCTTTTTCTTTACTTGCAGTTGTTCTATCGGTGACTTGTCAACGGAATCAACGTCTATCATGTCTTTCACCTCATCAGTGACGCCGGAGGCAAGGTCAAAAGTCGTCTCCATAGCAACAGTCTCCCGGCTACTGCTCTGGACTCGTAGTACCGACGATGTCGCATGAGTCACTTCTGCATATTTTGTTTATGACATGCATGTCAGTCACGTGACAAGATAATGGTCGAGATAAAGTGACATATCATTACATTTGACTAAACCATTAACTCAAGATCATTCAAGGTTTCTTTAAAAGCAGAACGTTTGAAGAGCCACCCAACTGTGGAACTCCCTTCCACCCGACACAGGGTCTGCCCCCTCACTGTCTACTTTTAAAACTATGGCATGGAAGTCCCTGGGGGACCCATTCTCTGTCTAGACTCCCCACTCCTAGTATGAAGCTTCTATGTTCTAGTGTACAATCTGTTGATAGACAGTGAAATTTCTCCCCTTTAGATTCTATAGCGTGTTATCCAAAGAATGTACATGTATATTGCTTGTAAGAGTCTGTGTGATTGTATACCTGTATGATTCTATCTTGTTAACTAATGTAACCATCTTATTCTATCATGTATTGTGCAGCAAGGTTAGCCCCTTACAATAGCTACCGCTAGTCGGGTAACCTTGGCTGTTGTACCGTGTACACAGTCAAATGAATAAATAAATAAATGAACGTTTGAAGGAAAAAGAACCTTTCAGAAGCCCCCGATGATCCTCCAGTGACCCTTTAAAGTTGTTCACCTTGTCGTCTAGGGTTTGAATAAGGGCGGGAATCTCCTCCTGTAGTTTAAGACATATTGACATGGGTATAAAAAAACTGTAAAACAAATAGAATTATGACGACAAATAAACAAAGTGGTAGCAAGTAGTTTTGTATGGTGTCTTCAAGGTGTGTGGAGTTCATTACCTCCGTTAGAAAGGACGTTTGTGTTGAAGATCCCTGGGTGGTCATGAAAGCACGGGGATGTCTAGTTGACGCAGCTGTACTTGGTGTCAGAGGTGGGGTTGTGGTCATGGTCCACATGTGTTCGGTAGAAATGTCTTCAGTTGTCTCCGAGTCAAGATCTGTCACGAAAAATAATCGGGTGGAAAAAAGTCATGACTGGAAAGTTGTCCTTGTGGCAACATCTAACTAGATGCCTTGCGTAGATTTTACACCATTTGTCGATTTTTTGACATTTTGGTAATTGGTTAAAATTCTTGCACACGTACACGCAACAAAATATTTGATTTCATTGCTTACCTCCAAAGACATACAGCGATGTCGTTTTTATGTTAGCTGAGCTTGAAGATGACCCATATGAAGTGGATATCTCCGTGTCCCTTGGGAACCAGCTAGTTGATGGAACTGGAGTAGACGCTGTTGTGAGTGATGTAGTTTGCTCCGTAGTGCGGGCTGTTGTTGTTGATGTTGTTGTTGTAGTTGATGTTGAAATTCCTTGGGGGAAGGCGACGAGGAAAATTAGATAGGACATTGGTTTAAAAAAACAACCTTGCCAGTTATCATTTCATTTTGGTACCGAAAAAATCACAATCTTGGAAGGCAGTTTATAAGAATTAACACAGATAAACATACGTTGACAGTTGTTTCCATCGCCTGTAAACCCCTCCAGACACACACAGTGGTAGGTCCCGGCCGTGTTCACGCAGAAGGCGTTGACGTCACACGCTGCATCTACGGTACTGCATTCATCAATGTCTGTAAGGAATCCGATTCTGCTGTTATTCACATACAACTAAACAACGAAAAGATGGCAACTTCTCTAGTTCTAGTAGCCACATGAAACCCAACTCTTCCGATACAGAATTTTGCATCGTGACATAATTTTCATTATCAAGTTTCCCTAACTCCGGATCTAGACTTCTCCCAGACGAAGAACACACCTTGGCAGCCGCCCGATCCCATGACGAATCCAGCCCTACAGACACAGTCGAAGTAGCCGTTACCGTTGATGCAGTCAGCGTTGATGCCGCAGATGGTTGGATTTTCCAAGCACTCGTTAATGTCTAAAACAAAACAATATTCTGTAAAATTCGGTTGACAGAAGTATACCTGATACCCAGTCAAAGAACATTGCCATCTTTGTACTTTTCTTTCCTACCTTGGCAGGTCAGAGGTGTATCCTTCCATTTCCTGCTCGAATTGCACATTCTTGTGATGATTTCACCGGAAATGACGTGATATCCTGGTGCACATGGGTAGGTGCACTTCTCTCCCAGCAGATAGGGGGAGTTGCAGATGGGTCCCGTAGTGTTAGGTTGGATTGGTGGGTCAGAGCAAACTTGGGGGCACAAGACACTTAATATGATTAGAAGCGCCATCTAAAACAATGTAAAAAGATCGATCAGGGTGACATAATCTCATTTGTGAACATTCCAAGTCATAACCACACTGTAGCCCGCTATGTCAAGTGTTCTAAAATTTAATTCAAGGTCTGTCGCTGTATGTTTACTCTAGTGCACCACCTTACAATGTTAAAACTAGAGTTAAGTTTTTTTTTTTTTTCTTAATCAGAAAACAAGATACACATGGACATGGACATAGTGGCGCTACACTCAAGTACATAGACTTATTTTACAGCGCCACAGAAATAACTAAATAAGAATAGACAGAGACAATGACAAACTTAAGGAAGTTTCTGAACAAACGTAACATAAATAAGATAAGATATGACTGAAGAAAAGTTAAGTATTTGTGCTACATATACTTCAGGTTTGCTGTGTTAGTTTAGTGATTATGGGTTTTTATAAATATGAATTAGTATTGAATTTTTCTTTTGTTTGAGTTGAATGTGTGATAGTTTTGTGTCGATTTATGAAAAATAGAAAACGCTAGCGACCCCCCAAAAAAACACCCCTCCCAATAAAATGGTATGGTGACCCTGTGACGTCACAATTCAAGATGGCGGCCACCACACATGCCAACGGATCCAACAAAGGTTTTGCTACGCAAACCTGTTATAACTGTTTGTTATAAAGTAGATAAAGTTTGTTCTTGTAACGCATACCTGGATTCATCTGACAGGTGAAATACCAGCGTTTGTTGCATGAATTATCATCCCAGACGTACCCGATCCCAAACGACCTGCAGTAGACATAGACGCAGCGTGGCCATTCGCCTGAGTTGTTCGGTTCAGTTGGAGCCCAGTTGGAATAATCGTCTGACGTCAGAGTTTGGCCGTCCTCAAATACCCAATGGCCTTCGATGTTGACGTCAGTCAACCCAATCCATCGATTCCATTTTCCCAGCCCGGTGATAAAAGTATCCGTTGCATTGTCCTTCGGCATGGCTAACAGCCCGCCGTCTTCGGCACACCTCTGTCTTGCCTCGTCATAGGTCTTCTTCTCGGCAAAGTGTTTGTAGCAAACTCCGTTAAACATTATGTAGTCTGCTATTGGACACGCTGTGGAGAACGACAGTTTTTGAACTGAAGGTTACGGTGATTCAATCATATGGACCTGGTGCATTATCAATGGACCCGGTTCATACGTTCAGTATGTTTAATCGTGTATGTGTCCAATGTAGGCCTAGCTGCCTGTTAAAGGAAATCGTAGCTCAACAGATGCCTTACCAGTCTTGCAGGCGTGTCCACTCCAGTCCAGCGCGAGCCCTTCACTACAGGAACAGCTGTAACTTCCAACAGTGTTGGTACAGGTCTGGTCACAGCCGCCATTCAGAGTGGAGCACTCGTCAATATCTGCAGTTATCAAAAAGTTTTACTCCAGCGAAAGTTATCATTGTCTCTCCTGGACTAACATAGTTTTCTATCAAGGACAACGACAGTGTAACGCCTGTTGATGAAGGTTAGACATCCAGGTAGTAAGATATACGCCAAAAATAGTTACTCATGCAACTCGATAAATTTTCGAAACTTTATCCAGTTGCTTGAGTAACTATTTTTGGCGTAGTGTAACGCCTGCATGCAATAGATCACTTTCGACATGCTGTCGAGCAACATTTTCCTCTCGAATATTCATTTCACACCGTGTACCATTTCTAGTTGTGTTCCTTACGTACCTTGGCAGAAATGATCCGGCAATGTCCATGATCCATTTGCCGTGCATGTTCTAGTTATGACATCACCGGAAGTGACGTGATATCCCGGGGAACATGGGTAGGTGCAGTTTTCCCCAAGCTGAAACGGACAGTTGCATACGGGTCCGGTAGTGTTGGCTTGGGTCGGTGGGTCAAAACACACTCCTGGAAATCCATCTAAATAGAAGCAGAAATGCGGACAAGCGTAAAACGATCAATGAGCGATACGGTGAAACTGGAGCAACACAAACAAATCACTCATTTGATAACGGACTACTTTTAACACTGATTAGGCCATGTTGATTCGATTATATGGATGATATCCACACGTGCATCAAAGTTTCATACTGTAAATCGTACAAAGACGATAAAAAAGGAGCAAATATATGCCATGACCATGAATTGCAAACAAATGTGGCAATGAAAGATCATTACTTTATGTAACAAAAGTACCAACGTAGCACTCTTTTAAATTCTGCCATAATATTTTATCAAAACACTTTAAAACCAGTAAGGCGAATCTGCAGTTTCAGGCTATTTTTGGTCTGTGAGCTAGCCCATTGTGTTGAGTGTAAAGGCCGACCCGGAAATGGAAGGAGTCCTTTTCATCACCGGCCATATGTGGCGTTGTACGTTCTATAGAAAAAAAAGGCACGCACGATCACAGGGCAAACATCAACAATCTGTATCAAAGGTGGAACGAAATATATGTATTCGCATGTTTTCCTTTACCTGTTGGTATGAACGCCTCTACAATAGTTGGCCCTGCACCAACAGCGCTCTTATCCTCCACAAACCAACACGGAGTCGCTCCCTTCTGAGTGATCATGACCCAGGACTCTCTTTCTCCTACCATGGGATATCAATATATGTTCAACTGTACGAAAGCATGATTGTAAATATGAGTAAAATAAAACATGTTCAAAGACACAGATGAATTATATACATCGAGTACTTGAAATTATCATGCACTGGAAGCAAAATTCAATTTTCAGATCCACCAGAAAATCATTACCCGCCTTCAACAGATGGACTTAAAACTCCGAAATATCAATTTCTATATTCCCTGACCCGGAGATTTTCTTTTAAAAGAGGAATCAACAAGAGATACGGTACCTAGTGGAGTTGTTGTTGATCCGTACGGTGCTAGATTGGGTTCGTTGTTTACTCTGCTTACGCCATTGTCATGAACAGCCATAACTATGATCCGCCCCTTCAACCAAATGCAAGGAGGAATGATGTAACTAAAATATGATATTTTGCCACGGAAACGGTCAACTGACGTCAGAATAAGACTTAGTCTAATACGTACTTATCTCTGGTGATCGGTTATTCCATATTGTGAACGGTACAAATTACAGCACTTGCTGTTACATTTTTACATTTCCAGAAACAACAAACAAAATAAACTTGTCTAATGTGGACAAAAATTAAGTTGTGTGACAAGATTAAGCTAAGAATTTAACCGACCATATGTCCTTGATATGCGAGTGCGCAATAGATACATCAGTGATTAGACCATATATGCTTAATATCCGAGTGCACAATTGATACATTAGACCATATATGCTTAATATCCGAGTGCACAATTGATACATTAGAGCATATATGCTTAATATCCGAGTGCACAATTGATACATTAGACCACATATCCTCAATATCCGAGTACGCAATTGATCAATTCTTTACCTGTGCAACTTCTTCCAGAAAGGCTGTCAGGTTCTGTGCTGCTGTGACGCCCCCTCCACCCGGTCCCGTCCAGGTGTCAAAAACTGCCTTGTTCACTACATCCCCCGTCCGTTCATTCAAAATGAACGCTTGATATCCACGTGATGTATCTAACATGTAAGAAATTGACAATATGTATTGTAGATCTTTTGTATCTTATCTAAATATAGGTTCATGTACTAGTACGTTTTTTTTCGTTGCTCACAAAATTGATCATGACTTTTGTATTTTTGTGTGACATCCCCATTTAAAGGGCACATTAGGGCCCTAGAGCCATTCCTAGAATAGAGACGTAGAGTGCCATAAGCTATCGATAATATTGTATCCTCTGCGTACCGATGTACGTGTCCAATTTGAATAAAGCGATGTCATAGAAGCGTTAGGTTTTGCATTCCTTGACATGGACTGGTCCCGTATACAGTCGAAAGTTTTTGTGAGTCAAACTTTTTTTGTATGTCGGAAATCACAGTTAAAATCCTGCTTCAGATTCTTTAAAATGTCACCGACAGTGTTTACTGGAATGGAGCTCTTGTCTACAATGAACGCTTAGATAGCTAGAATGCTATGTTGAACCTGATAAACTGCCCTTCGAACTGAAATTGATCTACTTCAATGCAAATTGGTTTATTGATGATCCATCAACCCCTTCTTGAGTTATTCTCATTTAAAGATTGAAACAAAAGTCATGCCGCTAGGGGCCCAAACCTACACGACTTATTTTCCCCCTCAATAGCTATTTACCACTAAAAAAAACATGACCATAGCTTGTTCAGAACGCGAGATATCAAAACCGGAAGTTCCGCTGCAGTACCATAGAACGCTAGGGGGAGGGGGGCAAAATCTATTCATTTCGAGGTCTTATTAAGACCTACACACCTACCAAGTATGACAAATAAACAATCCGTCCAGCAGGCATTCTTGAGTTATCGTAGCCTGAGTACCAGCCTCCGTAGTGACCGCTAGCTCAAAAAAAATCGCTTGCAGCGACTTTTTTTGAGCCAGCGGTCACTACGGAGGCTCGTACTCAGGCTAGAGTTATCGTCCTGTGGACTAAAATTCCTGTGGACACAATCCTGTACAATTCCTAGAATCCTTGCACACTGCACACAATACTATACCATTAGGCTCGCCCCCAATGCGTCGCCAGAAACCTGCATACTTACTTTCCTCGATCCTGCTTTCTTGTCCATTCGTGGTGATATGTGTTACACCATTATGCTTAAAACACGGATCTTCATAAGCAGTAGACCGTGCCCATACGGTAAAACCCTCACGGACTGTGAAAATAAGAGTCACATACGAATCATGAAAAGTCAAAAAGATAAATCAATCTAATACTACGTTGATGAAGTTTAAACATCCAGGTAATAAGATACGCCAAAAATAGATAGAAATTTTGAAACAGACGTTTCGGACAGCATCCGCTATCTTTCGACAGTAACTAAGGCAAGGACGGGAGAAGCAGGTTTTATACCAAAACTCTGAATAGATATGTTAATGAGGTTAAGACAATTTAATGCTAATTCATGCCTGAAGGTTTATTCGAAGTGCCAAATGATAACGTACATTACTTTAACAGACACTCACTCACTCACTCACTCACTCAATCACTCACTCACTCACTCACTCACTCGCACTCACTCACTCACTCACTCACTCGCTCACTCACTCACTCACTCACTCACTCACTCACTCACTCACTCACTCATGACCCATGCCATCAGTGCTCGTAGGGGCGTCAGCGAACATAATATATGCATTTGAAAAGGGGGTACATTTTAAAAGGTATAAATGTGTGAAAAGAATGTTTGAAACAGACTACTTACCAGTACAGTTATGTCCGTCGTCGTCCAGAACTAGCCCTTCAGTACAGGAACAGTTGTAACTGCCTACGGTGTTAGTGCAGTTGTGGCTACAGTTGCCGTTCAGAGTGGAGCACTCATCAATATCTACAGACAATAGAAAATAGGAACTGAAGAATGTTGGAGGAAAGTTTCTATTTCTTTCTGATTTTCTGATACATCCAAAATTTATCATAACATTTACTGCTTGCTACAAACTTTACAGTTTTGTTTGGCGAGTTGTAATAAAAGAAACATCAGACTGTTGTTGTAAAGCATGATGTACTAAACTATATGGAATTATGTTATTGTCTTTAGTCTGTACCTTGGCAGAAATGATCCGTCTCCGTCCATTGCCCATCTGCGGTGCATGTTCTGACTATGACGTCACCGGAAATGACGTGATATCCCGGGGAACACGGGTAGGTGCAGTTCTCCCCCAATAGATAAGGACAGTGACACACGGGCCCGGTAGTGTTGGCTTGGGTCGGTGGGTCAGAACACACTCCCGGAAATCCATCTGAATAGAAGCCGAAGAGTCAGAGTAGCAACAACAGCAGATTTCTATAGATTATTAGTTGACATAATAGATGCTTAATCCAGTCTTCAAAATCAATTGGAAGTCACTAATAGATATATTAAGAAAAGAGAAGAACACTCGCCATGTGCACAGTTGAACCTGAAGTCTGCGGGAGCATGCATGCTCTTGTAACCTGCTTGTATAATTGTGCCAGTGAATTGTTGAGGATCAGTCCAGCTCATAAAGGGTTCGACATCTCCACCTCTGCCCACACCAATACTTCCTCCTCTTGACCAGCAAATCCAGAACCTCCTGAACTCTTCAGCGGACGTGATACCTGCACATGTTACAAAACGAGAATTAGCGAGAAAGTCTGTCACACAATCACGCAAATGGAGTTGGGAATATTGCGGGTTTTTTTAGTTGATATTGCAGCGTTCCGTTTCTCACCTGGTGTATTTTGACCTGCGAAGGATGTGATGTCGTTGGGCCCGACTGTCGCAATGTCTGACCATCCCGACCGAATACCGACGCGATACCCGAAACTGGTTGGTGTGTCCAGCCGGATCGTGCAGATTCCAGTGGTGTTGATCTTGACCTCGAAGATGAAAGGTGAGGTGATGTCCATGTGAAGATCCCACGACAGGTGATATATATCAAAACCGTCTCGGTGCTTCGTGATAGGACAGGATGCTGAGTTGGAAGAACAAAAACAGCATTTCTGACATATGTTCCTTTATAGGTATCAAAATCATGTCTTGATCCCATGAGGACTTGAAGGAAGCAGATGTATGTCGAAGAAGCCGAGAAGAAAAGACTTAGAAAAAAGTGATTATTCTGTGGAAAAAAGTATAACTGTCATTTCCCTCGATCTCCTGACAAGAGGAAAATGTCATACCTCATTAGAAATCAATCTGTGTTGTAGCTGCCCTTTTCTCATTTTCCGTCGTGGGCAGTGTCATTATCAGCTGAATGATGTTTTACAACAACAGTCTTATGTTTCTTTTATTCCAACTCGCCAAACAAGACTGTAAAGTGTCATCATCTGTAAATTGAGACACACCCAGGCCGAAAACGTATAGGTTTAAACGTGCCTTATTTACACATAAAGCTAGCAGGACGCAGTGGATGATTTTTTTTTAATTCTACAGTCTTATTTTAAAAAACAAAAATGAGACAGGTTAACCACATATAGTTATACCTATATAGTTATACTAGTTTAAAACTGTTTTGAGAACATGATGAGAACACTTTCTTGTAAATTGTAAATTTGCCGTTACCCCTGACCTCTTGACGAGAAGAAAATGTCGTTCCTCATTAGACCACACATCAGTCACGGGTATGTTTTGAACACACCCAAAATATGGTAGCGTATCAAGTTATCCGTACTTTGGGTTATACTGTATGTGATATTTTACACATCATAGCAGTACTTCAACTTTTTTGAGTTGTGTTTTAAATGTGGCTCAATTTTGTTGCCTTCAAACAAAACAAAACAAGAGCAGGATATTTCTGGCAAAATCAATCGCTAGCATGGTACACTCGTTTTCTTTCCATGCAAAATTCCGCGGTATTCACGACCTTGCTGAAACGCAATTCTCCATCCGATGGCCCAACCAGCGGACTAGTCTTCATATCATACTTGTAACAAATATTCTTTCTTTGATAACGATAGCACCTTTCACACTTGATGCACAAGTGATTATCATATATAATAGCGGGTGAACGTGACAACAACATCGTCCGTGAAGTTATCTTTGTTCTTACTCCAAGAATAAGTACAAAAGGTTCGTCAAAATGATTCGAGATTAGTAGAAGTTTGCGTCGTGTACTTCTTTTAGTAGCAGTTTGTGTCGTTTACTTCTTGCGCATAACTGGTAAACTGCCCCTAGAGGTTACATTCCGATTTCGTACAGAAAGTACATGCTGCCTACGACCGGGCTGTGTGGTGGGTTCTTTAACGTGCTCGGGGTGCGGCTCTTCTAAATGACGGGGCCTCCAAGAGGACGTCCCTAACCGATGTTATTTTTCGTGATGATGTTACTGTTTTGGAATCTGCAGGTTGATACAATGCCGTGGCTGTGTCATTTCTTTTTTGCATGCTTTACAAAAACAGTCTGATGTTCCTTTTATTCCAACTCGCCAAACCGAAAACTGTAAAGTGTCATCATCTGTAAGTTGAGACACACCCAAACCGACAAATGTATAGCTTGAAACGTGCCTTATTTACACATAAAGCTAGGACGCTGCGGACAAATTTTTCTGGTCTTATTTTTAAAAACAAAAACGGGACACTTTGACCACATATTGTTGCTGGCCAATATAGTTCTTTATAACTGTTCGGAGAACATGGTGAGAACATAATTTTGTAAAAAGAACAATGATAAATTTCCCGTTACCACTCTTGACGAGAAGAATATGCCGTAGCTCATTAGACCATACATCAGTCACGGGTATGTTTTGAACACACCCAAAATATGGTAGCGTATCAAGTTGTCCGTACTTTGGGTTATATTGAAGATCTTTATTGACACAACAAAAGCACAGCGACTTTCGCAAGGTCTACTACATACATACATACAAACGAATAAGTGCATACAAATGGGTTTGATAACACACAATCATATGGGATAGAGTAACATATCGAAATATCACATGTCATATATACATTGCTTGTTCTAATGTCTAAACATTATTTGATGTATATACCTATCTGTACACAGTAGGGATTATCACCTCCTAGTATGTAATTGAATCTATCGACAGAACGGAGCGCATTAAATTCATTTGAACAAGCGGAGATAAAGGTGAATAGCTTTGAGCGTTTATCCTCATATCTTGAACAATTCATGATAAAGTGACTTTCATCTTTAATCTCATTTGGGCAGAATGGACAAAACCTTTGTGATTTTACACATCATAGCAGTACTTCAACTTTTTGGTCCCTGCTCGCCAAGCAAAACAGCAAAGCTAAGGGTTCATCACCCGTAAGTAGAGGCACGCCCAACCTGAAAAGTGACTGCTCGAAAAGTACCTTCTTTAGAACACAAGGGGGACGCTGCGGATTAATTTTTCCACAATATCTTGTTTCTGAAAAAAAAACTGAGACGGTTGGACCACAGATGGTTGTTGACCGATAGTTTGTGGTTGTTTTAGAAACATGTTGATTACTTTGAGCAACAAAAAATAGGGCATACCTTTCACACTTGACACACAAATAAGAATGATACAGCAGGTGAACGTGACAACATCGTGACGCGAAGCCATCTTTCCAGCGGGCCAAGGCTTGACAGTCTGCGGAAAGAGACGCAAGTGCCCCCGTGTGGTTGTTGTCTCTCGGCGCGGTTTTCCCCGTTTCTGACGTTAAATTCTGTTGTTAAGAGACAATACCTTCCTCCGATTGACACGCTGTATGAATCTGTGACTCGAACGATCCACACGTCTAGACATTCAATGATCAATTTGGGCAACTCCCTTCCAAATTTTGTGACGTTGTAAAACTTGGACTAAACCATTTTGGTAGTTATTCATTTTGTGTTGCAAAAAAGGGAGGTAAAACGATGTTCATCGTCGTGAATTCTTCTATTAACAATCGCAAAAGAAACATTTTTTTTTACCTAGAAAACTATAATAACTGTTTATTCTACAAGTTGCTGTTTTTGCCAAAGTTTGTCACCCGGCTATCATTTTGGGCGTTGGCTATGTTTCAGCATGGAGGGCAATGAACCTGTGACAGAGATGGGTAGTACTACAAATGCGCAAGAAGGTGGTCAGGTAAAAAGTTCAAAATGCAATGGTAGGCTTATGAAATATTCAAACCACAATAAATGTAGTGGCGCTATAGCCTCTACCAGGCTCCACAGGTCGCTGGAGAAATAGTAGGTCGCAAACTGTACTCCCTGGCCAGCTAACTCCTCTGGCATGTTATCTGTCTATTTGCCGAATTTCTACTACTTATTTCTCAAGCGACCTGGTAGAGGCTAGTGGCGCTATATGCTGCTGTTTCAGAGGAGATACATTTTTTAACATTCTTTCATGTTGCTGACGATGAAACCTTTGGTTCATTCTATTTGAAGCCATATTTATGTCGACCAAATTCGTATTACCAAATGATCATATGTAATGATATGTTTCAACTGTTTCTTCTTCAATGTGTAAGGCACCCCACCCGCAAACAGTATATCTAAATAGGTCGTATTCTAGACAATGTCAGTAACGCTATCAATGATTTTTTTTCAGAACTCTACTGTGAAAAATAGGTGATGGTACAAGGGCTATACGCAATGGAGCAAGTTGTTGTATAATCATGATAGTTTTGTACAAGTTTCGGGAATACATCGATGGTACTTGAAATTAAACCTTTCTGAAATATATCGAGGTCAGTGCCCGATGTAGTTGTTGGAAAACATGCCGTGGCTCATTACTTCACATGTTTATCATGGGTCCATTTTGGACGCGCCCAAGTCCCTGGTGTTTCAAATTTATTTGCATATTACGTTATATGCTTGATGGAGTCTTTGAGCAGCAAAGCTCCGTAACTAACCTGGCCGTGCGTTATAGATTGCCACGTATAGCTTAACCCATGGCTTGAACGGCAATCCTAGTTTGAATCATGCATTGCAAATGTTACATGCTCCCGTTTCGGATGTATAAAGCAAAGACTGAAAATCTCATAAATAGGAACTTAAAGGATCCTCACCATCCGAGACGGAACTTGCTATCCTTCCACTATTTTACATCTTAGGGTGAGACTCTAAAAAATGCTGGTTTAGTTAAATGTGCACGTGGTTACGTTATGGCAGGAAAGGCGAGAGGAAAAATGGTTTCTATAGTATTAACAGTATGCAAAACTGAACTTTTAATCCAATACGGAAACTACAATCACCTTTACACAATACACAGACTTATCCTATCCGCAACAAAGCTTGACACAAAACCACAACCAAACCTTATAGTTACATTTTTTTCTCAATGTAGAACACTGGAGTGGGACCCCAATCTCAAACCACTCCAAATATATAAACATGAAAAACAAAACAATCAACTTACAAAACAATCAACTTACAAAAATCAAAAAAACATTTTCTGTTGAAGGAATAAAACAAGGTTGGGTTATATACTATAGAAGAGCTAGCTTGTGCAAAATACTCCCAATGCAACATTTTTTTAAAAACCTCCCAATTTTCCATCTTCTACCATTCTACTCTGTTGCCCCATCTGGCCCTTCCTTGAGTGATCCTAAACTGTACTAGTTTATCCTCTTTGATTAACAATTAAACATCTTTGATTAACAATTAAACAAACTCCTTCTACAGTACCAGAAAACAACTTACAACAATTAACAAACTTGCACATTCACATCAGCATTTGAACACTTGTCATTAGTATCAAGAAACATGAAATATTTACTATCACACCAACATACATCAAAACATAAACTGTATACATACCAAAGTGTACTAGTAATATCAGATAAACTCAGCAATTGTACTCATTCCATTCAATCATGACACAGAAAAAAAATATTCAAAAAGAGACAAAAATCAAAAACTCAACTTCCAAAAACCACGACAAAGTACAGGATTAATCTGCAGCCATGTCGGCTATGTCTGTGAGTGGAACAGTAACGTCAGTAAGGGGGACAGTAACGTCTGTAAGGGGACAGTAACATCAGTAAGGGGGACAGTAACGTCTGTAAGGGGGACAGTAACGTCTGTAAAGGGACAGTAACATCAGTAAGGGGGACAGTAACGTCTGTAAGGGGACAGTAACATCAGTAAGGGGGACAGTAACATCAGTAAGGGGGACAGTAACACCAGTAAGGGGGACAGTAACGTCTGTAAAGGGACAGTAACATCAGTAAGGGGGACAGTAACGTCTGTAAGGGGACAGTAACATCAGTAAGGGGAACAGTAACGTCAGTAAGGGGGACAGTAACGTCTGCAAGGGGAACAGTAACGTCAGTAAGGGGGACAGTAACGTCAGTGAGGGGGACAGTAACGTCTGCAAGGGGGACAGTAACGTCAGTAAGGGGGACAGTAACGTCTGCAAGGGGACAGTAACATCAGTAAGGGGGACAGTAACGTCTGTAAGGGGACAGTAACATCAGTAAGGGGGACAGTGACGTCTAAGAACAGGATTAATCTGCAGCCATGTCGGCTATGTCTGTGAGTGGAACAGTAACGTCAGTAAGGGGGACAGTAACATCATGGCCGGCATTTTTCCGGATGATGTCAGTCTCTGGTATCCTCCATTGTCGTGTCTTCCTTCTACAGATCAAACTGGAAAGAAAACAAGAAGATCATCTCAACAGAGGTCCCAGAACAATAGATGTTTTTAACAAAAAAACGTTTCAGAACCAAGGTTGGCGGTAGGTCGGGAGCAGTCTGACTAGTACTGTAATTCTTGATTTGTTAACTGTAAGTTAATTTTAGCTAACTTAACGGTCACTGGTAAACCGCTAAAATTTCATTATCGCAAATAATTGATCACTAATATTTGAGACGGTAATGTTTGTTCCCACTGTTAAGAT
This sequence comes from Branchiostoma lanceolatum, assembly GCF_035083965.1. Taxonomy (NCBI): domain Eukaryota; kingdom Metazoa; phylum Chordata; class Leptocardii; order Amphioxiformes; family Branchiostomatidae; genus Branchiostoma; species Branchiostoma lanceolatum. The sequence continues at coordinate 11,932,027 of NC_089740.1, forward strand.
TAAGTGCCGTGACCTGCTCCATTTTCTCCCAACCGCTATATTTTCCTGCCGCTATATTAAAGTGATTTACAGTATTAGATTAAGAGTCAAATTTTACTCCCAAACACACTGTGACCACTACTGACTTACTCCTAACCACCAACCAACCCGTTTCAGACTTCAAACCAACCACAGCCGACCTAGTTCCCGAAGCATGAGCTGAGGGGAGATCGGGAGGCCATATTCAGCCATGTGAAAGATTGGTATATTTCAAACATACAACTAGAGGTACATGCATTAGTACTCAATTTTCTTCATCACCTGAAAGCAGGTAATCATAACATGCACTAGACGCATTAAAATCTGTTGCTTTAACTAACTTATTAACACCCAAAGAGATGTTTGAAGAAACACATTAAAAATAAAATCAGCTCATCCATTGTGTACCTTTAAAATGTGCTTATATTAGTTATAAATCCTTATGCTTAATACATTGAGTTCACCTGTATAACGCTGCCCGTACAGCTTTCTGCATGACACATTGGAAGATGAAGATAAAGAACCCTTGTAGAGAGTTGAAGATACAGAACAGATAGGCAAACACAATCCCAGCATCTTTTCTGAAATTAAGAAACAACAAAATTAATATCACATGGAAAACAGGTAATTCAACAAAAAGGTGAATTCTAAGAGATCTACTGATGCAGCAGTAGTAAGGACAATCCTTTAAATTATTAAGCCACTTTATATTATGACTTTCTGTGTAGAGTCAAATGCTATGATCATACAGTTTTCAACATTTGTAAGAGCCACTCTTCTTATGCGTATAATGGACAGTTTCAGATGACCAACCAAATTAGCCCAATCACATACATGGCCAATCAGGTTCTTTCACTAAATATTGTGACCAATCCCATCACTTACATCTAACATTAGGCCAAGGGAACAATTAACCACTGCATCAGTCACAGCCAATCGGGTGCAGTTTAACTACTGATGTGACCAATCAGGATATAGCTTACATGTAGAGGAAGAAGCCGAAGCCCCAAGACAGTCCCACAAGCACCATAACAGTGACAGAAATCCTCAGCTGCTTCAAGATCTCAGACCGCAGTTTTCGGGTCCTCTTGGTTTTCAGCAACTTACCTGGTTATGAATATGATGAAAGAGATTTTGTAAGAAACGGTTCATGCAGGAGGCTTAAATCAACAATGGTATTATTTGAGGCACTATCAACCTGTGATATCCACCAACATGACTGATAAATGCTTATTTTTCTTCCAACAGTTCCACATTTAGCTGATGAAATTATTACCACTATCATAAACTATGTACATGTCATTGACTAGTTATAAACAACCAAAGCACCTCTTTGTTTTTCCACACATCAAATAATTACATTCATATATAACGTTACAAACACACATACACATACAAACACACACACAAACACACAAAGAATAATCATATGGATAATATGTACATGTACATTTATATTATGAAAGAATGATGTTATATTATGTTTTCTTTTATAGGAAGACATGCATGATTAGTTGCCAGTGGAAGTAAACAGAGAAAACAAAATCAACATGTACAATGTTTATGCTTTGAGTATGAAACAAATTCTAGAGTTGACTGAATCATTTGAATTGACAAAAAGAGTACCCCTGGAGATGTATGCACATGTGAGGCTCCTGATGACGATGATGAACATGATGGTGTTAAAGAGGAGAATGACTCCCAGTGGAACCAAGAACCCATAGTACAGGAGCAGTCCTGACATCCAGCAACTGAGGAAAAAGGAAAAAATGTTCATTTGAGAATACGTCCTAACATTAGTGTCATACATCTAAGCCATCGAGAAAGCCACACACAAGGTGAAACTAGTCTGGGTGTTGGCTCAAATAAAGTTCTAGATGGGAACTATGCAGCTTAACAGCGTTTTTTCTGAAGATGTGGCATGAGTGTGAATGGTTGACTTGAAGTTGTCCTCTACTATTTACCTTCAGTAATGTCATACTTCATATGAAAATGAATGAAAAGATTCTTTTCACACAACCAAGTCAGATTTATTCCACCGATGCTTCGGTGACAATCTGTCACCTTCTTCAAGGCAATTCTGACTGGTTCACATAGTAAGTGCTTTTTAGTGCTTATTAGTGCTTATACATAATGAGATGCAATCCCAAACGCAAAATATTTACATATGTACAATCACAGGAGATGACATCACTATGCGGTCCCAAACGTACAGTAGTATAACACATACACAACATTCATATGAAAATGTTTGCCAGAGTGGAGCAAAATTACTGTATCCAATCTTTCGAATGAGTCTGGTGAATTTTAATAGATTGCAAATTATTCTTACAGGCTGTCTGAGGTGTATCCAGGCACAGGCAGCACCAGGTGAAGGGCGATGGTTATCCCTGCAGCGACACCTGGCAGACCTGAGTGGAATTGCACAATATGCAAACTTAGTAAAGTTTCACATTGTAAACATAAAAACATGGCTTATCTAGTCTCAAAATCATTGTTTGTCTTCTTCCTTCTTAACTTCTGAATAAATAAAGCTTCAAACAAACAAACTCTGACTCTAAGCAGATGGTGCCCTGGAACTATAATTGCAAAAATGTTTGTGGCGGTTTTATGTTTGCGGGTTTCACAGTAAGCTCTTTGCCGCAAAATTAAAACCATTGCAAAAATTTTTGCCATCCTACCCCCTTGTCTACTATTGCCTCATACACCAACTTAAAACCATCGCAAACACTCCATTTTTCCCTATCGCGAACGTAAATGAATGAAAACTCCATTATAGTATTCCCTGTCATAAGAATTTGAAACTGTGGGAAAGACATCAAGAACATGGTCTGCAAATAAAAAACAGCTGTTTACAAATGGAATATGAGAAGCAACACTGGGTCTTGCAGCAACCAATGAGGTTTAACACTGTTAATTACCCAGCCAATAGAGAGTAACACTGCTACTTACCCCAGCCAATAAGGATGGACACTAGAGCAAACTGCCATGTGAGCTCTGTCTCCACACCCAGAACTTTCCACAGCGCCTGGTACAGCACAAATGCCTCGACTGCCATCCACAGGAAAGCCGCTAGGAGGCAGTAGTGCAACAGGAAAGCCACAGACATGCAGCCGATGGTGTTGCCCACAGCAGCCTCCAACCCAACGAAGAACACCACCAAAACAGACAGCAGCGCCAGGCATAAGTTGATGAGGATGAAACGGGCTTTTGTTTTGCGTAGAGACCTGTGGGAAATATTTGCTCTATAAGCATTTTTGTCCATAGAAATTATGTACAAACAATGCCTGTCCTTGGTGCTGAACACTATCCAAACATAGGTACTGTACATACAACTTTCCTTGCTGCTGAAAACTATCCACACACAGGAGTATATGTCTGTCCTTGGTGCTGTACACTATCCACACACAGGTGAACATACCTGTCCTTGGTGCTGAACACTATCCACACACAGGTTAACATGCCTGTCCCTGGTGTTGAACACTATCCACACACATGTAAGCAAACCTGTCCCTGGTGGTGAACACCATCCACACACATGTAAACAAACCAGTCCCTGGTGCTGAACACTATCCACACACACACACACACACACACACACACACACACACTCACTCACACTCCAGTACGTAGTATATCATCTTAACACTATATGCTAACAGACTACAGATAAAGAGACAACACAGTTACCTGAAGGCCAGGTGTGGTATAAGTGTGAAGACCAGCCCACCCAGAGAAAGTGCACAACCGATGGTACTGATCAGGCTAAGGATCCCCTCATGTTTCTTGTCCTGGTGGCCCTGAAGAATAATCAAATTTCAAGAACATTGGAAACGAAAAAGGAAAATACAGAAAGAGTCATTCAGGAGTTTCATTTTGTTTTGTAATTGTTTATTCAAAAAGGCAATAAAATTTGATTAAGCTGGGCTATTCTAAACTTGTAAACTTACCACTAGCACAGCAAAGTTGGTGAGATGGTCACAGGAACATGTAATGCTCCCATTGACCATTCCCACAAACGTACAGCCTTGTGGTGACCACGCCCCAGAACCCCCCGCCATTGAGAAGTTCCAAGCAGCACACAGATTGGTTTGTGCTGCCTTTTCTTCCTGTAACATATGAAGGAATGACTAGAATGTAGAAGGAATTTCAAGGTTACATGTATAGGTAGCTGTATTGTGCAGATAAAGGTTAAAGTCGCATAGCCTTTTTGAGGCTGTAGGGGTAGTGGATTGTTATCCACAGTTTTGGAAGGTGGAGCTCATTCCTCTCCTTACACCATGTGAACTTTTTACCTCCTCAACCAAAGTCAGGTACCCATCTACTCCCGGGTGGAGTAAGGAAAGTTGTGTTAAGTGCCTTTCCCAAGGGCACAACATCTATCAGTGCAATCTAGCCATGACTCACACAATACAAGATTGAACTAAAAGAAAGCTATATAGTAATTATCTTAAAATGTTAATTTTACCTGCAAAGGCTGAAATGTGAGAATGACAGGCTCTAGTAGATGCTGAAGCGACACGTCTGTGACCCAAGTAGCCAGGACTCTGCTATTGGACCTCCCTTCTGTGGACAGGCCTGATTGGTTGGATGTGAAGAGCTTGCTGTTTTGATACACCACTACATTCAGTTTCACATCATTCAGTCCTGTCAAAGGGAGAAAAATCTGTCACTAAAGAAATGGAAACTATGACATCAGATAGGTTGTACTTCATAGCCTGGATATCAGACTAGTTTGGCTTTAATGCTTCTGCATAGATGATTTGGAGAGCGTTTGTTGGAGACAGCAGATGCCTAATAAATGGGACAGCACCCAGGCTATGTTAGTATGTACCTTAATTAGCTTAAAGTTTGTTTTTTTTAAAACAGCCATTGTGCAAATGAATTACAGCTTGTTGGTATATTTTAGTCATTGACAAGCAAACAAATATAACATTACTTACTTGCAAATCTGCATTCTTATTCCTATTAAAAACTGAAGTATCTCTGTATACAAATCATTCAATTAAGTATTCAATAACATATTACAATCAGTGTGACGATATGATAAAATTCTGACCTGTTATGTCTAAGATGAGGGATTGGAGAGACTTCGGTAACATGATGGCTGCCTCCACCTGTCGGCCATCCCCCATGCCCCCCTCCCCATACATCTTCAGTATCCTCCTGCCATTCTCCATCACGTCAAGCTCCTCCCCCTCCAACCACACAAACCCCAGGCCACGGGAGAACGCACTGACAGGGACCTGGGGAAATCGTAGGATGATATTTTAGCAAAACATTGGCTTTATCACTTAAAGTTTACATCTTCAGTTAACTAAAGATCAAGCCTTGTTCAACTTAGCGTGTCTGTACCAAGCAATGTTGTTTTGCAGAACTGGTTAACCATCATTAGGCGTAACACACCAGTTACTGTGCAGTAAGTACAAGCTGTGTAAGACCAGACAGAATTATAAAGCCGCTAAGAAATGATTTTTCCATCTCTGAACTTTTTAGAAAGTTGTTTCTTTCAAACATACAAAAAAGTATTAAAATGTTATAATTTGTGAACTGTAAGTTATGATATGACAAGCAAACTTAAAGGAGAAGAATTGAACAGTTGCAACCTACATGCTTGCTTGTTTGTTTGTTTGCTTGCTTGCTTGTTTGAGCCTTTGTTTCATGACTTCACTATACCATTTGTACTGAATTCTTTATTGATATGTCTTATGAGTACTAAATGAGTAGGTAAAACAATCCATACCTCCATCGACTCCACAGCAATGTTAGGCAGGATTCTGTGGAACCTGGTCCCGGTGAGACTGACTTTGTCCAACATAAGCTCCAGGGACTGGACAATCCTGGGACAATTTAGATAGAAGAGATCATAAGACGGAAAATTATATTTGGTCGGTATTCGCTGACGCCGTGGCTGCTCTGTACCCTCAGATCCGACAGATCTACATGTAAAATGCAGTATCTGATTGGACACAGAAAAGACTCAGTCAATGCTGTTTGTCTTGATTTTGAATATTGTTGAGCAGAGCTAGCTCATTTGGCACAACCTTTCCCTAAGGACAACACTAACTTAAAGGTAATTTCTCTGATTGGCTGACAGCATGGTTAGTAGCCACGCCCCCCATAGTAGGAATCTATATAAGGCTGGATTAGCAGGGCTAATTGGAATGATAGCACTGCATAGGAGGATGTATTAAGTGTACCTGGATGTCGGCACCCCCATTGAGTGACTCCCTTCCAGAACATCCTCTGGTGCATCCAGGATGTGATCCACTGTGTCCAGAACTGAGTACCCCACCTGGAGAGAAAAGGGTCATAATCTGTCAATAAATAAGAAATGTCCATTGGATATTTCCATTGAATTAGGAGTCATGGGAAGAGTCTTATTTCATTTTAAATCTACATACACTTGCAACCTACATGCTGTATACTTTTAAAAGTTACTCACTGTGAAATACATATTTACCATCAATTTTCATTTAATTGATTTTTTTGGATGGCTGATTACATTTAAGATTTAAATTTTCCAAACTTGTAATACTTAAGTGTAATTTTCACCAAAAATGTAGAAAAGTCTTGTATTCAAAATACGTTTAATCCATTTTCTACCTATACACTCTGGCATTCTACCATTGCATGATTGAGAAAATGTCATTTTAGATTTAAATGAAAGAAAAAAGTTACTATGATCTGGCTACATCTCACAGCTCTTAATTCTTGACAGTGGTGGCAATGGTGGAATATCAGAATACTTACATCTGTTGGAACAACAGATGGAACTGTTGCGATGTTGTCCAAAACTTGAGCTGCCTGTGTCGTATCCGACACACTGAGGGTGGAGCCATTCAATGTCAGCAACTGGAGTGCCGTTGCAACGTCTTCTAGGTTTGTGTTTGTGACCTCGGTCTAAAAGCAATTAAGATATATTAGTTACTTATTGCTGTTCTAGCTATGTAACTAACTTTCTTTGCAAAATTACGGCACAACATCTATTCTAGTTCAGAATTCATTATTCTAAATTATTCATGAAATGATTTATAGACTTATGTTTTGATACTAATTTTTTTTATGATGTGACATAATTGAAAAAGTGAAACCTAACACTGTGGCAGAGTGCCATCGACACATATTATAAAGGACTTGAAAAGTATGTACATGTACATGTGTCTAGGTGGCCAACATAGGCAGGATTTTTATTTGTCAATTGTGGAAACAATCAAAGTGTCCACCAAAATGTGACCAGGTGGTCTCTATGCATAGGTGGTCAATAATACAGGTTTGAGTGCACATTTTACATAGTTAGGTTAGAAAGAGAAGAAACAAAGACTGTACCTCTGCTAGTGTCTGAAGATCCTGGTTACAGTCGAGCAGGAAGGGCTGCGACCACGTCATGCCTGTCCCGATGTCCCCACTACAACTTCTGCGACCCTTGGGAGGTCCACCTGATTAGTACAGAAATATGGGCAAATTGATGTTGAATGCAGTGAGTAAGTGACTGAGTGACTGACTGAGTGACTGACTGAGTGACTGACTGAGTGACTGACTGAGTGCATAGAGATTGTACTAAGTGCGTTGATGAAGGTTAGACATCCAGGTAATAAGATACTCCAAAAATAATTATTCAAGCAACTGTATAAGATTTTGAAACAGTCAGACGTTTCAGATAGCATCCGCTATCTTTCGTCAGTGACTAAAGAAGGATCTGGTAGAATTGGGTTTTATACCAAAACTCTGTTCTACCAGATCCTTCTTTAGACACTGACGAAAGATTGCGGATGCTATCTGAAACGTCTGTTTCAAAATCTTATCCAGTTGCTTGAGTAATTATCTTTATTATACTAAGTGGTTGCTCTAATATAATGATATGATATAATGCAGCTGAGTAATCTTAGAGTAATTTGTAGACTAATACATGGGTATGGACTTCATTATATATGCCTCCATCACTTCATTACAATGCTGAATATACCTGTTGGGTTCATTCAAATAGGCTGGTGAAAATACTTCAGAAATACCAACATTTCAGTACTAATGCCATGTATCATAATAGTGCAAACTGACAAGCCTTACCGTCAAAAGTTGCACTTGGACATCTTTCTGTCGAATATGCAAATCTGCCTCCGGGGGTTGATGGGAAGGTCAGCGTGACAGAGTTTACCTCCACAGTTTCCTGTAGACACTGAACTGTAAAACAAAGTTTTCACATAATCATTTATAGGACAATCACTGTCAAAAAAGTTAGCTTTCATTTTTGAGAAAGAAGTAAAACGAAACAAAGTGTCTACAATTCTAGACAGCACAATGTCTATGGGGCAAAGCATTAGCAAAGAGCTAAATAATTTCAGTGTGCCATAACACAAACTATTCAACATAATCTGTCCTTGGTGCTGAAAACTATCCACTAAAAGGTGAACATGCCTGCCCTTGGTGCTGAACACTATCCACACACAGGAGATCATATCTGTCCTTGGTGCTGAACACTATAAACACACAGGTGAACATGCCTGTCCTTTGTGCTGAACACTATACACACAGGTAAACATGCCTGTCCTTGGTGCTGAACACTATACACACACACACTGGTGAACATGTCTGTCCTAGGTGTCGAAGTCGAACACCATCCGCACACATAAACCCACTATATTTCAGAGTGCACAGTTCTATTTTGTTGTATGTGGGTCAAGCTGACAAGTGACAAAGCTGGACTTAAATAATTTCTAAAGTTCAGTAGCCAAAAGTACATAATGTTATGTGCCATGTACATGTACATGTATTTGGGAAATTTTGCTTTCAGTGCTACTTCGAATTCTGTTTCCTATTTTTTTTCTTTTCTAGCCAACGAATGCCCACCCGTGTCAGGGACCCCTGCAGCAGTATAACCAAATATTACATACTGTATCTCCTACTACTTTTTCTGTGCACACAAACGTACCTATGCTCCTGATTTCAAGGCTATCTACTGGACCAGGTAGAAGGTTGTCCTCCTGGGCACTGTAAGTCATAAGAGTCACCCCCACATTACGTATCAATTCTTCCTCCGACGTTCCAGCGTTTTCCACATAGATGTTCTGGTCAACTATCACACTACCTGGTCTGGAAAAGGATAAAAAAAGACAGTCTCCAGTCATTGCTGAACAATAGGTCATGTAGAATTAAAGTATGTTTAATATGATAATCGATTTTGAGGAAAATTAAACAGTTATTTGGCATAACCATGTAGAAGCAAATAAAGAAATCAATCACATTCTATATCTAAGAGTGCACAATTGTGCATTAACATACAAAACTGGTATTACATGCCTTTCAGGCTTTCTACCAGTTATGCAAATAAATAAAATTTATAATCACCTGAATGCTTTGACTCTCACACTTACAACACCACCAAGGCCTTTACTTTCTATAGCAGATAGGACCTGTAAAGCAATATATCATTTGATCACGTCAGAACATAATGTTTAATATTCGATTCGTTACACCAGATAGTAGTGATAACAAATACCAGAAACATTACCATGCATTTTCAGAATTCAAAGAAAAAAATATAAAGATATCATTTTTTTAAGTTTGAGGAATCATACCCAATCACACATTTCTTACCCAAAGTTCAATCTGTTGAGCAAGGGCCACTGCCGCAGGTGAATTTAACTGCTCAAGGTCAGAGGTGAAGTTCAGTCTCAGGGTCATCATGCAGGCAAGCGTGATGGTGTCTACATATAAATAACAACCTTATTAAGACATGTCTTATTTTGCAGAAACCTACAAACAGCAGTACATCTTTTGTCTATAAAGATAAAATGCCTTCAAGAGACTGAATTCAAAATGAACTGAATTACTGGTTTGGTACCCAATTCCCTATTAGTTACAGAGTTCGGCAGCAGGGAGAAGGTTTAAGACTGATACCTTTGTTGAGAACATGGATGAGTATGTGGTTCAATGATGTGAACTGTTCAGAGAGATGAAATACATGGCAGGTGATGCTGTGTACCCCCTCAGTCCTGGCTGTGTACCTGAGTATTTTCAAAAAGTAAAAAAAGATACTTATTGCCCAATTGTATGCAGTTACATCTGCGACAATAATCAACACAGTCATTTTTGTTTACCTTTAATAAGCACTTTACTTTGTGTATGGAATTAGGGTGTAAAAAGAATTTTAACCATTGTCTAATTTGAATTCTCTTAAAGCATCTGAAAGTGCTCAACAACATGAATTTACTTGACTGAAAAATGAATATCTGTGCTATAGTCAGACTAAATTTATGGGTCTCAAAAACATCCCTTTCCTCTACATAAACCACTTAATGCTTCCAGGGCTCAAAATTAGTGGGTGCATGTGCACCTAATTTTTTACTGTGGGTACACCAGTGCACCTAGATATTTTTGTAGGCTATAGGGTAGGGATACTAATTGTACACTGGTATACAAAACATTCTTGAAATTCAAGTATCTGGAAAAGTAATATAACCTTTGTTGTACTTTGTTTGATGCATGACTTGTTTGAAATTTTGAAGTTAGCTATAGAATTACAGATTGAAGTTCTTAAGAGCATTAAACTTCAATGTTTTGCTGACATTCAGGTTTATTTTATGTGGTGCACCCAAAATTCTTTCTGTGCATCTAATTTTTTTGGTTGGGTGCACCAGTGCACCTATTTCAAAAAATGAAATTCGAGCCCTGGCCTCTCATTCCCCTAATTTGTTAAAACAGGAGAATCCTAACATATATATATAATCCACTTGAATGAAAACTTACAGGAACACTTGGTTTGTTTCAGCCTGAAGAATTGCACCATCCAGTTCCCAGCTGTACCGATAGATACCGTCCGATTCTGTCGTCACGCAGTTCAGCGTCACTGTCTCTCCAATAACGATCTTACTGGCGTTTCTTGGAAGCACGACTTCCACACGCAAGGCTTTACGAAATAACATAAAACATATTGTTACAATATGAATACAATACTTGAAGCTATTAGCAAAATAAGGGTTGCTTGTAATACGATTGTCACAGACTAAAAAGCGATGTTCTAATCTTTTAGTTTCAATATTAGAATATTGGACAATGGGTTCAAGTACTTACGTGTGAAGGGCCCCATAGGCGATGTTACTTCTGACATGATCGCTGTTGTTGTTGTTGTTGTTGATGGCATAGGGGGTCTTATAGTGCTTACTGTTGGCATCAAGACAATGCTGTATTAGTGCATAGATTGACACTTTACTGCTGCATTTCATAAGAATTCTAATTATGAAAGTTCCAGTGGAGAAAACAAGAGATAGACTATCGTATAGTCTGATTGCATGCCAACTGCAAGAGTATTGTACGTGGTTACAACAAATATAATTTCTGAAGCTATAATCTGTTCTCCAACTAAAAGAATTTGACTCACTGTTATTTTCACTCAGTCTTCTTCAGCTGTCTGACACATTACCAATGGTTGAACATCATCTAAAATCGGTACCACCCCCCCACCCCAGTTGATAGGTTTGACTCATTGCTGACATCACACATACAGAAAGTCACAAGAAGATTAAGCAAGTCAGTATAAAATACCAGTGAGTCCAATTTTTTTCAGTTGGAGAAGTTTTAATCAACGTTACCTCTTCATAATGTCATAATAGCAATTCAGATGCACTTTCACGCTAGTGATTACTTTTTGCAGACATAATTATTAGTTAACATGATTACCTGGACACGGGGGAATGTCACAGCCCTCCCACATAACATTAGGATCAGTGGTATAACACCAGGGAGAGTCGTGCCTCGTGCCAAAAAACCCTCGCATGGGGTTGCGGCAGAAGTTTCCCACAAGGCCAGTGTTTGGAAATTTCATATATGTAAATACTACTTTGTTTCAGAGATAAATTATTTCTTAACATGATTACCTGGACACGGTGGAATGTCACAGCCCTCCCACATAACGTTGGGATCAGTGGTATAACACCAGGGAGTGATGTGCCTCATGCCAAAAAACCCTCGTTTGGGGTTGCGACAGAAGTTCCCCACGAGGCCAGCGTTAGGAAACTCTTTGGAGTGGATCTCTGGCCGATGGGGATAGTCTGCGTCCCACCGCTGACACGTCCGTCCGCTCCTGGTAACGCTGACATTGCCACGATACTCCACGCCATTCCCAATCACACAGTCTGAAATTATTGTTGTACACATCATCATCATCCACAACATTAATATAGCATGTTTGCACACACGACTTATGGCATAAGTATCTTCCACCATGCTGCATCACTAAAGGCAAATTTGAATTTTTGTGTGTGAAAGTGAGACTTATCTCAAACCAGTTTAGCTCACTGAACACCTAATCTTCCACTGGTCATGACAAGGAAGACAAACATGTACTAGTATGGTATATACAGGTTCAAATACTTTTCGACAAGTACAAATGTAACGCCGGCCTCGTCCTAAGGACTGCAACCATTTTCAGTAGCACACATGTCGGGTGAGCGACATCTACTGGGATTCGATTAATTTTAATCTCCTTGTAGAAATACAATAATATGCGTCATCTCTGAAGATGAAAGGATGCCCACTATTATGATATCATACACAATTCCTAAATTCAAAGGTTCCAGATTCAACCAAACAATAGAAAAAAAACATGCAAATACTCTTTTAGATTTCAACCATACTTACATCGATGTTATTACGATATTACTATGCATGATGATGATGTTATTACAAATGGACGCCCCCCTCCCCCAGTTCTCAGTAGCTTTAATAACGCAAACGTATCCGCGAGATGCAACATTTTTCATTCAAAATTTGGTAAGTAGATGGTCGAATATCATCTTTTCCGCGCCAGCTAGATAGGGCTTTTTTTTCGAACAACAACCTTTTTCCCTGCATAATGCCACGATGCGCGATGATGACCAGCGGGCAACTTTCTAGTGTGCCTGGTGTGCACGACCTTTGACCAAAACTGCAAGCTAACATACGAAGGTTGAAAATCGTTCTTATCCATCTTTTTCTCCAGCGCATATTCGCCAAAGCAAAATTTTGCAGAGATTATGTTACATTGAATACTCTTTGAAATTTCTAAACACATTTTTTGGGGGGAAACAGTGGTAACGTTATCTCCGTGAACAACGTGACATTTAGATGCGGTGTCACTTTGGGTCGCCTGATGATGATGATAATGTCACATTTGTGAATTGTCCTTCAAGTGTAAAACTAAATGCGTTAATGATTAAGTTGCAGTTCAACTACTGCATGCGCAACTGGAATATTCGAAATATACCCATTAACAAGAGTGGACCGGGCTAGCAGAACCTTTTCAGTCATGGGTCGAACTCGAATTGTAATAGTGAGCTTGGGACGAAGCGTAATATCATAAATAATACTAGTTTTATGTATTTCTACAATTCATAGCAGTTACCGTCTAAAAGGAGCAAAGTTCTTTACCTGTGATAGGTGGTTTGATAGGTGCTGGCTCCGACGGAGTCTGGAATCGTGCCTTTCTGTTAGCTGTAAAGAAACATTGAAAAGGTCCACAAAAAAGTAGTAAATCGATACTTTCTATTGACAACACAGTATCTCTGTAGAGCTCAGGCGTTCTTCTAACTGTCGTATTAGAAAGTCGCCTTTGTCTAAAATGACGTTAATTACTGTAGTGTCAAAGTAAGATAGTCAACATAATACGTACCTAGTACCTGAAATAACCCACTTCGAATCGTTCTTTATAGAACCGGAGGATACTTTAACTAAGCTTCAATTTCCTTAATTAGTGAAGAGTATTGGTGTTGATTCTTTCTGGCCGAAAAGGAAGAAAGTTTATTTGGACACACCTATAGCTACAGCATTGTTTTCTATTATTTACCTCCGTTATGGTACGAGACGTTAAGTTGTTTGTAATGAGCAGCTTTCTTACCTGTTGTGGCAGGACCAGTGGACACAGTTGAGGTTTGTTGACAAATGCCTGGAATTGTAAACACAATTTTGTAAACCTTTCGCACTACTTGTAATCTTTAAAACCCAAGCACACTATCACCTTCAACATCATGTTCGCTTGATGGTGTCATGATATCATAGTGTTTTTTTTTTTGTATTTCTTTTTTTTATTTCGTTGTATTGTATGATCTCCAGATCTGTTTTTCAATTGCAGTAGTTTTTCGAAGGTATACAGACTCAAATGATGGCAATAGGACCCTCTTTCCACTAGAAGGCGATCGCTGAGCGAACGTTGAGCGACTAAAGCTGGATCTGTGCACTTGTCATACATTAATCAGAAGAACAGACAGTAGCTTTCAACGTGCTTGAGGCACCTCCTCGACTATGGGACCCCCATTTTACGTCCCTTCCCAAAGACGAATGCAACTCCAGCTAGCCAGGATGCCCTTCCTCGGGTCTCCCAGTTACGAACATCAACTGTAAGGCTGCTACCAATTGACCTACATGGGCATCATATACATTACATGTTTTACAATAAGATGCATATGCTTAGATAAACCATTCAAGATTTCTCTGGGAAGGGAAGGGAAGGGAAGGGACGGGTGTCACAACAACGCGTACGGTCTAGACGCCCAACATGTGTTTGTGTCGGATTTCCGTTCACGGCTTGTGACAAAGAAAGTAACTCAGAACGCCCGGCTGTTTGTTTTGTCGTGGCGGGACTAGCTTCTCAATGGGTACAGGTAACCTAACACCGGAACTCCTCACACCTGTACGCAAAACACACCAGGCCTTGCGTCAAGTATGTTGTCGCGACATTTACTTAACATGATTCTTGACACTTCGTCTAGCCCTGCTTATAGACCATGTCGTAGACCTTAAGACAGTAGACCCACAAAGAGTTAAGAACGCCATAATTCGGACCGTGGGTTTTTCTCCCTGAATCAACTGCATCTAATAGACACTTTAAGTGGTATTGGAAGATATGACTAGCTGGCAGTTGTTTAGAGAAGAAAACGGACGCGTACGTACGAAGAAATTGTACATCGATATTATGACAGTCGTTTCTGTCGCTATTCTCGTCTTTCTTTTCGTTTTAGACTTGCGCTTTAGCTAGCAGTACGAACAATATGGCTAGGTACAGCTTCAGAAGGTTCAAAATTCACACTCTATGATTCCTTACAGCTAAATACACTAGAGTCAAAACTCTCCAGGTTTTCACTTCCATATAACTAAACAGAATCATGTAATAAACTGTCGTAGATCTCTGCATGTCGCCTCCTTTAAAATTGTACACCACAAAAACAAGGTTGGCGACTGCTTGTTAGCACATTTTACACGCGACAAGTCTGGAGCTTGTAGGGTTACGTAAATATCAAAAACAAACATGGTTCTCAAGACAAAGTCACGTTCTTTATACACATGAATCGAACTTCAGGCAATGTTCCTAAGCATGTACAACTAAGCCAGCCGTAACCTGATATTTTGTCAACACCCAGTCGACGACTCAATGCGTTTTGTTTATACCATGACAGCGAACCGTTGGTTAAGAGCAAACACAAGTAAAACATGTCCACGTTACAAAAAGGATTTCTGAATGTTTTTGTGGTAGACTGTTGTAAACCTAGACGCAGTTAGTATTGTTGTTACAATGTTGTTTTTCCCTCCAATACATAGTTTTCTTTTTTTGAAAAAAACAGAATCGAGAAGAGAGGAAAAATGTGGCCACAGCCATGCATGGAGTATATCAATGATATTAGATTTATCAGGTTAGAAGTAGAGTTTGCTAAAGTACCCAACTTTGGACAGAGCGTTGTTTGTATTTCCTAGACTAAATGACCTTGAATTTTTCCCTGCATTGCAAATGAGTTCATTGAAGTTGTCAAATCATAGACGTCAAGACTCAATTTCGTCTGTATATATTACAGTCATATCAAACTGTTATTCAAGGTTCAATATGCATAGTAGCTTAACTTTACATGTATCACTTTACAAATGATGCTTGTAAATGTAAATATTGGATTTCAATGATCTATCATAAATAGAGAAAAATCTAAACTAATGTAGTTGCAATTATCTAGATTAATGATAGCATGACTAGAGCTAGCATCTGCTGCATTGCTTTTTGACAATCTTCATCACTAGTCAAGAAAGTTTTCTGTGTAGAGGGGGGGGGGCAAAATCACAGAGTATGTCTCTATAACATTCCAGAAAGTTGCGCAACCGTCTGGATATCTTGTCCTGGTTATCGATACGGACTCAAAACTTATTCCCAGTTGCAAAAATGTCTGAAACCCACCTGTGTGAAATACGCCGAGCAGGACCACGAAGGCGACGCGAGGCAACGGTCCAACGCGCTGCACCGCCATCTTGAAACTGGGGCAATGTCAGCGTCCCTCTACTCAAGTTTGTGCCACGTGACTTGTCCTTACAATAGTTTTGTATTACACTATACAGTTGCTGGCGGCCAGGGGTTATTACAGGTTATCTTTATTGTACTGGCACTGCACGAATTCCAGTATTTAAGCGCACCTTAAAAGCATACGTGAATGTAAATGTGCATTTTCCCCTGAAACTATGCGTTTACGTG
Source organism: Branchiostoma lanceolatum (assembly GCF_035083965.1). NCBI lineage: Eukaryota > Metazoa > Chordata > Leptocardii > Amphioxiformes > Branchiostomatidae > Branchiostoma > Branchiostoma lanceolatum. The sequence goes on from NC_089740.1 coordinate 11,948,525, forward strand.
TGCTTATTAAATTGCTTCTCAGAAAACAATTGAAAGTTTGAAGAAAGCAAAACTCCCCGGTCCAATATCTAGAAGGATATCCTTCGACCCCATACACAGTCATTTTGCTCCGGAATTATTCCCTGGAAGAGACGGTGACTAGACTAGAAGTTGTACTGCTTCGAATTGAGAACTGAAAGAAACTAGCTAGGGCGTGACCCACATAAAACTGTTGTCTAACGTTATCCCCATTGTAGACCACTACGGCGTGCCCAAACTAGTCTCTACCTGACTAACCGCGTCGGCTATAGAGAGGACATTTGCCGGGGGACTTTGGCCATGGAGGATAACATTCCAGGGTTGCAATATTGGACCCTATCTCCATAGCCGACCCCGTTCATACTGTTGACTCTATTTGGCCAATTTAAACTATTTTTCCAGTGACCCGCAGAGGCTGGTAGAGTCTATGCCCAAACCTGCTAAACAAGTTCCGTTGCCGACGACATTAATGGTACGTCCTGGAAGGGGGAGCCGCAAACGATTCTGGGGATAGCTGTAAAAACGTGGAGAAAAAACACACCAAGGTTATGGTTTAGACATTTTAAAGATTCTTGTCAGGTGCATTTCTAAGAGAAAATAAAGATAATGTATCTCACTACCCGTCAATGAACGCAAACATACCCCCCCCCCCCCCCCAACAGTGTTTCTTGGTCCAGCCCATGGCAAGACAATTTCGCGACAATTGAAACCACAGGAGAGTCGGGAGGTGAAGCCAGGGCCGTTCCATACTCTACAGTCGAGGTGACATCGCCTTCGCTTCCGCATCGCAGCTTGTTGCATCTGATTCACCAAAAATACCGGTAAGTTTTCCAAGTGTCTTAAATGACAATAAATGTTTGTAAAGAGACAAGATCCAATACTAAGAAATAAAAATTAGTTGGTAAAACATCATTGTGCCCAGATACGATATAAACGTACAGACAGCTGTGTAATGTTGGAAGCTCTGGTCACCGGCATTGTTTATAAGATAATTGAAAATAATGAAAACCGCAAACTACAGAAGAAGATCAGGCAGAAATGACCATTACTAGGTCACCCAGAAACAGGCACAGCCGAAACAGTGACAGAATGGTTACTCATGTTCGCATAGCCTCAAAATCGCTGGGAAGATGAAACAGATTAGTTATTCAAGACAACGTATTTAAGCAACTGAATGTTTTCCGTCATTATCAGAAAATGGCCTTCTTGAGAGCAGTGAAAATGAAAGACCGCACCCTTGACCTTGAGGAGGAGGCAGATGACGTCAATCACTGGGACGACTTCGAGGCTATCGGCGACGACGAGTCATTGGATGACGTCATCGGCTTCATGAAGGATCGTGGGCACGAGTTTTCTCCCTACACCGTGGACTGGGCACGAGAGACTGTCCTCTTTGTGCGCACACAAGAAGGCGTGGATCTCAAGGAGCATTTCTACCTACAGCTGGTAAGAATTATAATATCTAGGGATATTGAATTCTCAGGGAAATCTTAAGGATCCTTAAGGTTTTAGCATATTGTGTATATTTAATAGTATGCATGGTACTATAGGCAAAACGTTTAAGAGTAAGATAGCTATCGGGCTGAAACATTAGCAGGCGATCGTGAGTGGTGATGATGATGATGATGATGATGATGATGATGATGATGATGATGATGATGATGATGGCGATGATGGCGATGATGAACATGTCAAAGCTCTTTTGATTGCCTGCTTCTCCATATTGTAACTTTTAAGACTATCCAGCTTACTTACTTATTATTTACTGCCCTTTATGCCTCCTGGTCCTCCAGGTTGGGGGTCGGGCTCAGGGTTGACAACCCAGTCCCATAAAGAATACGTTGTCACGGAAACAGTCAATCCAGCGGTTTACCTGATTCATAATTCCAAGCGCCAATGAAATACATTTATCAAACATCGTTGTCATTTGTCTTCCTGTTAAGGCACAACGTACGTACGTACAAGAAATGCTGTCCATCCCGTTCTCACAACTCCAAGGCGTGGCTGACGCAATAACTGACGAGAAAGTCGCCAATGTGCAAAATATCTTCGTGTACATTACAGGTACGTTATGACATTTATGCATTGAGTTAAAAGAAACAAAACAAAACAAAAGCTAACAAAAATTACAGGTTTGAAGAATGCAAAAACTATATGGTTTTCACCGGAGCCATGGTCGCCACATGTTGAAATTTTGACGTCATGCAGGCGCCATCTTGTTTCCGTTTCCGGTTGTAACGCCATGTCTTCGCACAACAAAAGCTAAACAGATTTCTTCTAATTTGTATTGTAGCATGTGTTCTTAATGTTAATCAATCATTTAAGACCAATTATGTTTTAAAAAATCATTCCGATGTGCTTGACAAACTTATTTTGTAACCATCACCCTCTAGCACGATGTGGCTCCACCCTTGTCGTGAAGGCAACAAACGTCCTACCATCTGCGATGGCGGTTGATTGTCCGGATGTTTATTCTGTCATCGCCATGGCTTATGACAAGGTGCAGAAAGGGGAAACCCCTGATGACACCGACAAGATTCCAAACGTTCTACTAGACCGCGAGAGCACGGTCACCTTCTTGAAGAACATCAGCACTCTTCACAACTACTACTTTTACAGCAATGATGAAAAACGACGATCGACCATCATGTATAAGTTTAAATCACACATGATAACCTTTGCCAAGGTCATAGCTGAGGCCCATCCAGAGGCCAAAACGCTCTTCATGTACCGAAACGGCCTGAAAATGGTCGAATCGTCCATTCGACTAAGTTATGGGGGATGCAAAAAGGACTACGACACATGGGTTAAGGCCATGAAAACCACGAAAAGGAAAAGAAGAGAGTATTACGAAGAAAATCTTGACCTGATGCCGGAGTTCTATTTCATTTTTGGGGACGACCTAAAATTGAAGACACCATGTCACGATGCCCATCAGGTGTACTACTACATGACCTTTTGGCAAGGGGTCATGCAGATAGCTCTTAACCTCCACAGAGAGGACCCGAAGAACTTCTTCCATGCTGTCATCAACTACCGAGCACTTGTCGACCGCAAGGAGGAGGCTTTTCTTGAGATGATGGAGAAGCTTGGCGTTACCTTAGACCTGGATGACAAGGAGAACAGGGAGGCCCTTGCAAAAGTCTTCCGCAAGGATAGCCAGAGTGGCACGGTGATCACAAGTCACAAGAAGGAAGAGAAAGAGAACTGGAAGCCTCACGCGGACGCCTGGTTCGGAGATTGGGAGCGCGGCATCTTCGACAACATCTGCAAACGGACCAAGATGGAAATAAACGACCCTGCATTCGTCTTCCCTGATACGATCTTCTGAGAACAGGGAGAAATACGCTATTCCAACCCTACCAATACCCATACATTGAACTTCGGAATACAAAAAGCTTTATTCAAATTTAGAATTTGGTTTATACTTCCTCGTAGGTAGTGTTACGGCTTTCAATTATTAGCATTTAAAGATATTAGAAAACGATCATACGTCCATACTAGATAAAGTACTTTCAGGGGAAGATAGTGATAAAGATGTTAGATAGTGTCTTTCATAGGTCTCTTTGAGGTAGAAATTAGCTGAATTGGATGGCGATACACTCATTTCATGTGTGTAAAATCATATCTACAGCAATACTATAGCGAGAATCAGGGTTTACTAAATGGAGTACAGTCGTACATACCGTGTGACTATTGTTAGAATCATATATATTACTAAGTGACCTTTGACCTGCAACTTTGTAAGAGTTGGTCAATATTTCGGCTTTCATTGTTGTGGTTGTTGTGGTTGTTATCTGTAGCAAAAATTTGAAAAGGCCAAAATTACTCAGTTCAATCTGTTTCGTATATTATATGATTAGAACATAACTGCTTCGAATGGGTGTAACTAAAATGCTGTCCTTTAGAATATCAATACACAACGCTATCATTTGGGTCATCAGGAATTTGACCTCGTGACCTTGAGAGGTTGACCTTTTCAGCGATTTGTGTTTCATTTTCGGTTTCCGGAATCGGAATGAATATTAGACTACTTTTGCGCATGTATTTGAGGAACGAAAAGTCCTCAGAAGATGCAACAGAAACCAACGGTCCAAGATATTCATCAAAACCAACGTGAAGTTGAGGTTCGTATGCAACTTTAAGTTATTTGCTAAGTTTTCGAGAAGAATGATGATGGGAGGGGGGCAATAGGTCGCTATCGCCCGCCGCCAGTGTATTGCAGTAACTGTATACAGATCATGGTTATATTTACCTCTGAAAATTAAATCAACAGGGTTAAGAACTTTTAATTCAAAAGCAACAGGGTAAACAAATAAAGCATATGTTCTTTTCCTATCGGCGTCTGTGTGAAATCCTTAACTAATAGTTGTCTATTTCACAAGTTTTAATTAACGATGGCCTACATTCCAACGTTAGGCAAACCTTCCCTACGCCGCGAATAAAATGTTTTCTCTCTCTTTGATCCAAGGCCTCTAGCTTTCTTCACACGTAGTGTACATTTACATAATATAGTCTTTTGATAACAGTTTTACATTTACATTAGATATAAATCATTCCTCATGGTCAATTAGAATATATAATTAATATTCATGTGTATCTAACAAATTATGCAGCTGATGCATCGTTAAAGATACGGCTACCACATCCTTGATTTCAGCTTATTTTGTACACAGACCGATATTTTTCGTAATCCCCTGGTGGAACGGACTCCCAGAAGAAGTAATCAATGCTCCCTCAGTGAGTGCCTTCAAAGCCAGATTCGACAGGTACATGGAATGTCATCCTGTTAAGTACAACCGCAGAGCTTTGGAACATCCACATAAACCCACCATGACAGTTGAGTGAAAAAGAATTCAACAATGAAGAGCGGTTTAAACTGGAACAGTCCTACCTGACCTAAAATTCTACTCTACTCTACTCTACTCATCATGCCCAACTCCTGTATCTGTCTATATAGATCAATCATACACTACTCTATGCGTTTCAAAAGAGGATTATAACGTTACCTAAATAAAATTGTTACTTTATCAGCTTCATATGCAAATTAGTCTTTAAGACTTGTTTTGTTGTTGCCTTACATTGTACATTGTACCATGTACAATAGTTGTGCAATCACGTACATCTGATATTATATACATCATTTTCACACGAAAGGGATCTAAAGAGAGGTCTCCTGTGCCTCCACGAATTCCCTATAACTGAAATCTGGCGGTAACGTCACAACGTTCAGGGAAGCCATTGACGCCGCGGCGATGTCGGGCTCACCCACGATGCCGTCGTCGCCGTAGTCCGACAGAGTCCCCCGCCTCTTCCCGCGGTGCGCGAAGAACAGAGATGTCACGAGGAAGATGATGGACAGGCATTTGATACCTAGGAAGAATCGTCGTACAGATAGATGAATTTACGTTTACCAAATTAGTGACTAAGTACGTTGTATTCCAAAAAAAACGTTGAAATACCTATGTTGTGATGTGGAGCAATTTTCGGGTTCCGATTCTGAATCAAGCTTATGCTTTTTTTGCACTTTCGGATGTGACCCCTACGTGGCCCCGTGGGACACCCTGCGGCTGCCTGGCTGTTTTGGGGCCCGGCCGGGGCCCCAAATCATTTTAACCTGCACTTAAAATCAACGCGGGACCCGGTAACAAATAGACGCAGTTTTCATGGATTGTTTAAGAATCAGGATCATCAGGATCAATATCATATCATAGTTGTCTACTAGTATTTCTATCCTCATTAGACAGCTTTAAACAATGCATGCAGTTAGATATGCGAAGGTTAGACGTGACAGGTCGTTAGGCGTAATATAACCAGCTGCTCCTGCGCCGCGTGAGTGCGAAGCTGGTGTGTTACGCCAAATGGCGGTTATACCGGCTGTATAGATACAGATACATATACATACTTTTTACGTGACATAAAATAAGAGACAAGTCATCACCTGTCACCATCCCAATAAAGATATTCCGGAAGCTGGCGGTATCATATACCCAGCATGCACCACGGCTTCCGCAAATGTACTGCCACAACAGGCAGGCGTTGTCAATGGCGACGCCAAAGTAGATGGGAGCTGGGATAGCGGCTGTGGGAGACACATCAAACATTAGCATATGTCAGGGCAGGTCCGATAGAGGTTGCGATCGACCAGAATCACCGCTTCTACCGGTAGAGATCGATACTGATCGGAGTCTCGAGCTCTGTTGACAAAGACCCAGATCAGGATGCTAGGAATGTTGTTGCTGTTGTTGTTGTTCTTCGGTTATGAATGGTCAATCAAAAGACATGAATCGAAGTTGAATCGCTTTGACTGTCTTTTTAAGTCATATCTTTAAATCAACAGACGGATCTCTGTTCTGCATGATTGCAATGTCTTCCCTGGCAACATACTACTGCGACGTGGAGAAAAATTTATCCTTAACCCTTTAACGTAAAATGAAAGTGTATGGAATTGACAGAATCATTATTTGTGTATCTGAATTTGTAATTTTGCTTTTCAACCTCTTTGTTATAACTAAAACACCTTTGCCACGAGTTGGAGATAATATTTGGCTTGAAACTCACAGAGAAGTTCAATGAACAGATTTTGCAGCCCGATCGCATACGTCTTGTCTGCTTTCCTCACAGACCTGAAGAAAGGACATAAATTCACTTCAATTTGTTTTCCGACGATCTCCTTTTTGTTAACATTTGGAACATTTTTTTGAGATTCATTTATTGGTTCAGCAATAAACATGTTGTTACATGACAGGGTTGCCCAACTAGCGGATGGCTATTTCTAACCCTGGGAAAGATACATTCAATATGTTACACACACAGTCAATAGGATAATTGGTTAAATGTTTGGAAAATTTTGTCAACAAACGCCCAACGGAGCATATTCGTCCAATGCTGACACAACACCAAACTGAATATCGAGCGAATGACAACATGTTTATAACTATTAAGAACGAAACAGCCATAGTAGAATGCACAATCGTTTCAATTCTAGCATCCTTTCACAACAGAAGCGTCAAATGTCTAAGGTAAAAAAGATAAAGAACCTCTAGATCCCGTGTCATCAGCTTATCCAACCACTCGGCCACGTAAAAACGTAGCAGCGGGTGGTTTCGATCCACCGACCTCTGGGTTATGGGCCCAGCACGCTTCCGCTGCGCCACGCTGCTATTTGTAATGCTGCTAGTGCAATTTGTACATAAGGCCATGTTGATTTGATTATATGACATCCGCGCGCTCATCAATTTTCGTCCGTTTCCCCCCAAAAAGAAGGTCTCAACCATACTGTAAATCGTACAAAGCAGCTGCAAAATGATCAGATATATGCAGTAAATTGCAAAAAAAAGATTGGAAAACGAAACTAACGTCGTAGAATACCAAAATCAATTCTAAAGTCAAAGAAGAAGATGTGAAGAAATAAAAATGAAGAATCTTTTATTTGCTATACCATACTCTGTGTGCTTAGTCATTTGTCCAACCTTCCTGACCACGTAGATTTCATAATGAAGGCAAATTTTGTTTCCCATTTTTTCACTTCGGTTTTTGACAGACAAGGACGACGTGGCACTGCACTCAGGTTTGTACAACTTGTATCAACAGTACAGATAACAACATAATGTTTATACACCTGGGCGAAGTGAGGAAAGTCGTGTTAAGTGTCTTTCCCAAGGGCACAACATCGGCGTCAGGGGGATTCGAATTCGGGACCTCTTGGTTCTGAGTCGAACACCCTGCCGTTACGCCACACGAACCCACCAGAGGATGTCATATATGTTATCAAATGAACATGGCCTAAATACCAAATACAAGGGGTGGATACCGGTTCGCTGGACCTGATTCGGACCTTTATAACATCCAGGAACCGAGTCCAAAAAACCTTAAAGCCAAGACCTGAGTCCAAAAAACCTGAACAAAGCACAAATATATTTTTCTATTTTGTTTGATTAAGAGTGTTTTGAGTCTCCCCTCTGACAAAAAAGGCATTTAAAATAAGTGCAACATTCAAATATCAAACACTGGTTTATCTTAAAAGTCTTCTCACCAAGAAACTTTTATAGTCGTGCGTGTCAGTATTAATTCTCTATGCTATGATTGGTCTAATAAAACAAAACATCAACTGGACAGGATCAGGTCCAGGTTCAGGACCGGACCTGAACCTAAATCTCTGCACCTAAACTTGGACTTGGACCTTATTAAGCTGAACCGGTATCCACCCCTACCAAATACTATAACTCACCTCAGTACGATGATAACTCCTGGAGTGTGGCCCATTCCGGTCAGGAGAGCTATAAAAGCCGTGAGCACCACAAAATGGATGGACTTGGCTGAACAGGCAGACAAACACTGTCCTGGCATGGCGACTACGTCAAGAGGTATGCAGCTGCATCCGCTGAAGTTCTAGCAAATACAGAGAACAGATCACTTAGAAACACCAATAAGAATGAGTAATGATCATCATAAACCGATAAGAAGTATTTTTATGGACAAACATGACCGAATATCAGAGATCAAAGAGCTTTAATGCTCTTTATATTTTTTCTGTGTGAAAGCACGAAAATCGGTATGACAAATGGTGGTTAATGCCGGTAAAGTCTGGTAATGTTTGCAAAAAGTAGATATTACCAGACTTGCCCGGCAGTTCCTGAATTGGGAAATTCCGACTTTTGTGCATGCAGTGACATATATTGTATTTCCAATCTCGGACGCCATCTTAAATCTATTCACGCGAGAGCACAGTCTGACGAAATTGTGCGAATGGTTGCACGAAAACGAGACTCGATCAGACTGCCAGTCATTACGTCCCCAATGCAGAGTAGCAACTAATCATCTTTTGTTGTCAATGTTGCTTCAGGGAGAATTTCCTAAAATAGTTACTAAAAAAACTACAAGTGGAGCAACTTAGTAGGCTAAGGTCTACCATTCACAGGCCCCTATACTTCCTATTGTAAACATATACGAAACCGGCTGTCAAAAGTCACCTACCTGAAGTTTAGATCATGGAAAACTCACATTGACAGCGTAGTCTGACCTCTTAAGTGTTGATCTAATGAGTTTCGCCGATTTTTCACCGGCGCAAAGTGGTTAAATTCTATCAAAACATTGCGAGATGACCTTTGACCTCCCTACACAGGAACTGAAAACATCCAAACTACACCTATTTCAAAGTGTGCCGGACTCTCCAAACATGGCTGATAAAATAGCCACAGCCCTTACCTGTCACTTACAGCTCAAAAACGCCAACATTTCCAACAAAGAGGCCTCCTACAGCTACTTTTAACAAGCATATACAAGGCTATTTCTATGAAACTAAAATGGACCTTTTGCGCATGACTGTAATCGTGACCTTTGGCCAGTACTTATTGAATCTTCTCCCTACCCCAGGCCCGTATGTCTCCTGGCATCCCGCCATGCACGGCGAGAAGTACGTCCTCCAGTCCGCACCACAGACGGGGCTGAAGGACGTCTCTGAGCATGCGCAGTGGGCGTTGCAAGAAGAGTTGAGGGTGAGGATGGCGTCATTCGTAGTGTCATTCGAGAAACTGAAAACAGAGATAACAAGAGTCGGTAAAGATTAGCTGAATGTAATTTTTTACGTTAACACACCTAAAGTATTATTAACAAGACTTACTTTTCGTCCAACACTATAAGAGAAATTGGGACTTACCCCAAATTTTCGGTTGACTCCATCAACCCTGTTCACGGAATGAACCCGGCTACTGCAACGTGACGTCAGCGACACGTGATCGCAGTAGCGGGTCATACACTGTACGTGCCAGATAACTTGTGTCGTCCCCCGTCTCTGTTCAAGGTAGGTATGTGGGCTCTTATGTAGATTGCAATTGGGTTGATGGAGTCAACCGAAAATTTGGGGTAAGTCCCAATTTCTCTTATAGTGTTGGACGAAAAGTTTAGTCTTGTTAATAATGAACTCTACCAACACAGATGAACTTTCATGCTACACCTAAAGTATTATGAATAATTTCATAACGTTGTCATGGTCTCGTCTTGCTGTAGCGTTAGTTCTACCCACCTCCAGTAAGGAACCGTCACTCCTGACATCTGTAGACTGTCGCACCCGAAGGCGTAGAGGGAAGAGTACAGGATCAGGGCCATGATCTCAACCGTCACGAAAAACTTGATGCAGCCAAGTGTTGTCCATTTAAATCTCTTCACCAGGTATCCACCTAGGAGCAGTCCAAAGGCCGTTCCTGCCACGGCCCCCGCACCTGCACCAGGTACAAAAAAATCTTAAGTTTTGTTGTTTGTTTGTTTGTTTGTTGTTGTTTCTTTACTGATTTGAGTTTATTAGGATCCTCAATTAGCTTAACAGCTACTCTTCCTAAAACTACATGACACACATGAATACCACAGAATTTACATATGTACATAAATGATAAAAGAAGCATAAGGCTGTATATATACAATTATACAAAGTTGACAATACTGAACTACTTTACACTTTCAAACCATTCCAGGTGCTGGACATTCTACACAAGAAACGCTTTTTCTGAGCATTTGCTTGCTTGTTTGTTTGCTTGCTTGCTTGTTTGTGTCTTTGTTTCTTTGTTTGATGGTTTGTTTGCTTGCTTGCTTACTTGCTCGCTTGTTTGCTTGTTTGTTTTCAACGTAACGTTACACACTGCAAAAATTATGGAGAAAAAACGTTGCGTGCGAAAGAAGCTGCACTTTGTGTGAAACACGTACTCGCGACAGTCATATGAATTTCACATTTTCTGTCGTAGATATGTTGTACGACGAATGGGAAGGAGGCTAATAAGTCCAAATAAGCGCAAACAGTCATAATCACTGCAAGTCCAGCTAATATTATAGATGACCCTGTATAAGGGCAAATACTTTGACCAACCTTTCGTTGCAACAATATCTACTACAATGGTCTAGAATTAACAAGGTTTCGCCACAATGAATTCCCTAGGGAATGTGTTCGTGGAATTCCTAGAATATTTCCAAATAGATCTCAGTGCTATACTAACGACGCCGCCCCTGAGGCGTCGCCAAAAAACAATATCTTACCTACTAAAAAGTTGGCCTGTGAGGCTGTCAGACTATACTGTACTTCCATGAACTTGGCCTGGAAGGAGGCGAGTCCATGCGTGGAGCTGAGCTCGCACACCACACAGAACACCACGCCCATGTACACACCGTTCAGAAGTAGGCGCTTCAGGGCAGCTGGAATACCTGAGAAAATGTCGGGGGGAAAAGTCAGGATGGTTTTGAGTTCCTTAGATTTACTTGTTTTATTTCAAGTTGTTGGCTGTCTACACTTTCAGTAGCGGAACAGAACTATACATTTGTGAAACAAGATTCTGTAATTTGGTAAAATATTACATATTAAATATGTACTTCGGCCAGCTTTACACTTGTTCTTTTAACTGTAGTAGCACACATCGTAGCTAGCCTACTTCTCCTGTAGACACTGTTTTAAGAGTGTTAAGAGAAATAAAGTGAAGGCGACTATCGATGTCAGGTGTCTTGCTATGTTTCCTGTAAGTGAGTGTAAAGCGGACGCAAAGCTGCAGCCTACGAGAGAAGTAGACTACGGTGTCTCGTACGACAATTTCGAAAACAAGTGTAAAGTGGGCCTTAGCCATTTATTCCCTGCGTGTGTGACCGTACCTCTGATTATTTCTTTCGTTGACAGCTTCTGCTTCGGTTTCCGTGGCGGTTGCTCTACTGCCTTCTTGGATTTCTTGCCCCGATGTTTCATCTCGTTCGGCATCATGAAGAAGGGGATGCTGACCAGGAAGAAGGCGGCGGAACAGACCAGGAACCCCGCCCACCACGCTCCGACCCACCGGGGATCCCTTCGAAGAAATGTTTGTAACAACTCATGATCGAGAACTGTGAAGCTCTCTTTTTTCATTAGCAATCTTGAAGAGTTTTATGAAAATGAAACGATTCCTTTATTGCTTGGTTACTGTTAGGTTAACACACTATCTTCAATAGATTAAGATGTTTCAGGAACATTACATTCAGTAAATCAGTAGCTATGCAGTAGATAGGATTAATATAGACACTTTATTAATGACAGTAACATTACAGGATATTTGGAGTTTCTTTTTACACAACCAGGAATCTCACCTGCTGACGTTTTGGTGTCTGTCAGACACCTTCTTCAGAGCTTGTGACTAGAGTACTGTTTCTCGCCGCTATAAGTAGCCGATGTAGGTGGTGCTTTTGCGGCGAGAACGCAATCCCAAACGTTGCTGAGCTTGTAATGTTACTTGAATTTCGGAAGTAACATTAAAGTAGTTATAGTATTGACTGCATGCACTACTGTAATGCCCCAGTAACACAACTGCCAGTAGCGAAATAGTACTTTACAGCAGCACTACAGTACTGAATGTTTGCCAAGGGCTGTGCTTACCTGGGAGTTATAGTCACTGTAGTGATATCGACTGATCCAGTATCCACGTACATGTTCAGTACTAAATGCTTCAGTACTAAATGCTTCAGTACTAAATGCTTCAGTACTAAATGCTTCAGTACTAAATGCTTCAGTACTAAATGTTTGCTAAGGGCTGTGCTTACCTGGGTGTTATAGTCACTGTAGAGACATCGACGGATCCAGTATCCACGTACATGTTCAGTGCTAAATGCTTCAGTACTAAATGTTTTCCAAGGGCTGTTCTTACCTGGGTGTTATAGTCACTGTAGAGACGTCGACTGATCCAGTATCCACGTACATGTTCAGGAACACGCCGCTAATGAAGAACCCCGCGACAGGTGCGATCACCAACATGCAGATGCTGATCCCTGCAGAGAGGAAAGAAAATTCCGGTAGATGTTGTATAATATGCGGCTTGATTTTAACCAATCTTATAAACTATGTCTACTTTTGTATAACCTTGTCGTACGCGTAAATGCCAGTAGGGGGCGGTCGTGACCCTCCGTACCTTCCAGTTTGGTAAGCTATTAACAGGTGAGTGGGCTGTACTAAGTACATGGGGGTGTTTGTTAAATCAAACTTGGCCGAAATGTCTTCTTTTTTTTCCAGCGAGCGCATCAGGCGCGCATGTCTTGTGTTCTTCAAGTACGTACAGATACTCTGGTTCGTCACTTAGCGCCGTCAAGTACTATTATAAGACATGTCGCCAGGGAGCGCTTTTAGTACATTGCTCTACGGCCAACATCGATCCTCGAGGTAAAAACCACATTGATTTGAAAGTTGATATTAACTTACCGACATAAAGCGCTGTTGTCGCCGGCGGGAGGTGGTCGTCTAAGAACGGGAATCCGAGCGTGGAGGTGGCGCTTGACCCCATCTTACTGATAGTCCTGGCGATCGTGAACAAGGCGGTCATACCGCTCATAGCGGCAACCTGGTCATCTGTACAGCCATCAGACTCACTGCGCAGACTCTCGTTCCCAGCGTGGCACACGCCACTGTCGGTGACGTTACCGCCACCGCTGTCGTCATAACGGTAAGGTTCCATCAGGAAATGGGGCAAGGCCGCCATGAAAGTGGAAACGGACAGGACGACAGCGGAGATCCCGATTATTCTCGGGCGGTTGCCATGACTACCGAAGTAGGTGACGAGGAGCAGTGACGTGATCTTCCCGATTTCTCCGATGCTGAGGATCTGTCCCATCGAGGCGCTACTCATCTGGAAACGCCGCTGGATGTTTGTGACGGAGCCGGCAAATACCCCGTTATGTATGCCCTGTAATGTGACGCAGCAAGCATGGGGTTAAAGATTGAACAGCATAACACAAGTAGTCTCCAAGCAGACCTAACGGTTGCAAAGACCGTATTCAACTGGCAGACAGAATTTTTTTAGGTTGCCATACAAGCTTTCTCTGCCAGTTGGATTCGGTCTTCTAACAACCATTAGATCTGCTTGGAGATTAAACACAAGAAGATATAAATGGATCATCATTATCTCCTTGAAAAATGGAGATTTTTTCATGGAGATATTGTTTTGAGTGTGTTTGCGTGTGTGTTTGCGTGCGTGTTTGTGTGTGTGTCCGGACGCTTGTAGTCAGCATAACTGAAGAATGTCTGGATGGATTGTAAGGATATTTAGTACATGTATGTGGTTAGGTATTGGGAGAACAAAGGTCAAGGTCGATTTTGGGCCCACTGGTATGTGACACTGGAACTGCATTGGCGTTTTTGTCTGGAATTTCATACTTGTGGCATTTGGAAGTTATGTGACAGTGGACATAGTTGAATATAAATCATGCAAGTGTGGGCCTAATTTGCATAATATATATTTCATGGAGATTTGAGGTATCCAAACTCTTGTTATTATTTAGAACGTTGTTTGGTCTTTCCAAAAAATGATAAGATTCAATGTCCCCAAGCGCTTTTCTTCAGTGTAGCTGGCAAAAACACGTGTAGTTCGTGCAGCAGTCGTAATGTGGCCTATTTCATCCACTATAGATTGGAGGTTGGCAGTGAATCTGTTCTTGTACCAATGCACATTTCCGTTTATATTCTGTTTTGCTTAGCTAGGATTCTGCAGTCACAAACGAGGTACTAAAAGGACATGAGACAAAACAACAACATCCAAGCAGACTCTTCTGATCTTGTTAGATTTTAGGACATGTTTTATCCCATACCCCAATTCAGCCAGAAAAGGCTGCAATGGTATGTGTATGCACTTGTTTGCAAATAAAACCAGTCATTATTATTATTATCACGAGATAGTTATGGTAGTCGATAAGTGTACTGAATTACTATTCTCCAAGCAGAGGTTTCGGTCGAGTGTGGTAGTAGTGGCCGGGTTTTTTTACTGCCCCACTCGACCGAAACCTCTGCTTGGAGAATACTGAATTACACTAAATTACTGTATCATGAAATAGCGTTTTATGCCAGTTAACATATATAATAATTGTCCGGTTCTTGGTGGCAAATGTGAGAATGTTGGCACATCGGCAAGCAAATCCGCAGGGTGTTTTTGGCACACCTTTGGCAAACGTGTGCTATCTATAAAAACTACTCACCTCTGCAAACTTCAGCAGACAGAGAAATGCCATGAACCCCCGCACGTCTCTGATGCGCATGACCTTACACCTTCGCTGATCGTCTGCAAATTCTTTTTCCGACCTGGAGTCATGGCGGTAACCGTCTGACATCATCGGAGCATTCTCTTTGCTATCCCCGTTTAGATCCATCCTGTTTAGTATGAATGAACTATTGCTCAACAATCGCACATGGCACAAGGTATGTCATTAAATCAACAATACTACAAGGTTAATCTATCCTGCAATTCTAACTACAAAATATTATATAACAGTATATGGATTACAATAAAGCTATGTGTGGATAATTTTGTCTCGCTTTTGGAATGATGCATAAAGAAATTGACCTATGTTTGTGGGTGTAGGAGCTGGACGTGATGACAACAACACATAGAAAATATCGTCATTTATAGAAAAAGATACACCAAGATGAATTATAACTATCAAAGATATGGTCTTACACGCGACGTGTTTAAAATTCACTCTCTTTTTGTCAAGAACTAGGCTACTAGGTTCAGCTAGAGATGTTATATAAGACTTTGGCGCCAGTGAGTTTACTTGTCAACATCTTGTAGTCGATGTAAACAATGACCAATCTATGTGTAAAGAATAACCCATCTATACGGTAAATACCCATATCAGGATTTATTTTTGTAACCGCTGTCAACTTTCATACTTCTGAAGATATTAAACGTGGTAGAAAGGGCACTAGAAAGACTATGACTGTAAATTCGGACAGTATGTATTAACTTCTTAGGCGACTAAATTATTGCCATATTTTGTCCACCGTTACATGATGACATATTTAATGAATATAGATTATATCAGCGATTAACAGAGACAGCATCCTCCCATAACTTTGGACCGGGATCAGGGAATATTCTGATTACATCACGCCTGACGTCTGTTTCTACTTTGTGAATCGTGGTATCTTGCTGACTTTGGAAGTTATGGAGAATATTGTTCCATCCGATATTAGGTGAAAGGTTGTCTACATGTCAAACCCTCACACAGTTTGGTTGGCAGACAAGCCGGCCTTGTGATCCACTCAGTACCGGTGCAGGTCAGGTTTAGACAAGATAAATAGGAAAGAATAAACGTAAAGTTAGTAACATGCCATTTTGAGTCCATAGGGGCAGTTGGTTGTTATCCACTGTGTCTAGGGCACGGTATTGGATGGTGGAGCAAATTCCTATCCCTCGACCACCTTTTATAATCAATTACTCCCCCAACCGAAGTCAGGTACCCATTGTTACTCCTAGATGGAGAGAGGAAGCCGTGCTAACATCGGTGGCATGTCAGGGGATTCGAACCTGGGACCTCTAGGTTCTGGGCCAAACACCCTAACCATTACATGAACACAATGCTACTACTTATTCGACAAGATAGCTTCGCATAAACAGTGATATCCTAAATATGTCCAGTGGAACTCAGACTGTTGTCAGCGTCTTCACAGGTGAACTCATTTGTGTCCGGGGCCAACACAGCCCAGCTCCTCGGCTCCAGGGACAACATGCCCCCGAGGAAACTCAGCACATTTTACCGGTAACATTTGCTTCAGCGGCGTCTATACAGATAGTACTACTAGACGGTAAATTTACGCAAAACTTAACCTATTACCCTAGACTCCATTAGCTTGTTAATGATTGTTTATTGCCCTTTTGGCCTCCTACCTGAAGAGCCAAAGTCCACAACCATCATCATAACAACAACTTAGCATGTAACAAATTTTCCTGAAGTTTAATGTTACACCAAAGATTACTATACTATGAACGAATATAATGTTTTTGTACAATATACATCACCCAGATCTCTCTGTAAAGTTATGTCAGTATTACCGTAATGCTAAAATGCATCAACGCACAATAAATATAACGGTCTTTAAAACTTGAAGAAGGTTCCCTTCTGTGATCATTGTCATTTCTCTACTCAAGGATTAGACAAGAGTTGAAAGCAATGTCTAGTAAGGATCTTTAGCTATGGGATAAACTTACAACAGACGATATATTTAAGATAAACATATTCAAGCTGTGCACAATCTTGGTGACATGTAGAAGATTTCAACCACTAATGAGTCACACCAAGGTGACAAAAACTGAGCTCCAGCGTACGTTTGATACAATCATTTTAATATCCGGTTTATTCTACACGTTCTAGACAGTTAACCGCGACTGTAGTGATATGAAGTTGTGTTCTCAATGAAAATGAAATAAAAACATTACTAGTAGATGACTACTGCAGTCTGTATAATGTTTTAACCCGCTCGTGCTGAACTTAAACATACCTAAACGTACTTACATCAAACGGTATGTACCTGCTAGGTATTCGATGAGACGACAAGGTCAGTATGTCAACGTTCTTCTCAATTTGAAAATCCACACAGACAAAACGGAGATCTGGACGAAGGAAAGTTGAGGACACGAATACAGCGCTACCTTTCCTGACACAGACTTGGACTTCAGAAAAAGAAAACTTACGATCGTTGACACCAGCGATACCACTGTAACGCATATACGCATGCGCGCGGAAAGGTTGTTTACGATTTGAGGGTAAGCGTCACCTGTGTAGACTTCAAGTACCTTGCTCTTGACCGGATGTTATGAACAACATGTTATCTAAATTGTCCTCACGTCTAGCACAACATATGTACCATAACGCTTTATAAACTTACCTCAAAAGGCACCCGCATACACATGTTTGGAAAATAGTTCTTTTAACAGGAGTGGTGGATGTTTATAAATATGATTATAAACATATGCTATGTTATATATATTATAAATATGATGCTGTGGTTTTTTCAATCTTGTCAATAACTTCGAGTTAGAATTCTTTTATTTCCCTAAAAAATCCTTAGTTCTTGTAACTTTTCAATAGACACTTGTTTTAATGGTTTGTTCCCTGCTTTTCCCTTTCCTGGTATCTCTGTGTCGAAGTATGTCCTCAAATGACCTCACCTTTTCATTGAAGCCATATGTACAGTAGAGTTTCTCATTAATCGTTAAATGGAATTCTGTTGTTCAGCCTTGTGACCTCGGGAGGTTGATAACATTGTTTACTATCTGATACACGGTTACTCTGAAACAGGTTGTTACCCTTTAGGTCGAGTCATATCCTGTAAGACGAAAGATATTGCCAACAAACTTTGCGCGGCAACTAGTAAGGTGTGTAGCCCAGTGATGAGTGACTGTGCATCTGGACCAAGATGTTGGGAGTTCGAATCCCGGCAGTGTCGCTCACCTAACATTCACACTACTGGAAAGAGTCGTAGTCCTCAGGACGGGACGAAAAGCCGTGGTCCATCATGAGTTCATTGTACTTGTCGGAAAGAACTATGTGAATTTCATTTATAGCGGACCTGGAAATATTGTACATAGCGTCTGTCTTCTCTGTCACAACCAGTGAAAGAGTAGCTCAACTGTTAATTCGAGATCACTTTAACGTAGCTTTGTACAACGTATGCGATTCATGCTTTATTCGTCCGATGTACAAGAGGCAGTTGACATTTGTCGATTGGTGCATGTTTCGTATTTTGGTCCACCAGTTAGTGAACAGTAGTAAAATAGCTTACACGATAGGTTTCTAGTGCCTTTCTATATCCAATTCTATACGTACTAACTGCAATTACCATTTCTCCCCCCCCTGTGAATAAAACGTACTGACTGCAATTACCATCTCCCCCCCCCCCCGTGAATAAAGAAAAATGAAGGAAAATTGATGACACTAGCTGTAACTGTAGGTATAGAAGTTTTCTAATTTGTGCAGATTCAATTTTATTCAAGATTGGCACTATCGTCACTACGCCACCAGGTAATATAAGGTTATGACCAAAATTTCTTAACGGTATATTTTTATGAAACTACATTTGGGCGGCCGCGGAGCAATTAACTACACAACAATTTATGTTCTACACCCTGGTATATGTAATATGATAGGGATAAGGCTATATCTGTGTCGTTACATGGATCGCTGCATGTTTGTAGGTGACGCGACCTTTAGCCACTTTTTCTCTCAATGATGTATCCCGGAATATGTCATTCAATCATGTGCCGCTGCATGTTTTCGAATGAGGCAAAATCTTGAATGTAGCTGTATTCTTCAATGGGCTATATACCATCGTGTGCCACGGAATATATTGCCACAGCCGCTGACTGCATTATCTTTATACTCCTTTTAGGCTCTCATTTGCTATTAGAGTGTACTTGCCGAGTCCCGGATCCTTTGGTTTTCCTTTTTCTACTGGAACACTCTGATTCCGTTATACTTACACCCGAGTGGTGACTGTGAAGAAAACACCAAAACAGGCATGAGCCCCTGAGGCGTCGCCAATAAGATGGCCATCTCGGCAGTAGAGCCGTGACTACATATACCAGGACTTAGCCATAGTCCAGTAATGTCTGACCCGTCCGCTAGGGAGCGCAACTGATGACCTTCCGACGATACTATAACCTTCCATGGCCTGAGAAATGACCTGGAGCACACGGGTCGGGTCAAAGGTCAAACGCCAGAGGTCAACGGGCACGGGTTCAGCGTCGATCTTGGTGGTGAGGGTCAGGAAATAGTGACCCTCAGTCTTGTAGCTGACCCCTGGGATAGGAAACTTGATCTGGGACTCCAGGAGTGGCTTGAGGTTGGGCGGGATGCCCGTGCTGCAGTATATGGTAAACACACCCTCAGCTGCGCAGAAAAAAAGGCGGGAAAAGCAAGTCAGTTTTGAAAGTGCTACACCTACTTCGTCTACTGCCAGACATATTACACTATAATCAATCATACAACCTCCTACATTTGTACAACTACCGACAAGCGAGAGGAAATCGAAAGTACTAGAGTATACTTGATGTTTATATGCGCATGCATATGTATATGGTTGCTAACATGTGACCTGTGCTTAGCCCAGTGGGGCAACAATGTACAATAAAGGTCTTCATTCATTCATTCTTTCATTATAACAACGCTGTATACATTATTAACATACATGATAAACTGGCACGGAACAACATTGTTCTAAAGCTTTGTCATAACGTGTTTTTTTACCGTTCGCAGTGTTTTCTGGGCTGTCAAACACGATCTCCACGAACGTTTGAAATTTCGGTTTATTGTTGTTGACGGTTGCCATGGTGACGACTCACTCTTCCAGCCGCTACAGACGACACCTGCAATGGAGATCGCCACAATATCGACCAATCAATGTACAGATAGCGATTCAATGCAATACAGTATTGTCACCGCGAACCATAACAAGGACATTGTATTTAAAACTGCCCTTGACTAAAGCTATAGAACAGCTCAATCTCTCACTCTCTCCTTTTCGTTTACGTAAAGCAAATAGCTTAGAAAAGCATCGTGAAATTGGATTTTCGATTGATAAAAAGTCTCATAAGCATTTCCTTTGATAACTGTAATTGCATGGTTTAGAAATGGAATAAATCTGAAATGACACAGAGCAAACCGGAATGTGCTATTCTCAAAATCTGTATGGTATTTCCTTCAATAGAGCGAGGCGTTATTGTAGTATATGTCCCTAGAGACACATATGATCCATTGGTTTTTTTGTCACGCTATGTTCAAACCGTGTTTTTCTTTCACGCATTACATCGCATTTATCATACACACGCCATGTCTGACAACAGACCGAACAAACCACACAAAGACTCTAGGGAAATTGCTAATTGCAATGACGTAAACCCACGTTACAACATGTCGTGTGCAATCAGTTCTTACATTATTGAAATTCTGAATGACAGCGTTGGTGAGATATGCGTGACTCGAGATACCGTAGATTCCACCTGTACATCTTACCGCTCCCTTAAGACAACCGAAAACAAGCGGCCATGGGTTTCACAGAGAAAGGTATTTTTACGATTGTATATTATGATACTAACAACATTATTATTATTCTGACATATCGTGTCAATGCCGTTTTATGAGACAATATAAAATTGTGCACAGTTGAAATTTTGTTAAGATTTCAAATGTAGAAAATAGACATTTCGACAGTCACATTTCGACATGTAATAACAGAATTTCCTTAAATTTTATAAAGGATCTTATGTAGTAAAATGTCGAAAATATGTTGACCCAATTGTTAATGATATCATTTCTTGCATATCATAATAATTCAAGAAAAAACACAAGTTCGCATGAATTTCCATTACATTTTGTGATAGTTTGTATATTGAGAAAACGAAGCAAAAAATAAGAACAGGCCTTTCCGGTTATATGAATAAAACGCTGATGGTTTTCAAATCTGTGATAATGAGGTCACCTTGGGTTTCTTAGTAACGGATGTCAACAAATCTTCGATGCTACTCAGTCGTAATATCTAACGTATGCTAAGCTTCTACCAATAGTTTAACTATTTCTATATCGAGCACAATTATGATGTTGTCACAAAACAATATATGTTGGAAAATAGAATTCATCATAACAGAATCGTCTTACCTTTTAAGACAGAGGTTGCAGCCTTGAGCACGTATGTTTGAAGAAGAGCTTTCTTTGCACGGGACCTGTTATCAATATTTGATGTGAAAGTCCATGAACTGCAAATTAAGACTCCTAGCGGCTAAATTGTTTATTGCAAACCGTATTTTCAAAGCCATTTTGTCAAAGGAAATTTTTAATAAGCCTGATTCGGTATGTAAAATCTTATGGAAAACGTTAAAACTACCCTATATATCGCCTTAAGCATGTTGGTCAGTCTATTGTCTATCTTAAGATTCACCAATTAAATGCATTGGATAAGAAACCCTTACGGTTTATCCCACAAAATCCGAAAAGTGTTTAGAGTGTTTTTCCACATAGGCGTGGCCAAGCAATAATATACACTAAGCTACAATAGCTTTGTCTTCAGACGAAATGTAATACATACTCCATGTAGGTCACTAGCGTATCAATTCCACTTGTCATAGACAGACGCCTTTTTACGGGGTTCACTCGATATACAACTATCATTTACAGTCCTTTCAAAATAGCTCAGTCGTTTTGTTGACTCACTACAGCAACTTGAAAAGACAAGCTCAAATTTAGTAAAATCAGTCCACCACAGCAACCCCCTAGTGGTGCGTAGCAAATAATGGCTATCGTAAGCGGTTGGGTGCACTTCAGCTCGAACATGGCGTAGTTCGATCTACTTAAACATTTTTCCCATCTTGTGATTCAGTCAAAAACATCATAGCGATGGCTAGGGGGCCTCCCAAAGCTCCGCTGAGTAAAAGGTTGGTACACGAATTTACGCTGTCTGTTGGTGTGGGCACATTTGTCGTGTTTGTGTTTAAGTTTTCGTCAGGTTTTCAGCGATGTTTTGACAGAACTAATCGTCGATAAGGATCTAAGGCCCAATTTACACTTGTTCTTTTGACTGTAGTACTACACATCGTAGCTGTCAGGCCCTTTTCCCTGGTATTTCGCATCAGATAAAACCCCTACCATTTCACAAGTAAAAACCGTGCTGAAATTCCCGCCCGCGATTTTTCAAAGGTCACAATAGGTCACTACAGTTTCATGGCAATCGGGGAACAGCGGGTGTCCGACTAGGCTTCCTGTCATTGAGTGTAAAGCGGACGTGAAGTTGTAGTGTACTTCAGAAGTGGACTGCGATGTATAGTACTACAGTTTCAAAAAACAAGTGTAAATTGGGCCTAAGGCAAGCCTTTTTGTACGACATATTCACGGCTGTCCAAGGAACATCATAACTTTGCTGTCGTAAACGAATGTGGCCGGGTACTTTATTACACTAGTGCTAACTGTTGACCATAGATCTATAGAGTGTATTCATGTGAGTTTGCCAACAGATTGGCTGCTCTAGAATTTAGCCGCATTACTTAGATACTTTTTTGTTGATGACATATGATTATGATGGACCAAATCAGGAGAGAAATGTTGGCATACTTTTATGTACGTCTGGCTTTTCTCAACAACAAAAAACTTACGTTAAACGTCGCCACACAAAAATTTGGACAAGAAGGATCGCGAGTTTATAGTCGCTTTTACAAAACTACGGATCGCTGAAAGCATTTCCTTTTTTATTTCCTCATGTGATGCGTGTGATGTTGTATATCAATGCAAGGCTTCATATACTGTAAATGCTTATTTCGTGCTAAGGCGAAAACGGAGTGTTTGCGGTGGTTTTAAGTTTGCGGCAGCGCTATATTGCTACAGTAGTGGACAAAAATGTTCGCGGTGGTTTTAAGTTCGCGTTGAAACGTCACCGCGAAAACCGCGAACATTTCTGCAATTACAGTACTACAATGTTGATGATGATGTTCCTATGTTGTAAACAGGGTGAAGATTTTAGCCTCTGTGGGCGCCGCGGCAACTATTGTTGGTTGGGGGATGCTTCTGACCTGTATGGCGCTGCCGGATTGGATGTCGTACGACAGTCCCACAAACAACACCAGAACGGTCATCAGTCTCTGGATGGAGTGCGTCACAACCACCGGACAAAACGGCACGACCACGACCTGTTTAGGATATATGCGTAAGTATCTTTTTCTCCTATTGTATCATATCTCTGACTCATATCTAATATATAGTATGTAAAAAACTATGTAACGTGTTATTCGACCTTATATCTAAGGGGAGGGGGGCTTCGTACATGTACAAAATGTATTCATCAATGATATGGACTGAATATGTGATCCCAATCTTCGTTTAGACCAAAACAAGGACATAAGATTTTCTTCATTTCTTGATTATCATATCTTAAATGTAAGGGTAAAACAGGATTATGTAAATGTAGATTACTCGAGCTTAGAGCTAAGATAGGGGGCGCTTTGTATGTGAACAAAATGTATTCATAAACGATAAGCACTGAATAAATATAACTTTATGGCACAGCAATTGTACAAGGTACAAAGTATGGCATCTACGTATACCGGTACTTAACTACATTCCATAATCTACTTGATAAAGAGTGTATAGTATGGGAGCATGAGCTGTTACAATCCTTTGAAGAATTTCTAACGTATCTAGACATTCTTTGATCTTTATCGTTTAGACTATAGTAAAGGGCTTTTGTAGCATACAATCTTACAAAAAAAGTACGGTGGTTTATTACATGTATTTCAAAAAGACCATTAACACATTGTACGCAATGTTGGTGAGTTTTGAAAAATGACCTTTAAGGCAATTCTTAAAGGCAATCTTAAAGGCAATTCAAGTGAAGGTAACGGTAGCATTTTAGATGACATATTTATTATTCGTTATTACGACAGTATCATTGGATGGTCCGGGGTGGCCGTGGACGCTTACCCGATGCAGTATGCTACACGCGTTCCTATTCGCCATTGGTGGCCTGGTCTCCTTCATAAGTTTCCTACCGGAACAGTCTCTCACCATCCTGGCAGCCGGGGCCGTCTGTAACTTGGTGGCAGGTCAGTGACCTTTCAAAGTCGTGGAATGCTGTGATATTATAATTGATAATGAAAGATAAAAAAAGCCGATCCCGGCGGTGGTGTTCTCGTACTCATTGATAATGAGGATGAAAGAAACAAGCATTTCGAAACAACCAAAACAATATTCCTGAGCTTTCACCATCTAGAAGACCTCGAAAAACTACATTTCTACTAAGATCCCAAAACCCACTAATCATTATTAAAAACGTGGGACTTTTCATCAGCCACTGCCTACAAAGAAGAAGTCAAACCCTCCAGTAATGTTGTATGTAGAAACATTAGCTAGATGCATAGAATAGACACTCGTTACCATTGTTACCTTACTACTGTTTGTACCCTTGCAATTAACCTACGGGCATGAATTTGCAAATAAAAGATTGTTGATAATCATCAAGCAGATGTAAGGGGATAGAAGAGAGATAGACGCTCACTACTAGAAATACGTACAACATGCCGCAAAAACAACCCATACCCTACGTCTGCTTGGATATTGAAATACTAAAGCTCGCAAGCGAATAGAATGCGAAAATCTTATTTTTGTTACCGTTGCTTATTTTATGAACCCATACTCTGAAAATAACTTAGTATACCATCGTATGTGTGCATGAGCCGTGTAGCCTCAGGTTAGCAATAGATTAATATGTAAACATATAGAAGGGTTATTGTTAAAAGGTTATCATTTTTACATGTTATTTTCCACAGCTGGGCTGACTCTCATGTCCATGATTGTGTTCACGGCCGCCATTCTCGTTCCCATGATTTCGTCGGCCACAGCGACTGGGTACGAGAACACCGCCGCCGGGATCGGCTTCTACTTGAGCTGGTTCTGCACCATTCCCAATGTCGTCGGCGGTGTCCTCGGCATCAAGACGGCAACAGAACACAACAGGATAGTCAAGGACAAAGCTATGCAACAACTGAAGTTGTTTATGCAGTCCCAGGCCAAGGAGGCTGAAGACGCGGTCGCGGCAGAGGAAAATGGCGTCGACAGGCCAAAACCGTCGCCATGGGGAAAAGTTGCTCTGACCAAAATGAACGGGACTAAAAACGGGATCGGACTCCCGAAGAAGAAATTCCTCGCGCCAATCGTGGACCACAGCGGCATGGCACCGATCGATTAGATCATGTCATTGAAATACATGAGTGATTGTACAGTTCTATGTAAATTTGTACAAAAGTCATGAATATCTTGAGGAGATAACACGAAATGCGAAAGAAATTAAGTTAATCCAAACTGTCGGCAGTAAAATGCCGATCGTCGTCAGAGGACGAATGGGCGGGTAGTTTATGACGCCCTCCGTCTCTGTTCATGTTTCGTGAAAAGAATATACCTAGCTATATTAACGAAAAGGTCTTAATGATAGATACGTTTGGTACAATGCAGAATTCTGGCGTGAAAGTCACAATGCAGGAGACAATATCAATTTCAAAAGATAACACGTGGAATTGCAGTGCATAATTATGTCATCTTTGCGATAAGTAATTGTAAGATATCATGTTTTAGAAGTCGATACATTTGTTTTCTTGAACATTAAACCGATAAACCTGGAGATTGTGTCACGGATATCTTTTGGTAAATAAGAAACAGCATTTATATGAATAACCACAAGTAGAAGTCTTAGACAAGGGCCAAAAAGTTAAGCCTAAAGTGGGAAAATAGCTCGCTCGACGAACCTGCGAGCTCTAATTAGGACATTTATGGCAGCAACATGGCTGATTTCTTCTCAATCACTGCGCGTGCGCGATTTTTAAGGATCGGCCGATGTCCGTAGGACACCGAGCACGTCAGAGGAACAAGGGTAGATTTTCAACCTAAAAATACGTTTGATTTTCTGTCGATTTTGAAATTCGGCAATATTCCGTCAATCAGAAAATTCGACCGTAGGTTTTTGCCTGTGTCTGTGTAAAAAGTGACCCAACTGTCTTGATAAGGCGCATAGAGGTGGCGCCCATCTCCATTTCTGTAGCCCTTGGGCCACACATTTGTGAAAATCACTACAGCATGGGGCTATTCCACTGGTAGTTGTGAGTGTTTAACTTCCACACTCTTTCCCCAAATGCTAAGTGCTAAGCAGAAAAAACAGTCTGTACCATTTTCTAAAGTCTTTGGTATGATCCGGCTGGGGATCGAACTTACGTCCTACCGTGTGCAAGGCGAACACTCTACCAACTAGGCCATTGCACCAGATTGACGCCGGCCCTAGGGATACACAAATATTTGACCCAATGTCCAAACCGAGATATGCTGTTGTGCACGTACTATTCTAATGTCAGGGCCGCTAGTTTGAACACGAAGGACAAGGTCGTCTCTTTGTTTAAGTACATGTATGTCACTCTTAGGTGATTAAATGCCCTCTCCGCTACAGACGTGGATGGTTACCAAGATAGAGATTGAAAAAAGAACGGCCTTTTCTGTTTCTGAACCCGCATAAAGGAGAAATGTTCACATCGTAAATGTTAGTTTAATGAGACAAAGGGTTGCAATATCTCTTATCACAAGATATGAAAAGAAGTGAGTTGGTCTTCATTTGGTGGATTATTGATACCATATATCATGCAGTAGTAGTATATTCAGACTTGGGAATATGGTGTATAGAAAGTGGAGGAGGAATGCCCTAGTAACACACGTTCACTCAGAGATTGTCCTAATTTTGAACCCGGCACAAACGTGGGCCGTTTCTGTCAGCGTCACATGAAAAGGCACTCGATTCATGTCGCTGTTACAAATTCTACCGTATCCAAGGCACAAGGGCATGCGGCGGGTCGGCTTCAGACTTTTCATGACGCAATGAAAACACCGCTCTGAAGACCGACTTGACACTCCTGGCGCACAGCTCTGACGGACCATGTAAGTAGTGTTTCATTGTTTTACGAACTTCTTCCAGTGTCCCGTGAAGAAGAAATAGGATTCTTTAACGTCATGTCCTCCCTATGGTTCATTACCACTCTGATAAGGACAAAGGTTGTTACGTCAACAATGAGTAATATTTAAAGGAACAAAATCATTTTAGGGACCGTTCAACCTCAAAAACATGTTTTTTCTTGTATGACGTACCGTTTGTCTAAATCAGATTGGAGAGATTGGAATCAAAAATCAAAAACAGTCCTTAGGTCTGGAAGTTAATAGTATATATGGCCCTATGGTAGTCTTATTGGAAAACACGCAGTACAGCATATTAAGTTTACGCGAATGAAATCCTTTCAGGAAAATGTTGAAATGGATTGTATGCGTTTTTCATGTAAATCTCGGCACTCTGCCTTCGATCTATCGGTAAATATGAATTAACTAACAGAAAAAAGATGAAGTTTAAACGTCCCAAACGTAAACTTTGCCTTTTCTCCTTATAACTTAAAAAGAAACAACGGTTTAGAATTACAGCGAACTGCCCTGTACATGTATTTAGGCTGCTCACGCTGACATACTAGCATCTGTCACCTTCCCTAGCCTCTACCAGTCTCCGCGGGTCGCTGCGAAAATAGTAGACATTGGCCAAATAGAGTCAATTGTATGAAGGGAGTCGGCTACAGAGAGAGGGTCCAATAGGCAACGGATGGGAATGTTATCCTCCATGGCCAAAGTCCCCCGGCAAATGTTCTCTCTATTTCCGACGCAGTTAGTCTGGTAGAGACTACCCCTTCCCTTCCAACTATTGCGAATTACTTCACCATCTGGAAGATCAGGAATATTTTCCGTATGTCCTCTAACTCTTAGCTTTGCTCCAATCTGTAGCTAATGGTTTTAACATGTAGTTCATTTGACTGGTCATATAAACCTACTAGTAGTCAGATCTTTTATAGCTCTGACGTACGATACAAACATGTTTAGGCAGGTGCATTTTGGTTGTTGTTTTTAAATTGCTGCCAACATATGCGCACCCGTATGTCGTATATGTATGGCTGGCATCACAAAACGTACACACCACAGCAACTGCACTTGGCTTAGCGCAAATCCCCTTTCCCCACGTTTTGCAAAAATATCATAAGCCCAGTGTCAATACTACTGACACTAAACGACATTAGGGACAATGTGTTAAACATTACTAATCTAAGAATCTTAATCACAACAAAAACACATGTGTTAAAGTAACAATACCATATCTATGATTTATGAAGGAATTAGTGCTGTCTTACTACCCTTTGACGGCTAAAGCTAGGTGATATGCTCAGTACTGATAACTTTATTGCAAGTTCCTGCCCGAAGGCTAATTGCAGACAAACAAGTAAATGGGAATACATGGGAATCAAAACTAGTTATCTAGACTACTGTGAAAGTTCTAAGTTAACTAAGGCTGACTATGGTTGTGGTTGGGTTTGATCTTTTTTGAAGGCAGTGGAAAATGAAGAGACCCACGTTTTGTATCGTAAGTGGGTTTGTTGATTTTAGTAGTGATATGAATTTTTGTAAGCTATTCAAATGGTGAAAGCTAGGGGCATTAACGGAAGCTGTTTTGCAAAATGGTGTAGTAAATTACTGTTTGCCAGAGGTTCACGAAACGCTGCTCAGATGAGTTATCAGGACAATGTGTGAGTTTACCCGTTCGGTCTCGGCATGTGGGAACATTTCTGATTCGTCCATAGCAACAAGATGGCGGCCAGCGCCACAATGGCCACTTCAGACGAGAGCAGACGACTTTCGCATGTGTTCCCATGGCAACCACCTGACCTTCGACCCGAGATAACATGAGATGAAAGAACCGTTATCTACACATGTCACCCGGCTGTTCAAACATGGCTCTTATTTCTTAGACTTTGCTACTTTCAACAGTGTTTTTTCTCTGATAACAACATTGCCCATAAATTTCCCGCAAATAACTTCACATCCTTAGTTTAACCTGATCGATCCGTGAAGAACAACAGAGATTCCAATCGCTCAATCACAATGTCTACATAGCTTCAGCACTTGTTAGAGGTCATATCATCTATCTCTGATTTGATTTAAATGACCCCAACACACGAACGTGCGACACTAAGGCCAAGGACGTTGAGCTAACTTTTTCCAGAGCAAGAAATCTCAGATTCCACTTGTACAAACACAAATGTGCGACTAGTTTTACTTCAAGGTTCAATCTATGATGTAAAGTCATTTTTAGCCAGTTCCGTTCTTCCATTTCTTTCAAGGGTGACATTCTGAATTTGATACAGAAGAAAGCGTAAGTCGTAAAATATGCAAAACTCCATCTAAACATTAGGCGATCAGAGATGGTAGACTTCACCCCTTCGCGTCCACAGGTCAGAAGAATACATACGGACACGCCAAAAACATTGACATTTACATAACTTCTTTTCCTTTGGGTGACACGACCATGATTGAATACGTCTTATATTTCTTTAAGAAAGGCGGTCTCCTTCTGCGGATACCATTTACAACTGCTCGTTTTGTTGTAGGGACGACGGAATGTTCATCTCTATCTCATCTTATCTTATCAATAAGATACCGGTAGATTACGGTGAGAAGCCGGTGACTTATGGCATCATCACTGTTTATTGTTGACACCTTTGTGTACACAAAGAAGGGTGAGGGGATCGCGCGATGTGTGCTGTGACGTCACTGACTGATACACTTATCAATTAATTCTTGTGATGAGTGTGCTTTAGTATTATATCATTTACAGCTAGCTACTGAGGTGAAGACCTCTTATCAAAGCTTTTATAAAAGGGGCGTTCTACATCGTTCATACACCGCGCACAACATAACGCATGCAACACATTACAACACATTACAACACAAACAAAAACACACAACAAATTAAAGACAAAACATACAACACTCGCAACGTAACACATGAAACACGCCGAAATTCATCAACACAAGACCGCATACCACAACTAAATACTTTACAACACAACACCTTTAAGTTACAACACAACAAAATTGACACTGTATTGTCCTAACTACACCCAAACCACACACAGAAGCTTACAAAGACTTTATTTGAAACTTTGATACTTTATTATCCCACTTACTCTAACATATGTGTAATGGGCACAGCGAGACAGGTGGCTTATTCTTCTCTCCAGCTATCTGTAAACTTCCAAAGAGATCTGCAAATGTGCTCACTCCCTGCATCTATGGTTCCGACTGTCAATCATTAACAGCTTGACCAACCCCGTGTGACGTTTTGAGACTAATTGAGTTTACTGGACACGAAGTTTGTCCGTGGTCGTGGTGCGATTTACAGAGTCCCGCTGGGATCTAAACTGACATCAGCAGACGATTTGTGGCACAGTTAGCATCACCGTGCAAGTACAGGGACATAGCTACGGAATAATCTGATAGGTAAGAAGAGTTTTGCGTGTTTTCTTGTCTTACAGACCCCAGTTTTAAGTCATGACCTTGTACTTTGTGATATTGATATAAGTTTAATCGCCTGTTGTTGTCACTCTTATTCGTTGACTAGGTGGTCACGCATATATACTCCCATTGTATTATGATTTGTGCTTCATGTTCTAGCATTGTTTGAAACACACAAAACTCTTTATTTGATTTCGATCAGCTGCACCTAAAAGACTTGTTTAACCTTTAGCACAATGAAGTAGCAGTTTGGCACCCCATTCGTTATTGGTTACAGAGTTAGGCAGGAGGGAGAATGTTAAATTAATGCGCTAGATACTTTTCTTACTTCGAGCGCAGCTACATGTAC